>NW_020948983.1:51345579-51493371 GCF_900497805.2 Vombatus ursinus | reverse complement strand
AGAGAGAGAGAGAGAGAGAGAGAGAGAGAGAGAGAGAGAGAGAGAGAAAGAGAGACACAGAGAGAGAGACAAAAACAGAGGCAGAGACAGAGAGACAGACAGAGGGACAGAACTTCATAATCTTCATTTTACATGAACCAATGGCTCTTGGCAGTATAACATGGAGAATACTCATTACTTATAATGGAAAACTCCCTAGAAAATCTTTACTCTGGCAGAACTTTCTGAATTTCAGAACCCTCTTTTGCCCTAGAGCAGGACCCAAGCCTTTCAGCTTTAATGCCTGGTGCTGGGTGGAAGAAGAGGAAGAAAGAGAGATCTGGGTTCAAACCTCAGTGATGATGGAATAACTAGATCATTGGCAAATCACATAATCTTTCAGAGCCTCAGTTTGCCCATTTGTAAAACTGAAATAATAGTACCTGCACTAGCTAGCTGGTCAGGGATATTTACAGAAAGGGCTTTGTTGGACTGAAATTTATAGATGAGAATTGTGGTTGTGCTTATTATCCTTGCTTATTAATCATCTAGAAATTCATTTGAAACTCAGATTGCAGGCTTCTTGAATTGTACCTGCTCTCATTACTTTAATTTACAACCTCTCAGTTACTCTCACTTATCATTCCAAACCATTGCCTAAGTGAGATTCAATTGGGATTAATAGAATAAAGACAATTGAAGAAGTTGGGTGAATAAGTTGTTTCAGACATTTTCTTGTTGTTGTGAGGCAAAGTCACTGGGATACTTTCCCCACGTGCACTTACATTCAGTTTGGGTCCCCAAAGGAGCATCTTCTACCTTAGCTTCTAGGTGTAACTCTCTGGGTAGCTACTCCTACTACTGTAGCACAGAGTCCCGACCTGTGCACTTCCCATTAACAATCAGCCAACAGCCTAATTAGCTTTTAGCAAAGTCATTTACTAAAATGGCATAGGAGGAACAATTGATATAAAACATTTCCCATAAAAACTGGGAGTTCATTCTCCTACAAATACACACAATGCCTATGGGAAGAGTAAGCTCAAATTTAGAATACTATGGTAATGTGATAGATATGTAAGATATACGTGTGGCAAAGGGTAACTCACAATTCCTTTACTGCTGGGCTTGGATGTGTTTTTTTTTCTTCTAGAGCAGTCACGTCAAACCATTGGTTTCCAACCAGATTAAAATGCAATTGGGAAATATTTAACAAAATAAATAAAAATGTAATAAAATATAGATAACATTAAAATTTAAAACTAAATGAATATGTGGCTACCACAGAGATCATTTTGTATGCATTAGTGGCCCCTTTTCTATTTGAGTTTGATACCACTGCCCCAGGGTCCTCACAAAGTTTACATTTGTGAATGATGCCTGTGTCTGTCCTCTAGTGCCAAGCTGAGCTGGCCTTAGGATTAAACTCCTCGGGTTTATTACTCATTAATAAGAGTTTTAGTCTCCATCTCCTCTAGTATGAAGCTCATCTGGAATTCTCATTTGGAGTACTGCTATATTCTTTTAGCCTACAATAGGCAAAAGCCTTTTCAGTTCTGTTCCCTTAAAGTCTCAATGTTGTTGAGTCATTTTTCAGTGTCTGACTCTTTGTTATCCCATTTGGGGTTTCCTGGGCAAAGATACTGGAGTGCTTTGCTATTTCATTCTCCAGCTTATTTTACATATGAGGAAACTTAGGCAAACAGACTTGCCCAGGGTCACACAGCTAGTAAGTGTCTGAGGTCAGATTTGATCTTGGGTCTTCCTGACTCCAGGCCTAGCACTCTATCCACTGCACCACCTAGCTACCTTTTCCCAGGAAGGAGGTAAAAGAGCGAAAGTCTCACCTTTCTTTTACTTTGCCTGATTCAGAGCTGAGTCCCTCACTCACCCTAACCCAGGGTAACCATTTCCCAAATCTCCATCTCTTCAGGCTAGCCCATAACTAGACAGTGACCATGTGCCCAATAATTACCAAACAATTCCGGGGTTCAGGAATTCCTAGTGCTTTTTTTTTAAAATTCTAAGATCATCCTATAGGTTTATACAAACTAGTTGCTGGAGGAAAAAGAACCTGGGCACCTATGTCCTAGGGATAAATTCATTGCCTTTCTTGGTTACTTAGCTGTATTCCTGACTTTTTCAAATGCAAATAAGCAACTCAGAGCCTCACATCCTTAACCAGGTGCAGAATGATTCACTCGTACCTCAAAAGGCCACGTCCTAGCTTGACACAAATGAGATCTGAGCACATTGTAGAAGACTGGGGTTATAGAAAGATCCAGACAGTTCAGGAAAAAGATCTAGCCTTACATCTCAATGTCACTGTCCTTACCCCTTACTACCTGCAAATTTGACAAAGTGTCAAAGGGATCCATCTTTGCAACAACTTTTATTTCACTGTCTTCTGTCTACCTTACTCCTATGCCCTCAGTGGCTTTTCTTGTTTGCTGCTAATTTACCTGCCACTGATGTTCTCCTGTCTTACTCGTTTTCCTTCAGTTCCTGCAGAGTTCTTGGGAGCCATCTGGTCTTCTAAACTTGGTACCTCTTTTGTCTGACATATGAATGAATTCACTGGCATTCTGTTTGCACACCTGTTCTCTATTTGCTGCCCTAACCCTGAAACTTCACATTTGCTCTGCTTTGCTATTACTTTTTCAAAAAGTTTTATTGATATGTTTTATTTTTATGTTACAAACATTTTGGAATCACTCCCAGTTCATGAGAGGTCTTTCGTAACAAAATAAAACAGGTAGCATAGCAATGCCAGCAGAAAGTTCGTGCAGCATTTTTATGTCTGTGGCATCCCCACCAAAACAAAGAAACAGAAATCTATTTTCTCTTCTTCACCTCATTGGAAAAAAGGAAAAGAAAAACAAATTTCTTGTAACAAATACGCAAAGTCAAGCAAAAGAAATTCTCTAAATGGCTGTATGCAATGTTAAAATAAAAACTCCTGTGAATTGCTAAAATGGAAGAAACTCCAGTTCCATAAGGGAGACCTGGAATGAACCAGAGGTCAATCACAGTTTACAAAAATTATAAACGCATTTATTGCCTGAAAAAAAAAAGAAGCTTGCAAGCTGGAGCAGTAAGGCAATGTTCTCATTGACTCAAAGGAGAAAGGGAAAGGATGAGATATTTATACATATTTGAGGTATTCAGGACTTTCTGAGGTATTAATAGCTAAGTCAAGGTTAAGGGAGAAACAATAAATTGGGAAGTCAGTGGGATATTGGGGTTTAGGGAGAGGATATCTGTAATTACAATAAATCAGAAAGCAGGATATTTGCTGTTCTTTAGATAATTCAGAAACCAAGATGTCTGCTTCATTTCAGATAAGTCTGAAACTAAGATGTTTGCTTTTCTCTCTGAGTTGGTCAAGACTGGTTTCAGCAGTTGCAGGCATCTCTGAGTTCAGCTAAAGTTTATTTCTCAAAGGATCACTGGTGTGTCAAGCATCCCTGCTCATCAGATGTCCTCCTGATTGGCTAGTTGTTGTTCTACTCCATTGTCTGGTTCCCCTGTGAAAAAGGGAAGCTCTAGCATATTTAATTGGTTAAGAATTACAGAGCTCATATCCACAGCAAATATATAAATACTGTAAACCCTGAAATAAATCAAACTAAAAAATCAAAATACAGTGAAAAAAGCTTCTTTAATTGCGATAAAGAGGGTTTGAGCCCAGGGCACCCATATATGGGAGTAGATGGATGTCCACCAAGAAAACTTAGAGAAAGGCTTTTATACATTCAGGAGGAAAAAAAAGAGTGGGTGGATGGGAGTGAAGAGTGGGGCCTGGTCTTGAGGTTCCAGACATCTTTGGTAATCTGAGCAAGGAAACCCACTTCATTCTGGTTGTTTTTACCCTTCACTTTCTAATTTGCCTTAAATCTTTTTTTAAATAAATTTATTTATTTTTAGTTTTCAACATTTACTTCCACAAGATTTTGAGTTCCAAATTTTCACCCCATCTCACCCCTCCCCTTACCCCAAGATGGCATGCATTCTGAATACCCCTTCCCCTAGTCTGCTTTCCCTGCTATCTCTCCTCCCCTTTTCTTATCCCCTTCCCCTTCTGTTTTCCTGTAGCGCAAGATAGATTTCTGTACCCCATTTCCTGTATTTCTTATTTCCCAGTTGCATGTGAAAACATTTTTTTTAAACATGTGTTTTTAAAACTTTGGGTTCCAAATTTTTTCCCTTCCTTCCTCCCCACCCACCCTCATTGAAAAGGCAAGCAACTCAATATAGGCTATACATGCGCAGTTATGCAAAACACTTCCATAGTAGACATGCTGTGAAAAACTAACTCTATTTCCCTTACTCCTATCCCGCTCCCCCATTTATTCATTATTTCTTTTGACCCTGTCCCTCCTCAGAAGTATTTGCTTCTGATTACCCCCTTCCCAATCTGCCCTCCTCTCTATCACTCCCCTACTCTCTTGTTCCCTTCCCCTCCTATTTTCCTGTAGGGTAAGATAGATTTCCATATCCAATTGAGTGTGTATGTTATTCCCTCCTTAAGTCAAATCCTATGAGAATAAGATTCACTCATTCCCTCTCACCTTCCCCTGTTTCCCCTCCACTGTAAGAGCCTTTTCTTTTCTGTATTTTTTTGTGAGATAATTTACCCTGTTCTATCTCTCCCTTTCTCCCTCTCCTAGTATAATCCTCTCTCACCCCTTAATTTTATTCTCCAGATATGACCCTTTCATCTTCAACTCACCCTGTGTCCTCTATCTATTTATCTATCTATATCTATATCTACATATATATATATATACATATAATTTTTTCCCTCCAACTACCCTAATACTGACAAAGGTCTAATGAGTTACAAATATCATCTTTCTGTGCAGGAATGTAAACAGTTCAACCTTAATAAGTCTCTTAAGATTTTTCTTTCCTGTTCACCTCTTTATGTTCCCCTTGAGTCTTGTATTGGAAAGTCAAATTTTCTATTCAGCTCTGGTCTTTTCATCAAGAATGCTTGAAAGTCCTCTATGCCACTGAATGACCATTTTTTCCCCTGAAGGATTATACTCAGTTTTGCTGGGTAGGTGATTCTTGGTTGTAATCCTATCTCCTTTGCCCTGTGGAATATTATATTCCATGCCCTGCGGTCCCTTAATGTAGAAGCTGCTAAATCTTGTGTTATCCTGATTGTGTTTCCACAATACTTGAATTGTTTCTTTCTGGCTGCTTGTGATATTTTTTCCTTGACCTGGGAACTCTGGAATTTGGCTACAATATTCCTAGGAGTTTTCCCTTGGGGATCTCTTTCAGGAGGAGATTGGTGGATTCTTTCCATTTCTATTTTGTCCTCTGGTTCTAGAATATCAGGGCAGTTTTCCTGGATAATTTCTTGAAAGATGATGTCTAGGCTCTTTTTTTGATTATAGCTTTCAGATAGTCCAATAATTTTTAAATTCTCTCTCCTGGATCTATTTTCCAGGTCAGTTGTTTTTCCAATGAGATATTTCATATTGTTTTCTAATTTTTCATTCTTTTGGATTTGTTTTACAGTGTCTTGATTTCTCATAAAATCACTAGCTTCCAATTGCTATATTCTAATTTTTAAGGAAGTATTTTTTTCAGTAATCTTTTGGACTTCCTGTTCCATTTGTCCAGTTTTGCTTTTTAGGGCATTCTTCTCCTCATTGGCTTTTTGGACCTCTTTAGCCATTTGAGTTAGGCTATTTTTTAAGGTGTTATTTTCTTCATTATTTTTTTGGGTCTCCTTTAGCAAGTTGTTGACCTGTTTTTTGTGATTTTCTTGCATCCCTCTCATTTCTCTTCCCAGTTTTTCCTCTACTTCTCTTATTTGCTTTTCAAAATCCCTTTTGAGCTCTTCCAAGGCCTGGGACTGATTCATATTTTTCTTGGAGGCTTTGGATGTAGTAGTTTTGACTTTGTTGTCTTCTTCTGGTTGTATGTTTTGATCTTCTTTGTCACCAAAGTAAGATAGTATAATCTGACTCTTTTTGCACTGCTTACTCATTTTCCCAGCCAATTACTTGAGTTATAAACTCTTTATTAAGGTAGAGGTCTGCTTCCAATGTGGAGAATGTACTGTCCCAAGCTTTGGGTGTTTGTACAGCTGTTTTCAGAGATACTTCTAGGGACCTGTAAATTTTCAGTTCTTCCAAGGTGGTATGATAAGAGGTGAGGTGTTTCCTCTCCACCACCACAACCGGCTCCACCACATCAGCACTCCTCCTCGCCCCAGAACCGCCCCTTAGAACTGTGACCCAGATTCAAACATGGGCAAAGCAAGAGATTCCTGCCTCAGCACTGGCAAAGAGATCCCTACGATGCACCTCTGATCAGCCACCCAATTCCCCCTCAGTCTGTGGGCCAGAATCTCAGGAGGCAGCTGCTGCCCCAGATGCTGCAGTCAGGACTTGTGGCTGAGACCTAGCTCCTTCTCTCACCGCAGTTACAGACTTTTCCCACTGAACTTCTAAGTTGTCTTTGGCGTTTGTGGGTTGAGAAGTCTGGAAACCACCACAGCTTCCTGCAATTCAGTCCTCTGAGGCCTGCTCCAGGGTCACTGCAGCCTGTGCACCCATGCCGAACTGCACTCCTCTCCCCGCGGCGCGGTATAACTTTCTGATCAACCATCCAGGTTGTCTTGGGCTGGATGTACATGTGTGTGTTATTGAAATCAGTTCCTTGTATATGTTACCTTTCAGCAAAATATAGTTTCCCTTTTTATACCTTTTAATTGTCCCCTTTTGCTGTTGCCTTCTTTGAAATCTAATTGCTACCTCTGCTTTTTTTGCGTGTTTAGCTGAGGCATAATAAATTTTGCTTCAATATTTTATTTAACCACAAGTCTTTATGTTTCAAATGTGTTTCTTGTAAACAATGTATTGTCATATTTTGCTTTCTAATACATTCTGCTAATCACTTATGCTTTATAGGTGATTTCTTCCCATTCACAATTATGATAATTAATTGTTTATTTGCTTCCATTCTATACTCATATTTTTCTTCTCTATATGCCTTTGCCCCTGTTAATTTCAAATTATTACCCTTTATTTCCCCCCCTTTACTCTTATCTTCACTCCTTCCTCTCCAAGCTTAAAGTTTATTTTGCTTATAATTAATCTCTTCCTGAATCTTTCTTCCTCTTATAGTTCCTTTCCCCTCTTCCTGTTCCTATTTGTATCCCTGCTGAAGTGAATGTATTGTATTTCTATACCAAACTCAGTGTGTGTTTGTGTGTGTGTGTGTTCTGCTTTATTTTGACAAGTTATGGTAAAGGTAAAGTTCTAGTGATGTCTCTTACTCCTTTCAAGTTTGCATGGTTTTACACAGCCCGTTGTGCATATTAGCAAGTTCTCCCATCTTTTCTCCAATTTTTTTAATGTATCCTCTTCCCACTTCTTTTTTCTTTTTTCTTATGTCTTTAACAAAACTATAGTTATATCATCTTTTTTGTCACCTCTAAATCCTTGTGACAATCGAATTCTAAAAGAATCTTTTTTTAAACATCCCCCTTTCTATTATTTTTATTACTCTGAATGAATGAAGGTTTACTATGTGCCAAGTACTAATGCAAAGCAATGGAGATGCAAATTCAAGAACAAAGATAGCCTTGTCCTTAAGAAGCTTATGTTCTAATAGAAGAAACAACATGTGCACACATAACTAACTACAGAGCATATACAAATTAGATACAAAGTCTTTTCAGGAGAATTCTAGGAGGGGCGATGGGAAAAAGGCTTCTGTAGGAGGTGGAACTTGAGTTGAGTACCATTTTTATTCACTATGCCACAAAGCAATTTGATGCTGAGAAGAGGACTGAGAAGAGCTCTTCTACTACTCATCTTTCCTCTTCCTTTCCCCCATGCCTTTCTCCCAATCTCTCCGGATTTGGGCACAAGAGTTTATTTAGTAGAAGAGGGATGTGGTTGGATCTGATCCCTAGGAAAATCATTTTGGCAGCTAAGTGGAGGATGGATTGGAAATTGGACATCCTTGAGGCAGGGGGGGCAATTAGGAGGCTGTTGTGATGATAGAGGCCCATGATGAGAACTTGAATTGGCATGGTGGCCGTGGTGACTGTATAGAGATAGAAACATGCAAGATTTAGCAACTGGTTGAATTAATGGGGTGAGGGAAAGTGAAGAGATGAGGACTGGTTCCTTGTGAAGAAAGAGGGAAGTTTGGAGGGGGTGGGGTTTTTTTTGAGGGGAAGTAGATGAGTTAACAGATCTCCTCCCCATGCTCATTCTTCTCTTTCTTATCATTACAAATAGACATGTTTACTATGCAAGGTACCCACCTCCCTTGAATACCCTGGTAGAAAGACATTTGTCATGTCACTTGATTCAATTATTTCCACCAGTCTCTCCTATGCTTATCATCCCTTGGGCCTTTTTCAGCTGTCAGTCTCTCCAACTCTGAATGTCCTATTCTCCCTATTATACTAACATTTTAAAGTTTGATTTAATGGGATTTTGTTCATAGTTCTCTTAAAGTAGTCATGTGCTGGTAAATGCTTAACAACTGGCTCTCCGAAAATAAATAAATACACACACATACATGTATACATACACACACAGCATACTTTTAATCTGAATAAAGTATCTGAATAAAACAATAATCTGAATAAAATTTTAATAAAGTTTAATCTGAATTATTAACATTTTCTCCATCCCTTCTTAAATATAGAAAATGAAACCCTGACAGGTAGCATTTGTTAGTTCCCAAGGTGAACATGCTTACGCTGATCATTTAAAAATAGGTTGCAGTTGAGTACATCCTAAGGGCTGTCATGAAGGACCAGAAGGTGAGGGGGAGGATGGGAGAGGGGGAGGGGTGTGTTGAAGGTAGTTAAGAGATTTCACGGGATGAAATAATGTTATGGGACTAGGCAAAGGACAGAACCCTGGCTTCCTTCAAGACTCAGTACAAATGTCACCATCATCAGGAAGCTTTTCCAGGCCCCCTCAACTGCTTTTCCCTTTAAGATTACATTTCATCTACTTTTTATGTATCTTGTACATACCTATTAATTTATATATTGCTTTTCACCATTAGAATTGTAAATTCCTTGAGGGCAGGGACCATTTTTTTTAACCTTTCTTTTCACCACTAGTCCTTAGCACAGAGTCTAACACATAATAAGTGCTTAATAAAGATTATTTATTAATTTAGCAATGTCAAGAAGTATAATTAGGAGTTTTTGTACCCAAGGCAGGAACACAAAATGCCCAGGCAGCAGGCCAGGAGTATACCTTTAGCTAGGAGGAGGATAGTAAGAAAGAGGGGGATAGGAACTCATCCCAACCTGTCCCAATTCTGGTAAATTCCAATTTTAACTAAATATTTTTGATGTCTAGGTGCTATGCTTCATTTTTTATATACTGCTGAAGGACCACAAGTGTTTTCAGTGTGCTCTAAATTCAAACCCTGGGAATTACCCCTTTCCCCACCGCACAATTGTCCTGGTCTACTTAGAGTTTGGCTAAAAGCTTTTTGAATATGAAGAGGGAATTGGTGCCATTTGGACTGTGTTGGAAACACATTTTAAAGCCATTTGTGGGGAAAAATTTCTCTGTAAATGGAAGTTAAATGATAAAACATGGGACTGTCTTTAAAAGCAGGTCTTTACTATGAACAGAAATGTCTCTTGTTTTGTTTTTGTATTCGTCATTACTTAACCCAGCTACAGACAGGAGAAAAAATAGCCAACAGGTTACTAAGAGACTCAGCTTTCCTCTTTAACATTTACAAAGAGAACTCATAAATATTGCTCCACACTGGCAAGCAATAATAATGGTAGGAGAATTGAATAAATGGTACTGACTGTGACTCAGGCCTTTGGTTGCCCAAAATGAATCATTTGTAGAAGCGAAACAAGCATTAATACCTAGAGATGTCACAAGCAGGGAAACAAATTTGACACTGTGTAATAGCATCTGTTTGTAGTTTATAGTACAAAATAGACAAGCTTTGGAACATGAGCTTTTATTGCTCAAATCAACAAAAACAAGCCTGGGCCAGAACTCAGAATAGTTGTAGCCCATGTACACCAGATGGAAAACCGTACTGCCAACCTTCTCAGCTGGTCAGTCATCTTCCTCAGGGGGCCATGCCTAGAGCCTGCATTCTGACTTCCATCAGATCTTGCCTTTTGTTCAAATTAGGACTTCCTTCTGTCTCTTTGTATATTTCAGCAATGTTCCAACCTTTTCTCATCCCAACCAGAGATGTTCATCCTCAATTGTTATCACCACTTCACTTTCTTTAAAAAGGATGGTGGCATTGCATTACTTGATGCTAAAATTCTACAAGCTTTTAAATTCCGTAGTTACTGTCACCGGAAAGATTGCATTCTTGATTATGCATGGATATCTATTCATCTTTTTATTTTTTAAGCCAGAAGTCCAGGATCACAAGACTTACAGATGTAAGGTGGAAAATCTCTTACAGGTCATCTCATTTTACAGATGAGAAAACTGTTTGTCCCAAGCTTGTTTGATTTTGAAAGCTTAGGTTTGTTTTTAGGAGCATGATTTTATCAGGAAGAATAATGATGGCTGACATTTACATTGTGCTTTACATATATTGGGTCATTTAATTCTCATAACACCCCTGTGGGGTAGGTGCTACAGATACTACCGCAATTTTACAGATGAGAAAATTGAAGTACAGAGAAGTTTGAGTAATTTGCATTAGAATCCTAATCTCCAGAGCCTCCAAATCTGAGGATTTTCTGGACTGGGAATCACTACATTCTTGGTTCTTGCTCTATACTGTGACCTTCTGTGAATTACTTCATTCTCTGGGCATCTGTAACATGAGGAGGTTGGGTTTTTTAACTCTAAAATTTTAAATTCTGACCCAATATGGCTTCTAATATAGTCAGCTGCCTCTTTAATGTAATTTCAATGTATTAAGTGTGTTTTTTAAATTTTTTTTGCCTTTTAAATATATTTGCTTTGGGTCAGTTTCCTCAGTTGTAAAATGGAGGTAATAATAGCACCTATCTTTTAGGGTTGTTTTGAGGATCAAATGAGATAATCTTTATCAAGTGCATAGCACAGTGCTTGGCACATAGTAGGTGCTTAATAAATAGTTGTTTCCTGCCTTCCTTGAGGAGAGGTACTGGGGATCACAAAAGGCCTTGGTAGCATTTGAGCTGAGCTGTGAAGGAAGCTGGGGAATCTCAGAAGCAAACTGGAGAAAGAAGTACATTCTAGATATAGAGAAAAGACAGGAATGAATAGAAACTAAGGATGGTATGGGCAAGTGAAATCTATAGGTTATAAACGCTTCCAAAAAAGTCAATCCTTTCTTTTCTTTTTTAAAATATTTATTTACTTATTTTTGGTTTTCAACATTCACTTTTATAAGATTTTGAATTCTAAATTCCCCACCCCCTCCTTTCTCTCCCCTATCCCCAGTACAGCATGCAATCTGATATAGGCTCTACATGCACAATCATATTAAACATATTTCCACATTAGTCATGTTGGGAAAGAAGAATCAGAACAAAAGGGAAAAACCATGAGAAAAACAAAAAAAAAGAGGGAGAAAATAGTATGCTTTGATCTGCATTCAGACTCCATAGTTCTTTCTCTGAGTGTGGATAGAATTTTCCATCATAAGTCTTTTGGAATTGTCTTAGATCCTTGTATTGCTGAGAAGAGCTAAGTCTATCAAAGTTGGTCATTGAACAATGTTGCTATTACTGTGTACAATGTTCTCCTAGTTCTGCTCACTTCCCTCAGCATCGGTTCATATAAGTCTTTCCAGGTTTTTCTGAATTCTGTCTGCTTATCATTTCTTATGGAACAATAGTATTCCATTACATTCATATACCACAACTTGTTCAGCCATTCCCCAATTGATGTGCATCCCCTCGATTTCCAATTCAAAGAAGTCAATCCTAAGAGTTTTTTTTAAACAAATGCCATCAATAACTGTGATATTAGGTAAGTTGAAACCTCAGCTCTCCATTTCATAGACTCTCAAAGTTGTAAGGAACCTCAAAAATCATGTAATCCAATCCATACACATGAAAAAAGATTCCCTATATAACATACTTGGCAAGACATCATACTGTCTTTGCTTGAAGACATCCAGTGAAGGGGGAACCATTGCCTCCTGAGGCAGCCAATTCCACTTTTGGATAGCCCTAATTGTTAGGGAATTTTAAAAAACTCAAATCAAGCTAAGTTTGCCTCTCTTCAACTTCTACTCTTTTTCGTCTAAGTCTAATCCCTTTCTTCAGATAATTAGGTATTGCTCTCATCCTCCCCTCTCCCTCTCTTTTCTTTATGCTGAACAACTACAGTTTCTTCAACTATTTCTTATGTAGCAGGAACTAGAAGACCTTTTATCATGGATGACCTCTTCTATACACTCTGCAACTTGTTAGTGTTCTTTCTAAAATGCGGTATGCAGGATTGAACATAACATTCCAGATGTAGTCTGACTGGGACAGAGAAGAGTAGAGCTAGCACATCCCTAGTGCTTGACCCTTTCTCTGAATCTAGCTAAAGATGTAATTGACTTTATTGGCTGCCATTTCTCTCTGATTTGCTAAAGGGCAAGACCTTCCATATCTCAGCTCTGGGCATTTTCTCTGGCTGTCCCCCATGCCTGGAATGCCTTCTTTCCTCATCTCTATCTCTTGGTTTCCCTGGTTTCCTTCAAGTCCCAGCTAAAATCTTATTATCTACAGGAAACCTTTCCTAATTCCCCTTAATTCTAGTGCCTTCTCTCTCTCTATTGTTTATTTCCACTTTATCCTGTATATATCTTGTTTGTCCATAGTTGTTTGCATGTTGTCTTCCCCATTAAACTTTGAGCTCCTTGAGAGCAGGGAGTTTAGCTTTTCTTTGTAGCCTTTCTTTTTTTAGAATGGTGCTTGGCACATAGTAGATGTTTATTGACTGACTTGTTTGACTAAAGAATCAAGTTGGGCTAGTTGTTGGATGATCTTAAAGCAGCCTTAAGACATGATGTTATTATTGTATTATGCAGTAAAGAGTTCTTTCCTTTTCACAGATAGTTATGAAGATATTCATAAGTCAGAGCTTGGAAAGAGACTGGGAGAGGAGGAAGGGCATAGCAGCTCAAAGACTGGTGACTGGTGAATGTGGAAGAGAAAAGAAAAAGAGAAACTAGATTGTCAACTTGTTATTGTAGAGTGATGAAGCTCCGTATCTATCCAAAACGGGGGTGTAGTTTGGACCTGAGATTTCACTGATATAGGGAACTTTAAGATGAGGAAACTCTTACTGGTATAGGTTACTATGCACTGAGAAGTTAAATGGGAAAGGAGAGGGGAGGGAAGAGAATGGGACGAACATTTGTATAGCACCTACTAAGTGCCAGGTTCTGTGCTAAGCACTTTATAACTACTATCTCATTTGATAAACGACTTGCCCAGGGTCTTATAGAGGTGGTATTTGGGCCCAGGTTTTCCTGGCTCCATGGCCAGCTCACTATCTGCTATGGCATGTTGCTGCCTCACTGTCTCCAAAATAGGTTTGATTTTTTTTCCCCCTTTTGTCTAAAGCTTGGTGTTTGGAAACGCATTTCAAGATAATCCTGCAAGTGTGGTATTTCTCTTCATTCATTCAATGAGCAAACATTATATGCCTCCTATTGCAAAGTATTAGGAATACAAAGATAAAAAAACCAACCCAAAATATATACAAAGTAATTTGGGGGCACACTATCAACTTGGGGAGTAGGTGAGGTTCAGGAAAGGCCTTGTATAGGAGGTGATGTTTGAGTTGAGCCCTGAAAAAGTTAGAGATTCTAAGGGGTAGAGATGAGGAATGAACACACCCCAGGCATGGGGGACACCCCGTAAAGGAGTACAGATCTAGAACTGGCTCAGCCCCCTTGTTTTACAGATAAGGAAACGGAGGCCCAAGGCAGTAAACTAACTTGCCCAAGATCAGACCTGGTAGTAAGGAGCAGAGCCAGGATTGCAACTCAGCTTATAGAACTCCATGTTCAACACACTTTCCACCATTTTACATGGAGACACAGGGAGACAACGTTTCCTATGAGGAACAGCAATGGGCCAATTTGGCAAGAATGAAGAATGTATGAGGCACAGGGGTATCCCTGAGCTAGCTCAAAACCCTCCTAGTCAATTGTCAAATTTTCACTGTGAGCATCCATACCTCGGAAATCAGCAAATACTACAAATTGGGGCTCAAAGCATTGTTTCATCAATTGTTTAGATTTTAAAAAATGATGGAGAAACTGTTAGTAATGCAGATTAAACTTTAAAAATGTGTTATGGGTATATTTTTTACTCAGGGATTCAGTTGTTAAACATTTACCAGCATGCCCCTGAAAGAGGAGGGATAATATGGAAAGAACTGGAGCCAAATAACAACAGCTAAGATTTATAAAGCCCTCTAAGATATGTAATTATTATATTATTAACAGATATTATATTGTTTGATTCTCACAACAATCCTGGGAGGTGGGTGCTATTATTATCTCCATTTTACAGATGAAGAAACTGAGGCAGGCAGAGGTTAAGTGACTTGTCCAGGGTCACACTGCTGGTAAATATCTGAATCTGGATTTGAACTCAGGTCTTCTTGACTCCAGGTTTAGAACACTATCTTTTTCACCACCTCTGGGAAGACCTTAAAACACCAGAATTTATATTTTATCCTAGAGACAATGAAGCTTCTTGGTCAGTTCCTAGGCCAATGATTTCCCTTCCCATGCAATATGATTTTATTTCACTATGGTTTAATCAAAAACTAGTTGTCTAGGAACCTGCAACTGCCATAATATACCAGTCATAAAGATTTCTGAGTTCCCTCGGTCCTAGATTTCCTCCCTTTCTCAAAGGTTTGTTGGTATTCTTGAACTCATACATCCTGTCAACACAACCATAGAGTCCCACATATCTCTGTTATTTTGACTAGCCAGTTTCATAAGCTGTCAGAGAAATTGTGAAGCCTACTGCCTGGAGCCAGAGTAAAAAACACACCCCAACCAAGCTGACAAACCTGGTCAGGTGCTCCCTGGGCTGTCATTATCTCTCAAATTACAAGCTAATTTGCTGGTCCTCTGTAAACAAACTATAGAGAAAACTGGCTGTATTGCTGGGAGGAATGATGGGGCTGTCAACTACAGGCTGGTCTCTTGAGCCCCAACCTCTCAGCAAAGACTCTTGCTGTCTGTTCATTTCAAATCTTGAGTAAACAGATGGCTGATATTATTTCCATATGATGCACGCAGTTTTAGCCAGAGTTAAATGGTGTTATGCTGCCCCTGAGTCACTGTGGTCAGCTTAATTCAGAAGCTCTACTGAGAGGCTGTGTTCACACTAAGACAGGCTCTGCTTTTGGAGGGACCCCCATGTTAGACAGTGACTGAGAAGGGAGTGGCTCTAAAAAATTCCTTTAGCATTGAAGAAGTTCTCTCCCCTTCACTGTAAAATGGAGAGAGAATCTATGAGAGAGCCAGAGACAGACAGAATCACAACAGAGTTCTGGACTTAGGCAGGAGTAATGGCTTCAAGTCCAAACTACCTTACCACTCACTTTATATTACTCACCTCCCTATACCTTTCATTCCACTCAAATTGTCAAGTTAGCTGTTCTCTCACCTGACTATGCTGCATCATTTAATAACCCATTCTACTCTGTAATTGATCCTATTCCCCATGTGGTAAAACCCCTTTTCTCAATGTAGCTCAAAAGGCTCTCTCTTCCAGTTGGCCTGATTGAATAGTGTGATCATTCCTGGCGCCTGGGATGTTTGTTTGCTAACCAGTTTAACCGGGATCCTCGTTTTGTTTACCAGTAGACAGAAATGAGTCTAAACTAAAGGGACAGCTCTTGACCCTTGTGTCTTCTTGTAAAAATTAGGGGTGGTTTGGTCCCCTAATGCAAAACCACCTAATTTGGTGGTTTTGGCTAACCAGGGTGATTCTGATTTGGGTGGTTCTGATTTTGCAGCCAAGGTTACTAGAGGCTGCTGAATCCCATAAAGCAATCAGCCTTAACTATTGTCAGAGAGGGTGTGGTCAGTCAAACCTGAAGCCAACCCATTTTTCCCAGTGGCAGTCAATCCTAAGACTTCTCAACCACTCCAACCCCCTCCTTTCCTGCATCTCAATAAAAATGGGTTTTTCTGTACTATCTGGGTCCCTGGCTTTGCTGACGTGGTCAGGCAGAGTTTAAGTGACTTAAGTCAGACAGAGTCTGACTCCACTGAGTCAGAATTAACTGAGTAATTGAATCAGAGGTTAAGTGACTTGTTCAGGGTAGCACAACTCTTTGGTCTGAGGCCAAATTTGAACTCAGGTCTTACTAATGCCAGCCTGCAGCCCTATCCACTACACCGCCTAGATGCCTTGTCTTTTGTTTTTTGTTTTTTTTTGTTGTTAGCATATTGATTTGAGCCAAATTCATAGGGTGATGCCTATATGCATCATGAATAACTCTTTATTTTCTTCTATAATGAGACAGCCAGATTTTTTTTTATCGCCAAATATGTATTGTGGCTGTTCATTTTCACATTTTACATATATTTTGTATTTTTATTTCAATAGCTTCTAACCAGAGTTGTCCCTAAAGAGGATGTAGGGCCTGGGAAAAATCATACTGTGTACTCCTTTTCCCTCCTTCCCCTTCCTCTCTAAAAAAAGCCTCACAAAGGCCATCAAAGGGGGAAAAAAATCACAAAGGCAAAATATGCAACCTCATGGATCTGCATGTGAAGAGGAGGGAGGAAGTTTATCAAAATAACAACTCAGTTTCCTCATCTGTAAAATGGGAATAATAATGGTTGTTGTCCTTGGTTCTAAAAGAGGACCAAAATAAGATCACTATGTTAGAGTCGAGTTATAGTGTCTGACTGTGGCTGGTCAGACCAATACGAGCTCAGAATGCCATGGGTCAGGCAAAATAGTCCAAATGAACGTTTGGAATGGAAAATATCTCTGAATCCATGCACCTCACATTTCTTTTGAGCTACTGCAAAATTCTACTTTGCTCATAGAATATAGCACCTTCTTTAATGAGAATATGCCACACTGGGTGGTACTGTGCCAATGTCTCCCATGTCTCTCAATCAATTCCAGCATTCTTTAGAGAGACCTTGTATTGCTTGTATTATTATACAGGTGTCCTTGTATTGCTTCTTCTGACCACCACGTAAGCGCTTACCTTTTGTGACTTCTCTGTAAAATAATCTTTTAGGCAAGTATATGTTTGATGTTCAAACAGTGTGGCCAGCCCATCATAGCTGCATTCTCTGCAGTAGAGTTTGAATGTTTGGTAGTTTAGTTCAAGAAAGAACCTCATTGTCTGGTACCTTATCCTGCCAGACGATCTTCAGAATCTTCCTAAGACAATTCAGATGGAAAGGATTCCGTTTCCTGGCATGGTGCTGGTATACTGTCCGGGTTTCACAGGCATACAATAATGACATCAGTGCAACAGTTCTGTTGACCTTCAGTTTGGAAGTGGGTCTAATACCTCTTCTCTCTCACACTTTCCTTTGGGGCCTCCTAAACGCTGAACTAGCTCTGGCAATTCGTACATCAACTTCATCGTCTACGTGTACATCTATGTAAAGAATACTGCCAAGGTAAGTAAACTTATCTATAGTATTCAAAACTTCTCTATTTACTGAAACCAATGGTTCCATGTATGGATGGTGTAGTGCTGACTGGTGGAGCACCTATGTTTTCTTGGTGTTAATCATTCGGCCAAAATTAGCAAAAGCAGCAGAGTACTGGTCCATACTCTCTTTTATCTCAGCCTCAGAGGCTGCATTGTATGCACAATCATCTGCAAACAAAAACTCATGAACCAACACTCCTTACACTTTAGTCTTGACTTGTAGTCTTTTCAAGCTGAATAATTTACAACAATAATAGCACCGAACGTGAAGGTTATTAATTAAGATCAAATGAGATAATATCCAAAAAGGCCTTCACACAGTGCCTGTCACATAGTTACTGTTTGTCCTTCGTTTTCAAAGAGAGTCTGTGAGGGACTGTCTGATGTTGACTGCTGCCAGATGGACGTTGTGGCAAGATTAGGGTAGGATCTGGGTATTAGAAGCAACCGGGAGCTCACGCCCCCGAGGCAGGGGCTGTGGTAGGCAGAGTTGTGGTGAACTGGGATGGGCTGGATATGGAGAAGCCCTGAGGCAGTGGGCAGTGCTATGTGAGATAAGCTGGGGAAGGATCAGGATACAAGGAAGTAGCAGAGCACGTGCTTCTGAGGCTGGGGGCCGTGCCACGTGGGAGTGGGACGGCAGAGGACGAGTTCCCTTTGCTTAGTCCCCTCCCTATATGCAACGTCAACCCCAGACGCCTCCTTCCTGTGTCCTTCCTGACTTCCTGGGTCACGTACCTTCCCTTTGTGTAGCACTAATCCCAGACGCCTCCTTCCTGTATCTGGTCCTAGCCTCCTGCGTCACTTCCTCTCCCTTGGTGCGCTAAACTTAGACAGCCCCTTCCGGTATCTGACCCTACAATCATTAACTAGTAGGCGGGCTGAGGAGGAGGGGCTAAGTAGGTACTTAAGAACGGGGTCGGGAGTGCACTCTCTCTTTGCTCCTGCTCTGTTGCTCTGGCCTTTCTGCTTGGCCTTGCTGTGATGGCCTCTGAATAAAGCTCTGGTGTTGGCACCTCCCGGTAGGCTCGTCTCTGTGTTTATCCAGTTGAGGACTGAAGACTGGTAAGTATGACTCTGGCAGCCTGCTCCTTATAGGAGGAGAGTGCACGGCGCGGCCGGCACAAGGTCGGCGCGGCTGGCACAAGAGTCAGTAACAACACAGGGTGATGAATTGAATTCAAGTGAGGCAGAGTTGTGCTAAGTCATCCATCTCCAGAGTCATCTAAGGCCAATGGCAGGACAAAAGTCAAAGTGACTGGTGATGGCCTGGGATGCAGTGGAGAACCTTGGTGCCTTCCACGTCTGAGCAAGCTCTAAGTATTCAGAAGTGCCTGCTTCAGCCACCTTCATGGTCATTGGAACAAATTGTTCTCAGCTACCCATTCCATCAGGGGAAGTTTTCATAAGCTTGGGGTAGACAACCCCTGACTCACTAATGGGTTTGAAGCTTGTTGGTTACCCTCAACCTGGTTTAGCCTGTTTGCCCAGACAGTTTACCAGGATTCGGCCACTGCATATGCTACAGCTTCTTGAAGCCACAGGTGAGAGTTGGATGAGAGGTGGACACCAAAGGTGGATAAGCAGCCCTGAAAAGGGCTCAAGCCCTCACACCAGAAGTGCTAGTCCTTGAACACCCTGTACACATCTCCATCACATACTAGGCATTTAATAAATGTTTGTTTCCTTCCTTCCTCCCTAAAAGAGTCTAGTCATATAAGCTTTTGAAACTAGATAGTCAAGTATTTAGGAAATTGGCTTCAGTAGTAATAGAAATATGATGAATTTCTTAGATGACATGGGTCAGGTGAGAACACAGCAGGAGTTTGTGTTAAATTTGACCCAGTTTTCTTCTTTTTCAGTGATTAAGAGATAGCATGGTATATAAATTAAGAAACAGCCTTGGAACCAGGAAGAATTGGGTTCAAGTCTTGCCTTTGTCACAAACTAGTGTGTGATCATGAGCAAGTCACTTAACCCATAGTGGCTGGCCCAGGCAAATCTCTGAGACTTGAAATTATTCAGGAGTTGCTGATATGATTTAGCAGAGGGAATTCCCAAATTGATGTCATCGCAGGTCCAGGCTAAAACTATTTTTTTAATCATTAAGAGAAATAAGTAGACATTACACTGATAAAGCTGGCAAAAAGCATTATTGATGTCAGAGAAAATGGTGCTGAAGAGAGTGCTGAAGAAGACATACCTGATTTGCTTCTACTGGAAAATGAAGTGACATTTCAGCCAGCTCTGTGATTTTTACAAGGGTTAAATGGGCTTTCCACATGCCCATATTACCTACAACGGAGGCACTCATGGGAGAGTGAAGGGAACTGCTTCTGGAAAAGACATTCTGTGTTCCCCTACCACAGGAGTAGCAGCAATCAGTAGACAGAGACTGCTAACTGTTCCCACCCAGAATGGAGAAAACCATCCATTCTTCTCCATGCAATCTCTACCATATGTTCCTCTAGCATGTGGATGGAAGTAGTAAGCATCCTCTTTTCATTGTCTGCTCCCACCCACATCATAGAGGGTTCAGAATGTTTTTTTCCCAGAAGCAGGTCCTAGCTGTCTTCCAAATGGATGTCTCAATTTAAGGTGATCTGGGTATGTGCAAAGCTTGGTTACCCAAATATATTACAGACCCCATTGCACTATAATCCATGGCACCAGAAAATGGCTTCCAGATCTAAACCCAAATTCTTCTTGATTCAAACAATATTTGAAACGAAGAAATTCCATCACAAAAAAGGAACAACATGGTTGGTCCCTTGATTTTTGTTCAACTCAACAACAAGTTCAGCATACTAGGTATACTAGGGCGACTAGATGGTACAGTGGATAGAATGCTGGGCCTGGAGTCAGGAAGAGCTGGCTTTAAATCCCACCCCAGACACTTACTAGCTGTGTGACCTTGGCAAGTCATTTAACTCAGTTTGCTTCAGTTTCCTCATCTGTAAAATGAGCTGGATCAGGAAATGGCAAACCACCCCAGGATCTTTGCCAAAAAACCCACCCAAAAATGGGGTCACAAAGAGTCAGACATAATAGAAACAACTGAACAACAACAACAACATTAGGTGCCAGGGTATACAAAGACAAAAGTGAAACAGTTCCTGCCTTCAAGGAGGTTACATTCTACTGGAAGTAAATGGCAGTGTGCTAAGGCTTGAAGGAAACTAGAGATTCTAAAACCTTGAAGTGAAAAGGGAGTTTCAGCAATAGAGGACAGAGCAGAGATACTGAGGCAACAGATAGTATGTTTTGTACTAGGAGAATCAAGTAGCCTAGTTTGGTTAGAATGTAAAGGATGTTGAGGAGGTTGTCCCTCCATGCCTGAAATGCTTTCCTCCTAACCTCCTCCTTGGAGAATCTAGGATTTCCTGGTCCTTTCCTGGTCCTCCCAGTTTTCAGTGGTTTCCCCTCTAATGCTACTCTTCATGTATTCTGTATTTATCTTGTATATACTCCTTTATGGAATGTAAGCTTCTTAAGGTGAGAGACTGGTTTTGCTCTTACTTTATATCACCACCACTTAGCTCATTACCTGGTACATAATAAGCTCTTAATAAATGTTTGTTGATTGAAAAGATAATAATAATAGGTAACATTTATATAGCATTTAAACAACATGCCAGGCACTACACAAAGCACTTTATAATTATCATATCATCTGATAACTCTGAGGGATAAGTGATATTATTATTATTTCCATTTTACAGATGAGGAAATGGAGGTGAAGAGAGGTTAAGTGACTTCCCCAGGGTCACAGAGCTAGAAAGTGTCTGAGGCCACATTTGAACTTGGATTTGGCTACCTAGCTGCTGGACTCAACTTATGCAGATCTTTAAATGTCAAATGGAGGAGATAGCACTTTATCCTAGAGAGATTAGCAGCTTCTTCAACAAGGAAATGATGTGAGCAGACCTGTGTTTTAGGGATATCACTTTGGTACTTGTAGGAAGAATAGATTGGAGATGGGAGAGATTTAAGTTAGGGAGACCAATGGGGCAGCCATTGCAATAGCCAAGATGAGAGGTAATGAGAGCTGAACTAAGATGGTGGGTGACCTTGTGAGTGCAGAGATGGGAATAAACATGAAAGATGTGGAGGACTGACAGGATATCACTATAACGGTGTTTGATTTATTATTCTTACTTGGCATCCCTCCTAAGATCCCTATCTCACCAAGAACCATTTTGTCCATGAATAAAATTGAAGTATTAGAAAATATAGGAGAAAATAGCAACAGTTTCATAGGATGTCTATAAGAACATCTGAACTAGGACATTATGAATTTTGAATTCAGTCCAAGACTTTGAAAAAAATCAGACCATGACATCTCTCTCTCCTAAAGCAATATTGCAGCCTTTAAGGAAATGCTGCTTTGGGAACTCATCCCCCAAATTAGATTTGTCATCTTAAAGGAGACAGCAGGTAACTACAGCAACACTGACACATGGCTGATCATAGTCTACGTAAGAGACTTAAAGTCCTGTTGTGTGCACAGCTGATTAAATATTTGTGAAACTCATTTTACAATGTCACTTTACTAAGTGCCAACCAAAGGCACCAAACCTACCTGTAATTACAAAGTTCAGAAATAACCTCAAAGTGAGAAGGGACATGGCTTCTTTCATGGCTTAAAATAGAAAAATCTCTAAAACCAACCTGGAGAAAGCAAATAGAGATGACAGGGTATAGATCATTTCTAATCGCCTGTCTAGAAACTCCTCTGTGTTAGTGGGACACTCCAGAGGTTACCCAAGTTCTACCAACTGACATTCTGTCATAGAGAATAGCTCAGAATGGGGCTTTTTGTAGGGGACTGTTTTGGTTTTAGTTAAGGTTAGAGTTTAAATCATATTAAGCTAATGGTCAGAACTGACTTTGCCTTTGCCCAGCAAGGCCTGATCTGGTGCTGCTGGGCTTCCACTGACGTCAGTGAACCATTTGGCTGGTTCCTTGCTTAACAAATTTAGAAAGAGAGCTAATGGGTTGGAATTTTCCACTCATAGAAGCTGAATGTGCGGTGGCATGAGGGTCGAGGGGGTCTTGGGTCAACAAATATTTCTGTGGAACTAAAAGATTTCTCAAAGCTATTTGTTTTCCAGTGAAATTTTAAGGTGGTAAAATTTTTTTATTAAATTAGATAGCCACCCAGCAAAGTCTAGTGAGAACATAGCAAACACTTGGTAATCGATTGTGAGTGATGATTATATTTGAAAGAGAGGAGCAGTAGATAGAGCACTGGCCCTGAAGTCAGGAGGACATGAGCTCAAATCTGACTTCAGACCAAACACTTGGCACTTACTAGCTGTGTGACCCTGGGCAAGTCACTTAACCCCAATTGCCTAAAAAAAGAGAGAGAGAGAGAGAAAGAGAGAGAGAGAGAGAGAGGTTAGAGTCAAGAAAGGTCTGAAGTATGGGGCATTATGTCAAAAAACAGAGCAGGGTTGGGTGTCCAAGAGTATTGTACTGCCTGTGCACTGAGGACTTGACCCTTTCATTTTTGGAACCCCTCCCAGATCCTATATTAGGTCCTATAACTATATTTGGCCAACTGTCACAGCCATCCTCTGCCACCACCTTGACCATTGCCTTGCTGCCACCCTCTTTCCCCTCCCCTTCCCCTTTTCCAGTTCTGAATTCATAATCAAATCAATACTGTCACTGCTACTAGAAAGAGTGTGTTATTCTATTTCTCTATAACTTTCAAAATACCTTTCTCTGGCCACCATTCCACTGTATATGTTGTCTCCCTCTCAAACAGATTGTTACAGCCTACCAGGAGAAACAGTATGTAGTCAATCCTCAACTTTTGAGGGGTAACCTTCCTAGAAAATGGCATGAAAGTAAAAAATGAGAATGTAGATACTTTTAACCTATGAAAAATAGGAGGTTAGGTTCCTTGGACCACCAAAAGCTGAAATCTTTTGCTAGAGACTGTTGTATTACTAAGGAGGAAAAATGTTTTTCATGTTACTTATGTTATTTTGTATACTGCATTTTATGGTTTTTTTTTTCATGGCTACTATGTTAGGAAAAGTGCATATTATCAGAACTAATGTTTTGTTATAAAGAATTGTATGCAGCAAAGTGCAGCTGCTCATGTGTGTCAGTATGTCTCATCCACCCTCCTGGGCTTCCAGAATAGAGGCTTCTGGTTGAGACTGTTCAGGCTAGAACAGAGTGGATCTTGGGAGACCTCTTTTCCCTTCCAGTTTCTCAGCAGTATTAGGTAACCTACTTCCCCTCCTGGGCAACCTGTATCTTCCTACACCTGCCTCATTGTCTGGGGAGGAAGAAAGGTGCCAGACCTTTAGTATTCAGCACTAAGGAATCTTGCCTCTGATGTTCACTGAACTAGCCAAGGCTTCGCCACAGGGTGACCCTGCTTTGGGGGCCTAATTGCAGCCCAAAATTTGAGTTTTAAAGGCAAACGATGAAAATATACAACAAATGCACAGGGAACTCTTTACAATGATAGGATGAACAAGGCCAGTGAAGCTCCTGGTAGGATACCAGCCACTCCCCAAACTTGCACATACCTTGGCTCTCATTTTTTTTCTCTATTGCACATAGCCACAAATTTGCATGAAAGTGAAATGGACATTACTAATAAAATCACAAATGCTTGAAGTCCTGAAAGTTGAAACACACAAATGTTGAGGACTGACTGTGTATAGCTGTATGTATACGTAGATACATCTGTATACCTGTGTGTATATATATATATATATATATACACACACACACACACACACACACACACATATAAACATATATGTGCATGTATATATTTGGGTATAAACTATTTGTAGCATCTACATGTATGCATATATGCACACATATGCATATGCAGATATAGCTATATGTATACATATATACTTATATATACACATATACATATTAATAAATATATATATACACATATGAACATTTAAAACAATTTACCTATATCTATATATCTGTGTGTATATGTAGACATATGCGACTATATACCTACAAATACATATATACATATATGTACACACGTACACAAATATATACATTTGTGTACATGTAT
This sequence comes from Vombatus ursinus, assembly GCF_900497805.2. Classification (NCBI taxonomy): domain Eukaryota; kingdom Metazoa; phylum Chordata; class Mammalia; order Diprotodontia; family Vombatidae; genus Vombatus; species Vombatus ursinus. Next base: position 51,468,681 of record NW_020948983.1, on the reverse strand, counting down.
ATGGATATTTACAAATTAAATTCAAAAGAATTTGAGAGTGGAATGGAAGGTACTGGGATCAGAGAGGATTGGGAAAGGCCTCATGTAAGAGGTGGCCTAGGTTCTCAATGGCAACCTGTACCATCCAATGTACCATTTTGGCAGTCCTGCTAATTCATCCTCTTATAACTTAGTTGGCAGCCTGCCTGTCTAGTCAGTAGCCGGGGATTTTAAGAGGCTGGGGTGAGCAGGGACGGCTTTCAAAGCAGTGGGAATGGCTTCAGCAAAGGCACAAAGAGATGATATTTCAAGTGTAAGAGACAGGAGTTAGGCCAGTTTGCCTGAACTACAAAGTTTTTGTTGTTGTTGTTGAGTTGTTTCAGTCATGTCTGACTCTTTGTGACCCCATTTGTTTTTTTTGTTTGTTTTTGTTTTTTGTTTTGTTTTGTTTTTGTTGTTTTGGGTTTTTTTTGGCAAAGATACTGGAGTGGTTTGCCTTTTCTTTCACCTGCTTATTTTACAGATAGGTAACTGAAGCAAACAGGGTTAAGTGACTTGCCCAGGGTCATACAGCTGGTAAGTGTCTGAGACCAGATTTGAACTCAGGAAGAGGAATCTGCCTACTCCAGACCTGGAGTTCTATCCACTGCACCACCTAGGACCATAAAGTACATGAAGTAAAATAATTTGTAATTACTCTAGTGAAGTAGTCTGGAGCCAGACTGTGAGGGCCTTTGAATGCCAAACAGAAGGGTTTGTGTTACTTGAACCTCGAGGTAATACGAATCCACTGGAGCTTTTGGAGCAAGAGCATGGCAATGTCAAACCCATGCTTTAGGAAAATCACTGGCAGCCGTGTGAAAGAAGAATTGGAGAGAAGAAAGACTGAAGGCTGGTAGCCTGAAAATCCTTTATTCAATAAACATTTATTGCATACCTATAGAGGCAGCATGGTATTGAATAAGTTGCTTGCTGATAGTACGTGTCAGAGGCAGTATTTGAACCCAGATTGTCTTGTCTCCGAATCTAGTACTCTAACTACTTTGCCTTGTTATGTAATATACCTAGGTTTGTGACCTTGATCATGTCATCCCTCTTCTTCAAACCTTCCAGTGACCCCCTTAACCAAGCAAGCAAAGCTGAAATCCCTTAGCCTAGTATTCAAAGATCTTCATAATCTGGATCCATCCTACCTTTTTCGCTATCACCTGGGTATCAGTTAACAGGAACCCTAAATGGACTTTGGTTCATGTTTGTTGGCAGTGTATTTTCAGATGTGTATTTTACATGGGTCAAGTTTGGAGTGTTAAAGTCAACTTGGTTCCAAACACTTAGCTAGTACCATCCTAATAGAATCTAAGCCAGCAGCAACCACCATGACTACCACCACTACCACCACCACATAATAACTAGCATTTCTAGATTTGAAGTAGATTTCCAGATTTGAATTCAGATCTTCCTGATTTCTAGTGCTCTATCCACTGCACCATTACCTACCAATTACATAAACAAATGATAGTAATTAAAAAATTTAACAGAAACCATTAAAACATAAAACAAACACTAAAAGCATTCTCAGCAATCATTCTCCAAATGAATGATTCCCACTCTTTGCTTTTCCATCATCATACAGGGAAGAAATTTTATCCTTTATCCAGGTTCTCACTGACAACGTGAGGAAAACCTAGGTTCTCAATGGCAACCTGTGCCATCCAGTGTGCCATTTTGGAGTCCTGCTAGCTCATTCTCTTATAACTTAGTTGGCAGCCTGCCTGTCTAGTCAGTCCTTAGTACTAATTCAGTACATTTCCATGTAGTGGAATCCCTCACTGTCTCCCCACTGCTCTGCAACATGGCTCAGCTTCCACTATCCTATATCCTCCCCCAATTAAAAAAAATGCATTCAATGCAAATTTCACTGCTTGGGCATATGAAGGGCACACTGTAGAGGAAACATGAAGGTCATATGCAAATACACAGAACAAAACATCACATATTAGAGTTTCATCCAAAGTTCACACCAGATACACTCCATCAACAGAGTCCATTGACAGCAAATTTGAGCATTATACCATTGCTTGTTTTTCTTTCTTTGACCTATTCTGAGATGATGTAATAGCTAAGAGTTTTGCCTCCTTCACCTGAACTCTCAGCCCAATGAGACGCTCCAAACTCATCTCTATCTTCTAAGACTTGGCACATAGTATGCATTTAATAAATGCTTGTTGATTTACTGACTGATTAGACAACCACGGCTTTTGGGCAAATACCAATAGACATGGAGGAAATCCTATAATACTTCCTGGTAAAAATACACCCACTGGAAAAGTCACATGTAGATTCTCTTGAGCCATTGTTCAGGTTTCTAGGTTCCCAGAATACTGAGTAGGGTGTGATCAAAATGCTCTGGCTGAGGGTCTCCTTGAGGGTGACATAGTCTTCTTTATTTATTTTAAAGTCTTCTTTATTCCTGACATGGGTAGCAACTGATTGAGTAATTTGCACTCAAAGTCTCAACGTTGAAAGGAATAAACAGACATTAACTGAGAAGTATTTCTCCTACCACACTGAGGGAGCTTTTCTGGTTCCTGGTTGGGTAAGCCCCTGTATGTCAGGTGAAGTGATCTATGACCACCAGGATGTTGCTTCTGTTTCTCTTATCCCCTCCCAGGAAAAAATAAAAGAAGTTGGTTCATGTCAATTCCAAAGATTTGTTGTTGCTTAGGTGTTTCATGTAAAGAGCCTGAGTTGGTAGTGCATTCCCATGTATATGCTGAGCCTAGTTCTCTCACTCCTAAAGAAGAGAAGGGGACAAGTATTTATATAGTGACTGCTGTGTACCAAGCACTGTGCTAAGCACTTTTTACAAATATTATCTAATTTGATCCTCATAAACAAACCTGAGAGATAGGTGCTATTATTATCTCCATTTTACAGTTGAGGAAACTGAGGCAAACAGTGGGTAAGTGACTTGCCCAGGGTAACACAGCTTTTGTTGTTGTTCAGTTGTTTCATTAGTGTCCAGCTCTTCACGACCCTATTTTTGGGTCATGAAGACTCAGTGAAGACCCAGGAAGACCCTTGGCAAATATACTGGAGTGGTTTGCCATTTCCTTCTCCAGCTCATTTTACATATGAGAAACTGAGGCAAACAGGGTTAAGTGACTTGTCCATGGTCACACAGCTAGTTAGGATCTGAGGCCGGATTTGAACTCAGGTCTTCCTGACTCCAAGCTGGCCCTGTATCCGCTGCTCTACCTAGTTGTCCGTGTAATGCAGCTAGTAAGTATGTAAGGTTAGATTTGAACTCTGGTCTTCCTGACTCCAGGTCTGGCACACTATCCACTATAGTACTGCCATTTGGAGCCACCAGACTATGTTCAGCACCTCTGTTCCTGAGTTTTCTCTTGGCCTGAATGTACAGAGACTGCTTTCACTGTCAGTCAACAAACATTTATTAAATGCTCATTATATGTCAGGCACTATAGTAAGTAGTGGGAATATAAAGAAAGGAAAAAAAAACCAACACAGTCCTTCACCCAGAGAAGCTCATGTTGTAAGGGAGGAGAAAACATGCAAATAACTGTGTACATATGGGCCATACACGGTGAAATGGAAGATAATCTCAGAGAGAAGGAGCTAGAGGCAAGGGAGTCCAGGAAGAGCCCCTTGCAGAAGGCAGTGTTTGAACTAAATCTCGAAGGAAATCAGGAAGGTAGAAGTGAGCCACCGACCTGGGTAGGGCTAACTGACTTCTGGGCCCTTCCGTAGGATCAGTGATAGTGTGCTAAAAGGATTTCATTGCATAGCTTCCATCTTGACTGTTCTCATAATAGCATGGTGCCATCTGGGGAACTAAGTTGGAGACCTCAATTCTGTTGTCCTGTAGCATTTCTTAGAACTATTTATTTCCAAGTTATGCTTGTCTCCTGTCTGAGGATGATCAGGGCAGGGGAATGTTAGTTCATTGCTAATTCATTTACTCCCTCCAATGACATGCTCTTGGGAAGGAATTCTAGACTCTTAACTTATCATAGATCATAGATTTAGAGTTGGAAGGGACCTTACAAGTAAGGAAACTGAGTCCCAGAGAAGTGAAGTGACTTGTTCCTTTTTCCTTAAACGTCACAGATCATTTCCTCCTTTTTTATGGAGATCATCAAGGTTTAGATGCATGGAGCCTATAAGATCAGGCATTTGCATTCATGTCGGTCTTCCATGGCTGGTAATACGTGTTGAACTTTCAGAATCAATGCACACAATAAACTTTAATTATTCTTTTGACCTTTTAAAGTATATTCTGGGCAGCCACCCATCTCAGGTTGGTGACATCCAACTTAGCTCTTGTTAGAATATGTCAGTGGAATTTTTCACATTTGCTTGAAACTCTGCAAATTGGTAAGATCCCATTAGATGAAAGAAAACTATCTTTTACTTATCTTTCTATGCCATGGGGATCTGATAGTATCCACTATTTAGGTCCAGCACTGAATATACCTGACTGCCAGTAGCAGTGGTTCTCAAGCTTTTTGGTCTCAGGACCAACTTTACACACATAAAAGGATCCCCCAACCCACCCCGAGAGTTTTTGTTTATGTGGGTTATTATATCTTTATATTTTTATGTTTACCAAATTACAAATATAAACATTTTTATATTATTAAGAAAATAGTTTTGACTTCATGGACCACCCGAAAGGATATGGGAGAAGCCTGCAGGGGTCCCTAGACCACAATTTGAGAATAGCTGGCCAAGAGGATAGCATAAGTTACCATGAATTCATAGCATGACGTCTTAGTTTCTCCTTTACAAAGTCTGATAGTCCACATATATCCTGATATTCCCATTCTTCTTCTGTATTGTCACTAGAGGTGAAATATTCAGATTCCAGGACTCTGGCAGCTCTTTAAGGTGATTCTTTAGGTCTTCCGTCTTAGAAAAAAAAAAGAGTTTCCCAAGACTGGAGAGGAGAAGAGAAGAGAGGAGAGGAATGGTGAGAAGAGAGGAGGGGAGGGGTGGGGAGAGGGTCATTAAAGTGTATTGGTAGTATTGCTTTTTGTGCACCTCCTACATCCCACTCATGCAGCGAGAATACTTTAGCTCTTTCACTGATTTCATTCTTCAGACATTCTTTCCATTCCATTAGCACTGAAGAGTCTTCAAAAGTGAACTCTCCATCCACCTTTGAACTGGTGGGTTCAATGCTTTCTTGACACTCCCAGCTCACACCTTCTTCCATCTTCCTGTGTGCTTCCTCTATAGATTTGTGTGAGCAGTGCTGAGACACATGGGCTGGCTGGGAGTTTATGGACTGACCTCCAGGTTGCCACTTGCACTATTTTGACTAGGCTGAAATCTGCAGATGTTGAAAATCTGTAGATGTTTTCCATTTCTGGGCATACCAAGACCAGTGTCTGTGTTCTTACACCTGCAGTTTGCCTTGCAATCTCCAAAGACACTGCAACATTACCCAAACATGTATTAACCACCAGAGGGTGCTGGGGTGGGTTCCAGGTGTTGCTTGTGCAGTAATCATTAGATCAGGCAGTCTCACAGTAGCCCCAATAATTATGCGATGCATTCAACACCAGAAGGCACTTGGAGGGAGGGCTAAAGCCAAGTTATTTTTGTGTTAACAAGAAATCTAGGCAAATCACAGCATAGGATCAGTGAAACGAGAACAAGAACAAGAACAGACCAAGAAGTGAAATAAACATTAAAAACATTCTCAAGCAATCAATCCTTCCAATGATTCATCTCTACCCACTGTTTCCCCAGCACAGTCCAGAGAGGAAACCTTCCTTGATCCAGATTTCCAACAACAAAAGAAGGAAAACCTAGGTTTCTGCTTAGAAACTGGGGAAGCCTGACCAATATTTTGGCACCTCTGTTCTTTTACTCAATCCGGGCTCTACTTCTGATTGGCTCCATGAATTGGTACCCCTAGTTGTCTTCTCCTTATGGTGTTAAACTGGGCTAAAATAATCAGTCGATCAATAAACATTTATTAAGTGCCTACTATGCACCAAGCACTGTGCTAAATGCTGGGGATACAAAAAGAGGCAAAAGATAGTCCCTGCCCTCAAGGAACTTACAATCTAATGGGGGAGAAAATAAGGTAGTTTCTATAGTGCTTTGAGATTTATAAAGCACTTTATACTCATTAGCTGTTTGATTTATGATCCTACTTTCTTGGTTTTCTTCGTTTTCCACCATCATCTCCTCATTGTGACCTTGTCACTATTACAGCATCTCAGAGCAATTAGCAGCAGTCTCAGGACCTTGCCATCAGGCATAACTTCCGCATTTTAGGACTAAAGTAAATAAAACATGTAGTTTCTGTTGTACAGCTTGCTAGAAAGAATAAGCTTTCCCTCATCTGATCTCTATTACACAGCATTATCTCATATTATATTCCATTAAATAAATGCACCAGCCAAACTAGACTATTCATTGACTCCCATACACTCTGAATTTTCCTACCTCTGTGTCTTTGCTCATGCTGTTTCCTAGGCCAGAATGTCCTTCCCTACCCTCTCTGTTTGATTCCTACTGATTCTTCAAAGCCCAACTTAAATTTTATCTCCTCCAGTAAACTTTTCTAGATCCCCACAGTCAGTAATTCTACCTGGGACCTCACATCATATGTTGCTTGTACTTTTTAAACTCACTTACCATATATTATTTGTTTTAAGCTTATTTACATGTGAGCCAAACTTCCATTTTCAGCTCTCTTTTTTATGTGTTGTCTTCTCCCATTAGAATATAAGCTCCTTGAGGGGAGGGACTGCGTTTCTTTCTGTTTTTATTTGTATCCCCTGTGCTTGGCATAGTTGTTGGCCCATAGAAAGCACTTAAATCCTTGTTGCCTGACTGCCATATTCCCCTATTGGACAGTCAATTTCATAAGGGCAAGGACCACACCTTTGCTTAAATTTTGTATAATGTTCTGGACAAAATGCTTTTTTAATCATTTAAAAAAATTAAATTGAACTTAATTTCTCTGAGCCTCAGTTTCCTCCTTTGTAGAAATGATGGGATTGGATTAGATGACCTCTAACTTTCCTTTTGGCTTTCAAATTCTGTAATGCTATGTACACTGTGGTGTCTCAAAAGACAAGTACGAACAAGACCCTGCCCTCATGGAGCCTACAGTCTGCGCAATGGAATCTCTATCTCTGACTGGAATAATGAGACATGTTGATAGGGAGTTTATTGTTGCTCTAACTAGAAAAGGAGAACATCTAAAAGGGCAGTTGCCCAACCAGATTTTTTCCCCAGTTTAAATAATACTTGTCTAAATCAATGCATGCTGAATAAATGGCTAAATGTGGGGATGACTCAGAGTAAGCACATAGTGTTAAAGACACTTCCTCTTCTTGATCCTTAAAGTCAGAAAATGATTCAGTTCCTATGTTAACCCAGCAACTCAGCCTAAACTTTTCCCTTCTGTGATGCCTTATGTCAGGCTGGGTCCTGAGTCACTTGGTTGAACCTCTGAAAATAGAGACAAGGGAGCTGACAGATGTTGCACAACAGCTTGGCTAATATTGTTTGCTTGGGGAAATGATTCCACTGGGTTGTCATTCACGTCATTGTAGCCTTGCTCTTCTCCTATTTCTTTTACTTACCATAGCCAGAAGCTTAGAACAGGAAGAAAGAAATCGAGGGTTTTTAGTGGTATTTCCTACCCCTTTCACCTTATAGCAAAAACAAACGAAAAAGGTCACCCCTACAGTGTTGAGAAGCTTAGCTTAGTGCAAGCTTTTCCTAGAAGTATAATACTTACGTATAATGGATTTTAATATGGTGAAGATGTTCTGGGAAGATCAAATACTCAAAAAAAAATTGGATTGATTTGTCTTGGACTTAATTGGTCCTCCTCTTTGTATATCCCTGAGTATAGACAAAAATTTTAAGGCATGATCCCTGCCCTTTTGAAGCTAGCTGTCTGGTAGGGAAGTATGGCAGGCAGGCAACAAACGTTTATTAGGTTCCCTCTCTTCCCTCCTCTTCTTCATCTCCTGTTACTCTCTGCCACCATCTCCTCCTTTACCCATGTCTCACACAGTAAGGTGGCTTTACTCCTTAGCAAGGCCCACCCCTCTACCTGCATAAGCAATACCATTCCATCCCATCTCCTCCAACAGGTTGTCCCCTCCATCCTCCCTTTTCACTTATATTCATTTTTTTCCCTGCCTACAATCATGACCATGTTTCTCCTATCCTCAAAAACCCCTTACTTGATCCTTCCATCCCTATTAACTATCATCCTACGTCTCTTCTGCCCTTTGTAGCCAAATTCCTTGGCAACTACAACAGGTGCCGCCACATTCTCTCTCTCTCTCACTCACTTCTTAACTCTTTATAATCTGGCTTCTGACTTCATCATTTCATTAAAACTGCTCTCTTTTAATTGCAAACTTTTCTTGACCTTTCTTCAGTGTCTGAGGGAGCAAGCCCAAGGTGGAGAAGAAGAGGTTTATATTTAGACAATGGCCTATAGGCTTCCCACAATCCCTCTTTTCCTAGTGCCCTCCATCAGTCAATCAACAAGCATATATCGATCCCTCAAATATGGGCCAGGCATTGGACTAAGGGCTAAGAATATACCAATGATCAGTCCTTAGGCTCAAAAATCCTAGCATTCTAAATGGAGAAATACCATGAAGACATCCTATGCACAAGGTAGGCCCAAGGAGAAGAGCCCCCTCCTCCTATCACACTCCTCAGCTGCATCTTTTATGGTTACCCTTCTTCATCAGGAATGGCTTTGATGTTCCTTTTATTTTGATTTCATTTGTAGTAAAATATTGAGGAGATGGGGATGAGTGTATATAGCACAATTTGTTCCACTCTGAGGTATAGGAATAGGCCTGCCCATTGTTTCTTACAGTTTTCTACAGTTTCTTACTGATAGGCTTAGAGCACAGTCAGAGGAAAAAGGGAGAAAAAGAAGAGGAAAGATAAATGGGCTGAGTTTAAGAGAGGAGTAAAGGAAAGTGAGTAGAAAGAGAAAGAGAGAAATGAAAGAACAATAAAGGAAAATAGCGAAGAATGCCAGACATACCAACAATTGTTTCAGGAGTCTTTCAGTGGCCCCGTGCCTTTGGTTGCTTGGCCCTTCACTAATGGAAACATCTCAATTATTAATTATTAAATAGATACTTCCCATCTTCCCAAGGAACATTAATTCTGGGATCATTTTAGAATGAACCACAGTTTCACTGCCTCACATCTCTCAGCCCAGCCTCCCACATGGCCTTGTATATAAGAAGACTAAAGCTCCAAGTGGGAAAGTGAATGTGTGGCTCAAGGTCGCACAGATGGTTAATGATAGAATCAGGACCACAGTCCAGGTCTTCTGATTCAGTCCAATATACTTCCACTATTATAGCTGCCATTCTTACTTTAAGGCTTTCATTTTATGACTTTGATTTCAGAAAAGACCATTACTCCCTTTTATGTTAACCTATTTTATTTTTTAAAATGTCTTATTGACACTTTTCATTTTTGCAATAGCTATTTTTCCAATATGGTCCCCTGCCCCACTGAACTTTTCCTTGTAATAGGCAAGCAAAATCAAGCAACACAGTGACCACATTTAAACCTGATACATAAAACATTCTGCACCCATAGTCCCTCACATTTCTACTTAGATGAGACATTACTTTACATTTTATTCAGAAATCATCAAAGGAAAATTGGTCACATATGAAATTCAGGTCTGGACAACACCTTATAAGGTAGACATTGACAAAGTAGATAGGAAAGGCACTGAAAATCTTTCCATATGAAAATTGGTTAGCTTAGAAAAGAAACACTTAAAGAAGGGAACACACCTTTATTAAGCTCCTACTATGTGCCAGGTACTATGCTAAGTACTTTACAAATATCACATTTGGTCCTCACAATAACTCTGGCACATAGGCACTATTATTCCATTTTGTTATTGTTTAATCATTTCAGTCATGTCCAACTCTTCATGACCCCATTTGAGGTTTTCTTGGCAAAGATACTGGACTGGTTTGCCATTTCCTTCTCCAGCTCATTTTACAGATGAGGAAACTGAAGCAAACAGGGTTAAGTGACTTGCCCATGGTCATATAATTACTGTCTGAGGCTGGATTTGAACTCAGGTCTTCCTGACTGCCTATCCCCATTTTACAGTAGAGGAAATTGAGTCAGATAGAGGTTGTGACTTGCTCAAAGTAACACAACTAGTAAGTATTTGAGACCTGGTTTGAACTCAGATCTCCTTGATTGACTCTAGATCCAGTGCTCTATCCTTTGCACTCCCATCTCCAGGTGTTTGAAGAGTTGTCATATGTGAGAAGGGTTATTATACTTACTCTGCTTAGCCCCAGAGGGCCCAACTAGGAATTCATGGAAGCTGCAGAGAAACAGATTTAGGTTAGATTTCCTAACAGATTTCTCCATCTAGCCATCAAGGTCCCACATGACCTAGACCAGGGCTTCTTATACGTTTTCCACTCCTGACCCCTTTTCTCTTTTCTACCACACAGTTGGTGTTGTGTGGCCTGAGGACATGTGCAATGCAAAGTGTGCCTGCTTTGTATTCAAGACCAAGGCTGCAGTGAAGTTACATGATGCAACACCAGCAAGCTGCCAGAAACACCTCAGATTCATTACGCATTTGATTTTGAATTACTTTTTTGATCGTTGGGCATTGAGAAACCTTTTACTGTTGCCCAATCTTTCATGACCCCACATGGGGTCACGACCCACAGTTTAAGAAGTGCTGATCTAGACACACCTTACTTAGCTAAACTTGCTTGCCACTGTTTGCCAACATTCACCTTCCATTCTAGCCAGGTGAGTCTTCTCCACTGTCTAGTGAATGTGCATGGCCTAGTGGAAAGAACACTTGGGCTTGGAACTTGGCAACAATAGTTAGGGACTGAGCTCTTTCACTCATAATTAAAGATAACCAAGAGTAGAATGTTCTGCCTTGGGAGTTGGTAGAGTTTTTCAAGCAAAAGCTGGATGCTCCTTGCTGTGAGTTTTAGGGAGGGAAGTCGTTCAGATATTGGCTAGATTAGATGCCCTCAGAGACCCCCTTCCATACTATAAGACAGGCCTGCACAACAACATTCAGTCCATGGACCACTCGTTACCTGTGAAAGGATTTTGGACAGCCTACGAAATAAGTGGAGGATGTAAAACAAACTGTTCAACATACCGCCTGCGGGTTGCATGTTATGCAGGCTTGCTCTAAGATTTTGTGAGCCTTTGAGATGAAGAATGTTGTAGAATCTTAAGGATGGTACCCAGTGAGAAAGAAGCTATACGAGAACTTTTTCCTATGATAATAAAAACCATGCCAAGAAGGAGGACAGCTTCCAGAGCCATTCTGATAGAAATTTTATGGCAAATCCATCTATGTGTCTGTCTACAGTCATGAGACCAGGGCAACCAGTTCTTCCAGATTTCTACTGATTGTTGTTTGTTTTTTTTTTCTCCTAGCCTCTGCTCAGCTTCAGTCAGTTAGAGGTTCTAATGAGGAGAGGAAAATTACTTTGTACCAACAGCATCGCCCTGGGCTCCACTTCCCCATTGGTTGCTAATTCACATAACCTGAGCTTGGATAAGATATTTAACCTTTTCCTCACAGTTGTTTGAAGAATAGGGATTCAACTGATCTCCCTGAAGCCTCATGATAACATTGTAAGAAACGAGTAGTTGCTTGGAAAAAATACTCTGAGAAAAAAAGGTAAAACCTAAAAATCATTTATTTCACTTCATTTCCCACTTGTGTCCCCTGACTGATAAAAATAAAAGCCAACTAGCACTGAACACTTTAAGATTTGCAAAGTATTTTACAAGTATTATCTCATTTTATTCTAATAACTTTGGATGGCAAGTGCTATAATTATCCCTATTTCAAGGTTGAGGAAACTGAGGCAGACAGAGGTCAAGTGACTTACTCAGGCTCACTGAGCCAGTAAGTGTCTGAGGCACAATTTGAACTCAGGTTTTCTTGACTCCCTGTTCAGTGTTCTGTCCACTGAGCCACCTACCTGCCTCCAAGAAGAAAATAAGAAAATTGGTTTTGCCCTGGGATTTCAGTAATGTCTTACAGAGCCAGCTAACCAGAAAGCATACCAGTTTGCAAAGTCTGTAGGACACTGGCAACAAATGATTTCATGGCAAAATTCTCCCATCTCTTTTTAGATGACATAACGGTATTATGGATGTAGAGTGGGGACTCAGAGGCCATCTCCTCCAACTCCTTCATTTTACAGATGGGAAAACTGAGGCCCAGAGAAATCAAATGACTTGCCCAAGGTCACACAGGTACTAAGTGTTAGAGGTAGGACTTGAACCCAGGTCCTCTGGGTCAAATCCATTGTGCTTTCTGCTGCAACTCACCACCTCCTTAAATATGAAATACACTACACATAGAATGTGCTCTTCAAAAAGACAGTGGCATTGTGTAAAAAATGCCTTAAATTTTTATCCTTTGCCCAAAAGAAGACCATCTATAGGATTAGAAAGCAGCTTGATGTCACTGGAAAAAAATAATGTCATTTACTAAATGCATAACCATAGGTAAATGGTTTTCCTGAGTCCCATCTGTAAAATGGGGATAATAATACTGGAGTACATGCCTCTCAGGGCTATTGTGAAGACAGTGTTTTGTCACTTTTAAAGCAGCATAGAATTATGAGGTATCTATATTCCCATCTTGGCTCAGACATAAAATCCTTCCTTGCTGTCAATGGAGCAAACTGAGAAGAGCCAAAACCGGAGGCCATAGGTATTGTAATGTAGGGAAAAGCATTTAATTTCATTGCATCTGTTTTTTCATCTTCAAAATTCATTGACCTAATGTACTATGTGGCATGGTGAATAGAGAACTGACTTCAAAGCCAGAAAGATGTCACTTCCAATCCTACCTCTGTAACATAGTGGCTATGATGTGGTCCTCTGTGAGTCACTTTACCCCTCACTTCTCTAGAGGTAGCTCTCTAAGATTGTAAGTGGCAGAGGAGGTGCTGGCTTGCCATTGTAAAGAGAGATTCCTCGCCTGGGAAAGGGATATTCCTCACCTTGCAGGTCTAGTCTCTATCCCTATGATCTATCCCTAACTCTCTTAGAGGGTGGTTGTGATTTATGTATTTTCAAAAAAATCATAACGTACTATGTAAATGTGAATTGTTAATATCCATTACTGATATGGTTGACTATTATGTTGATTGCCATGGAAGGACTTAAGGAAAACAATAGGTTAATTGTTTTAATAAGTTAATTATCTACCACCTATGATAGATCATTGGATCCTAGGGCGAGAGCTGGGAGGGACTTTGTTGTTTGGTTGTTTATCAGTCATGCCGAACTCTTTGTAACACCTTTTGCAGTTTTCTTGAGAAAGATACTGGAGTGCTTTGTCATTTTTTTTCTCCAACTCATTTTACAGATGAGGAAACTGAGGCAAACAGAGTTAAGTGACTTGCCCAGGGTCACACAACTAAGTGTCTGAGACCAGATTTGAACTCAGGAAAGTGAGTCTTCCTGACTCCAGCCTCAGTGCTCTATCCACTGTACCACCTAGTTGGCCTGGGAGGGATTTTAGGTGTCATCTAGTATAACTCCTTCAATTGATAGATGAAGAAACTGAGGTGTAGAAATCCTTTTAAAATATTATATTCCTATTCCACCCTTCCACTCTAAGAACAAATAAACCCTAATAATGCAGGGCCCCAAAAAGTATTTTTGGTGTCTTGAGGTGTTTAAAAAGGTTTGAGAGACAATTTCTGGGTAATTTAATCATTTTATTAGTAATGCTAGCATTTTAATAAAAGGATGGTCATTTAGCCATCTTTCTCTTAGACCAAAGATAATCATGGTAGCAGGCTCATGGCTTATATGCCCATTGGAAGAGGGGTGTTCCAGAGGGTGGCAATCAACTCTAATTGGCTAACAATGAATGAGAGAATGAATATTAAATTGAGAGGCTGGACCTGAATTTTGATTATGTCATTTACTTCTGAGTTACCCCTAGCCTTGGGCAATCTATTCAAAGAATTTACCCCCCCCCCCAAAAGCCTGAGCAGAATACAATGACTTCCCCATGGGGGTTGGGGTCTGAACAAGAAAGTTAGTCCAATCTCATTATTGGTTGTGTCCTTCAAGATACTGAACTTTTAAAATTAGGACTTTAGAAAAAGGAGAAAGCTCTGGCTCTCCTCAAATCATTGGTTATTAATAATAACTCATCTCAATCTATATGTTAAGAAATGAAATCTTATTGTTTTGTTATTGTTGTTATTCTCCTTAAGAAGCCTTGTCAAGAAATTTGGGGATCTGTATTTCATACTGGCCTTTCATGTGTCATTCACCAAATTGTCCAATGCTCAGGGACCTGTTATGATTTCCTGTTAGCTGACTTCATTATATGGCCATTTCATCAAATCCTCTGCCTAGCCATTAAAATCCCACATGATCTGGCCATACCTTATTTCATCAAACTTGTTTATCACTATTCCCTAACACGCACCCACCATTCTAGCCAGGTAAGTCTTCTCCACTGTCTAGTGAATATTTATAATTTAGTGAAGAGAGTACTAGTCTTAGAATTTGGTGTCAATAGTTAGAAGCTGAGCTCTTTGGATGATGAGTTATTTAGCCTTAGATTGTTCATCAGTTAAATAAGGGGTTGGAACAAAATAATCTTCTATAATCACAGAATCAAGGCTTGGAAGGAATCTCACTGCCCATCTGGTCTTACCTGTACCTGAAAAAAGGCTACTCTACAACCTGACAAGTGGTCACTTAGCCTTTGCTTTGAGGGAGAATCCATTACTTTTCAAGGTAGACCATTCCACTTTTGAAAAGCTCTAATTGTTGTTAGGTTTTTTCCTTATATCAAACCTAAATCTGCCTCTTTTTATTTCCATTTTTTACTCCTTGTTCTACCATCTGACACCAAATAGAACAAGTTGATTCCTTCTTCCTTCTTCTAGAGCCTTTCAAAAACTTGTAAACATCTAACATTTCCACTCTCTCCCTCCTAAATTTCTCTTTTCCGGGCTAAACATCCTTAGTTTCTTCAACTGGTTAACCTGGAATAAGATCAAGATTCTCTCCTCTAGATGTTCTCCAATTTATCCAATATCCCTCTAAAATATATTTCCAAAATGGACAATGACGCTCCAGATGTGATCTGATCAAGGCCAAACATAGCAGCATGTCCCCTCCATACTTCTGGCTGTCATGCCTCTTTTAATGCAACCCAAGATTGAATTGGCTTTCCAGACTGCCATATCATGCTGCTGATTCATATTGATTCTCCCTCGACAAAACTTCCAGATGTGATAAAGACAAATAGCTGTTTGGCCATGCCTTTCCCATTTTGTACCTATGAAGTTGATTTCAAGTGTAAGAATTTACATTTACAACACACCTTCCACCCTGTAAGTTTCATCTTATTTGACTCAGCCCAGCCATAAATGTCTCTTTCAGCTGAAAAAAAAATCCTATGGTTTTATATCACATTTTCCCACCTTTCCTTACAGCATTCCCGACACCAGAATATCAACTTACCTGATGTTTCATAAAATCTTTCCTCCACCTTAGTCTGACCTTTTTCCTCTTGTTTCACTTACAGATTGTATCATACATTTTAACACGTAATTCTTCTCTAATGGTTTTATGTATGTTGGTTTTGCTTCCCCGGTTAGCAAACCTTGTAAAAGCAGGAACCATGTTTTCAGCTTCTTTTGGATCCTTTCCAGTGACCAGCATGGTGTACAGTAGAGCTTTGGGGTGGCTTGGGGTAAAGAAGTGAGAGGAAGGGGGTGGAGCCAAGATGGTGGAGTGAAAGCAGTGACTTGCTTGAGTTTTCCCCCCAAATCCTCCAAATACCTATAAAAATGGCTCTAAACAAATTCTAAAGCAGCAGAACCCACAAAAAGACAGAGTGAAACAAATTTCCAGCCCAAGACAACCTGGATGGTTGATCAGAAAAGTATATTGCACACTGGGCTGGGAGAGGAGCACAGTTCAGTGTGGGCATGCAGGCCACAGTGAACCTGGAGCAGGCCTCAGAGGAATGAATCACAGGCAGCTGTGGTGGTTTCCAGACCTCTCAACCCACAACTGCCAAAGAAAACTTAAAAGGTCAGTGGGAAAAGTCTGTTTCTGCGGTGAGAGAGAAGCTAGGTCTCAGTCCCAGTTCCTGAATGTGGCCCCAGGGCGGTGGCTGCCTCCTGAGGTTCCAGCCCACAGACTGAGGGGGAATCAGGATCAGAGGTGCATTGCAGGGATCTCTTTGCCAGTGCTGAGGCAGGAATCTCTTGCTTTGCATTTGCTTGGATCTGGGTCGCAGTTCTGAGGGGTGGTCCTGGGGTGAGTTGGAGTGCTGGCTTGGTGGAATTTGTTGTGGTGGTGGAGAGGAAACACCGCATCCTTTATCATACCACCTTGGAAGAACTGAAAATTTACAGGTCCCTAGAAGTATCTCTGAAAACAGCTGTACAAACACCCAAAGCTTGGGACAGTACATTCTCCACATTGGAAGCAGACCTCTACCTTAATAAAGAGTTTATAACTCAAGTAATTGGCTGGGATCACGAGCAAACCTTGCAAGAAGTGTCAGACCATAGAATCTTTTTTTGGTAACAAAGAAGATCAAAACATACAACCAGAAGAAGACAACAAAGTCAAAACTACTACATCCAAAGCCTCCAAGAAAAATATGAATCAGTTCTAGGCCTTGGAAGAGCTCAAAAAAGGATTTTGAGAAGCAAGTAAGAGAAGTAGAGTAAAAACTGGGAAGAAAAATGAGAGTGATGCAAGAAAATCATGAAAAACAAGTCAACAGCTTGCTAAAGGAAACACAAAAAATACTTAAGAAAATAACACCTTAAAAAATAGCCTAACCCAAATGGCAAAAGAGGTCTAAAAAGTCAATGAGGAGAAGAAATGCTCTAAAAAGCAAAATTGGCCAAATGGAAAAGGAAGTCCAAAAGATTACTGAAAAAAATACTTCCTTAAAAATTAGAATAGAGCAATTGGAAGCTAGTGATTTTATGAGAAATCAAGACACTGTAAAACAAATCTAAAAGAATGAAAAATTAGAAAACAATGTGAAATATTTCATTGGAAAAATAAGTGACCTTGAAAACAGATCCAGGAGAGAGAATTTAAAAATTATTGGACTATCTGAAAGCCATGATCAAAAAAAGAGCCTAGACATCATCTTTCAAGAAATGATCAAGGAAAACTGCCCTGATATTCTAGAACCAGAGGGCAAAATAGAAATGGAAAGAATCCACCAATCTCCTTCTGAAAGAGATCCCCAAGGGAAAACTCCTAGGAATATTGTAGCCAAATTCCAGAGTTCCCAGGTCAAGGAAAAAATATTCCAAGCAGCCAGAAAGAAACAATTCAAGTACTGTGGAAACACAATCAGAATAACACAAGATTTAGCAGCTTCTACATTAAGGGACCACAGGGCATGGAATATAATATTCCACAGGGCAAAGGAGATAGGATTACAACCAAGAATCACCTACCCAGCAAAACTGAGTATAATCTTTCAGAGGAAAAAAATAATCATTCAATGAAATAGGGGACTTTCAAGCATTCTTGATGGAAAGACCAGAGCTAAATAGAAAATTTGACTTTCCAATACAAGACTCAAGTGGAACCTGAAGAGGTAAACAGGAAAGAGAAATCATAAGAGACTTATTAAGGTTGAACTATTTACATTCCTGCATGGAAAGATGATATTTATAACTCATGAGACCTTAGTCAGTATTAGGGTAGTTGGAGGGAAAAAATTATATGTTTGTATGTATATGTATATATATATATATATATATAGATAGATAGATAGATAGATAGATAGATAGATAGATAGATAGATAGGGGGCACAGGGTGAGTTGAAGATGAAGGGGTCATATTTGGACAATAAAATTAAGGGGTGAGAGGATTATACTGGGAGAAGGAGAAAGGGAGAGGTAGAATGGGGTAAATTATCTCACAAAAAAAAAAACCAAAAGAAAAGGCTCTTACAGTGGAGGGGAAACAGGGGAAGGTGAGAGGGAATGAGTGAATCTTATTCTCATAGGATTTGGCTTAAGGAGGGAATAACATACACACTCAATTGGGTATGGAAATCTGTCTTACCCTATAGGAAAATAGGGGGAGAAGGGGAGAAAAGAACCGGGGAATGTTAGAGAGGAAGGCAGATTGGGAAAGGGGGCAATCAGAAGCAAACACTTCTGAAGAGGGACAGGGTCAAAAGAAAGAATAGAATAAATGGGGGGGTGGGATAGGATTAAGGGAAACAGAGTTAGTTTTTCACAACATGACTACTATGGAAGTGTTTTGCATAACTGCACACGTGTAGCCTATATTGAGTTGCTTGCCTTTTCAATGAGGGTGGGTGGGGAGGGAGGAAGAGAAAAAATTTGGAACCCAAAGTTTTAAAAACACATGTTTTTAAAAAAAAATGTTTTCACATGCAACTGAGAAATAAGAAATATAGGAAATGGGGTACAGAAATCCATCCTGCTCTACAGGAAAGTAGAAGGGAAAGGGGATAAGAGAAGTGGGGGGAGAGATAGAAGAGAGGGCAGACTAGGGGAAGGGGTATTTAGAATGCATGCCATCTTGCGGTAAGGGGAGGGGTGAGATGGGGTGAAAATTTGGAACTCAAAATCTTGTGGAAGTAAATGTTGAAAACTAAAAATAAATAAATTTAAAAAAAAAAGAAGTGAGAGGAGAGTCCTATTAGACACTAGTTTTGCCCAAGTATTTCCACAGGCTCCCAAAATCGGATTATGATAGGTATTTCAAGTATTTGTTCTAATTTGCCCATGTGGTGAAAGTAGTAAGATTGAATGGAAATGGTTAAAAAAAAAAGGTAAAAAAAAAGTTAAAGAATGGTAAAAAAAAAAAGATTTTAAAATGGTAAAACAAAATCCAACAACAAAAAAAACCCCAAAACAAGACATATTGTTGTTCACTTGTTTTCAGTTGTGTTTGATTCTTTGTGATCCCTTTTGGGGTTTTCTTGGCAAAGACACCAGAGTACTTTGTCATTTCCTTCTCCAGCAAATTTAGGTTTAGTGTAGGGAAAACCCATGACAATTAGAGCTATCTCAAAATGGAATGGGCTGCATTGCAAGGTAATGGGAGCTCCCTTGAGGTCTATAAGTGAAGTACTTACATGACATAGCCTGGGGCAGAGAAAAGGCGGAACTGAGAAAACATTCATTTCTTTAAAAATAATCACCCGAACCAAATGACATAGGTCATGCCCAACTGACATTTCTATTTTATGAAAGAGAGGCAAACAAACAATTGGGTTAGGATTTCAGTCTTGCCTAAATCAATTTTAATTGCCCCATCAGCTTTATTTAGGGAAACCTCAAAGATCACTGACGCTTGGCCACGAGTCATCTTTTGAGATTTCACCATTTGTCACAAGGTTACGTCTGTTAATGCATCATTTTCCCTGACTGAATGTAAGCACATCTGGTTGGTTCTCTTAGGCAAATAAATGAGTAGTTGGCTTATCCTTTGAAATGACCTTTACCCTTTCAGATAGTATGATAAAGATCTAATAATGCTGTGGAAAAGAACACTGGACCGCACTCATGATGTGATTTGACCAGGTCACTTCTCCTAACAGTGCCTTAATTTTCTCATCTGTAAAATAAGTTCTTTCCCCAAATGGTGTAATAGATAGAGAACTGGCTTTGGAATCAGAAAACTGGGGTTCAAATTCTACCTCTGATGCTATTTGTCTGACCTTCTCTGGGCCTCAGTTCCCTCATCAATAAAACAACAGAGTTCAACTAGATGGCCTCTGAAGTCTCTTCCAACTTGAATAAATGTATATTGAGTATTTACTCCGTGCCACTACTCTAAAATGAAGGGTTGGAGTAGGTGTTTCTAAGGTTTCTCACCTTCTCTTCCCTGACCCCCAGCCCTGCTCCCAACTTTAGAATTCTGAGTCTATGAACTCTTTGATTCAATATGCTTATGTGGGAACAACTTGGACCCTGGTTTGACTCAAATGACCTCTGGATCATAGGATCATAGATTTAGAGGTAGAAGGGACCTTAGAGGTCACTGAGTCCAGTCCCCTCATTTTACAGAGGGGGAAACTGAGGACCAGAGAAGTTAAGTGACTTTGACCTTAGGTCCTGGAGTTCCAGATCTAGTGCTCCGTCCACTATACTCTGCTCCCTCCCTAAGGTCCTGTCTAAATCTGTGATTCTGTCCTTGATATATTTGCTTTATTGAGATCAGCTAGATCTTTCCAGAATCCAATGATGATTAAAAGTTTTTTTCAAGGATTCATCTCCTTATCAGCTCGATTACAGGCAAATACTTTGAACAGGTAATTTGTCTTTATCAAACTTCCCACCTTCCTTTTTCATATTCTCTACCTCCACTCATCAATAATACTATTCTCATGTCCTTTACTGTGTCCTGCCACCCGCAATGTATACCTGGTGCTTTATGCTATATATGAGAGGCAGCATGGTATAGTGGATAGAAGACCAGTCATGGAGACAGCAATACCTGAGCTTAAGGCTATCTCCGACATATCCTAATTACGTGACCATGGGCACAAGGACAAGGCTTATGGTTTCTCAGTGCCCCAGAAAACTTTTTGATATTATAGGTGAACACAGAGCAGATGATAATCTGCAATGGTGGAGGAAGTTTCCACACTAGTGAATTACCTAAATATGTGAAACACATGTGTACAATACACATATGCATGCATATATTTACATATATACACATATGCACCAATGATATCTTCCGTGGACAAAATAATGTCTTTTACATTCAAATGTGTATATATATGTATGCATGTAAAGATACACATATAAGTATGACACATTCTATCCACAGACTATATATGAAAGATATTCTATACATATTATATATAAATGTATATGTGCATACATGTATACATATATACATACATGCATGTGTGCGTGTGCATACAAGACATTATTCTGTCCACAGAAGGTATGTTTGGTCACAGAATAATAATTCCAAATCCTTCCCAGGGAGATGCAATCCATAAATTGTGAAACAATTATCTATTCCAATCTCCTTGATTTGTAAATAAGGAAACTAAGACCCAGGTACATTGAGACTTGGCCAAGGTAATAAGTCTCAGAGGCAAACTATGAAATCAAGTCTACTGACCCCCATTTTAGTGCTCTTAACACAATATACTACCATTCAACAAAGGCCCTCATGGAACTCATATTCTACTAGGTGATAAAGTATATACGTAGAGAAGTAAATTCTAGGTAATTTTAGGAGGGAGAAAGAATTAACATTACAGGGACTTGGGGAAGAACAGGAAAGACTTCATCTGTGCCAAATTGTGAAAGATGATAAGGATTTTGAATAGCAAGCACTGATGGAGGAGTACATTCTAGTGAGGGAGATTAGCTTTCCCAACTGTGCAGAGGTAAATGCCAAGCTTGGGGAACAGTATTTTAGTCCAGTAGATTTATCCAAGATAGCAAGTCCTTGATCTCTGAGATGATCTAATCTGATAAATGAATTCCCGCTAAAGTATAATGGGCATTACTATGACAAAGTTTTGACCTAATTACAGTAGTGTTTTTGTTAATACTGCTGGTTGAAGGTGGGCACTTTGGAAGAAAAAAAAGAATATGGAAAGTTAATCAGCTAGCTCAGAAGATATTGTCAGAGAATTAAATTCAGCTTTCTGGGTCATCACATAAGAATTACAGCTCTCACTTTTTGTGGTAGAAAAAAATCAGAATCAAAGTAGGTGGCCATTGATTAGGGAATGGTGAAAGATATTGAAGTACATGGATGTAATGCAATATTACTGTGAAATAATAAATTGTGAGTATGATGGATACAGAGGCATTGAAAGACTTACAGGAACTGTTGCAAAGTGAAGCACACAGACCAAAATAAAAAAAAAACTAACAAAAAATCCCAGTATGCACCATGACTACTACAATGTAAATGAAAAGAAAACCTGCAAAACAAATTTTAAGAATAAATATTGTAAAATTTCAAAGAATAAGTTTGGCCCCAAAGAAGAGATATGATGATATACCTCTTCTTACCCCTTTGCAGAGGTGAATGGTCCACAAATGTGGAAAATGGCTTGTAGTGTCAATTTTTTTCAATGTATTGATCAAATTTTCAGATTTTTTCTTTGAAAAAAAATCTTAGTGATAAGGGATGGCTCTCTGAGAGAGGGGAGGCAGAGGGATACAAGGGTAAATTTAAGTGATATAAAAACAAAGGATACCAATAAAATTTTATTTTGAAAAAAGAATGGCAGCTCTTCATCCATGAAAAAATTTTTAAAAATTCACAAAAAAATAGTGGAAGAAAGTTCAGATGAAGATGCAAATATGTAGGACAGTCTTGTTACTATCTTGTTAAATTCAATATATGCTTTGAAAAAGCCAAACTGCAGGTTATAATTCACACTTTTACTTAAAATGCTCTTTTTCTACCCTTTGCATATTGAAATAATAATATATGTTGATGTTTGTTAAGGTCACATTAAAAAACAATAAAGAATAATTGCTCTTGACCAGGGATATAATTTATTTAATGAGGGCTGGGAAAATGGATTTACCTGAAGATACACTGACCTGATCAATAAAACTTTTAACTAAAAATGGAGGGAAAGATAAAGCTTCTCAGAAATAACTTCTCAGCCAGACACTAGAGAAAGCAGCACTGGAAAAAGAATAGTATTAGCGAAGGAATTTATCTGCTTTAAAAAAGATAAAGAAGAGAGGACAAAAATGATTTTTTCAATTTCATTGCATTTTATTTTTGTAAATTGTCTCTTAAAATTGTGCACTTAGCAATCATCAATGAACTCAACCATTTCAATGTTTTCAAATGCGGTCCACAGACTCCTGAGTGTCCAAGACACTTTCAAGGGATCCATGAGGTCAAAATTATTTTCATAATAATACTAACACATTATTTGTTTATTAAAATACTCCTCCCCTTTCTTACTACGTATCTGTGTGAGAACAGATTTTTTCCTAACATATAGCAACAGACTGATTATAGAAGCAGATATGAGAATCTATCTCCTAGTAAGCCAGGCATTAAAGAGATTTGCAAAAATACATAAAACAATACCACTTTTCTCACCAAATTTTGTCTTGCTTAGGAAAATGTCATTTAAAAAATTAAAATATGGTATTTATGATAATATGTAATGAGTCTGCTATTTTTAAATGACTTAAATATTTTTAAAATGTTACCAGTTTTAATTTATAATGCAATAAATATTGATAGATATAACCCACATCAACAAAAGGATTATGGGTGGGTGATGGTCTTCAATAATTTTAAGAGCATAAAAAGGTCCTGAGACCAAAACATTTGAAAACAGCTGCAACCAACAAGAATAATGTCAAAGAGGATTGTATAAGAAACTGGACTTCTTTACACAGCTTGTTTTAAAAGAATCCTATAACCATATTTATGTTTGTATGTGTTACATTTAACAAGGTTGCAAGAAAATTACTCCATATCCCCTTCTATAATTTTTTCTCTTCTTTGAAATTTGCAAAGTGCTTTTATATACGTGATTTCATTTGATCCTGACAACAACTTTCTAAGATGGGTGCTATTATTCATGATACAGCCAGGGAAAATGAATCTCAGAGAGCTTTAGTGACAAGCTGAGGGACACACAACTAGCAAGTGTCTGAGATAGTATGTGATCCCAGGTTTTCCTAAATCCAAGTCCAGCATTCTACCCATCACCCCATGTAGCTCTCCTAGTAAGAAAAAGCAAGTGAGCTAGAGACTTTAATGCAAGGAGATAAATATGATCTTACGGTTATCCCTGAGTTCTTATAGAAATGTGGCAATGGACACCCAGCATGTCAAGGTTACCCTAGAACATTTAAGGGAGCAGTAGTCAGCTCCCCATGGAAGATCAGATCTGCCATTGTGAGTTGAGAGGTAGCCCTGGCTGGGGTGTATGCTACATTTGCCCAAAAGGAATAGATTAGATAGAAGGGATGCCAAGGAGTGGCAGGACATGTTTTCTTATATATTTTCTTTGGGGCCAAATTTGTTCTTTGTAAACAGCAAAAAGATATTTACATGTGTGGACATCCATAAATCAGAGAGTCACAATATGGCAGAAAACTTTGGGTGAATATAAAAGGGAGAAAAAGAAATGATGTTGTGGTGGCATTGCACTACAGGCTGCCCTTCCAGTTGGTAGAAATAAAGAGTGACTTCTAGATTCAAAGGCAAGGAAGTAGGGTAAAATTATTATGAAATATGATGAAATATTATGAAATGGTCTAGAATGTGCTAATGGGCTCTCTCTCTTTTCAAAGTGGCTAATAATTTTTTGAGAAGACAGTGCTGCTAATTTCACCTTTCAGAAGGTACAGGAAACATTGAAAAGAATAGCTATACTGGAACTTATTCTAACTAGTAAGAAAGAACTGGCTATTGAAATAGAAATAACAGAAATCAGAGATTATGATAGGTAAGGAAAGGAGTGTCCCTACATTGTTCAATGTATATAGAAGGCTTTAAAAGAATGCATTTCAAAAAATTGGATAGACAGGATCCCATGGTTTAATTCTCCAAATGTTTTTTCTACCCTCTGTATATTGAAATGATTTTATACATTGATGTTAGTTAAGGTCACAGTAAAAACAAAAAAAACAGCCCAAAACAAAAAGAATGATATCTCTTGACTAGGGATTAGTTCATCTATTGAGGCCTAGAAAAATGGACCTAATAAAATGTAATTTAATTGGGTTAGATATGGTTCCATCAATAGACTATATGTCTACTTTACAAGGGCCAGCCTAGCTAGTCACATATAAGTCAGTCCAAGAGAACAGGAAGCTCTCAATGATGAAATTCTGCTTGCACAAGCACAAATAATTCCAATAAGGAAGAAAAGGAAAAAAATGTCTAAAGAGACCAATGGAGTACCAGGGGGAACTCACGACACTGAGGTCATATTTCTACAAGGGATGGAAGAGACTATAGCTAACTGAGAAGAAAAACAGGATGTCACAAAAGTCTTTGTGTAATGTTAAGCTTTAGCTTAAATGGATGACAGATAATACTTTAAGCTTCAGCTTAAAACTGCACAAAGACTTTTAGGGCACTTTGTATAAAAGAGTGGAACAATAAGAGTTGGAAACATAAGAATAGTTGCAAGAATCTTGAAATCCAGGATAAACTTTGAGGTTTATGATAAATAAAAAGGAGAACAATTAAATTTTTTTTTGCTTTATTTTTTTTTTTTTGCAAGAGGAAGAATAAGGAAGATGTAATACCACTGCTCGGGTGGCATGTGATCATGACAATAGACAATAACAAGAAGGCTAAACTACTCAACTCTCATTTGTTTTTTTCTTTACCAAAGAGAAGGGTATCTCTATTAGAAAGTATACAGAACAAAAATAGTAAACAAAATTTAGTGCATGAAGTAAAAGGAAAGAACTTATTTTTTTTTTTTTGCCTTTAATATTAGAGTACAAGTCACTTGGTTCTGACAAACCTCACACACAGGTACTGAAAGAACTTACATGAATGGCTCCGAATTGCTGTCAGAATTATATTTGAGGAATGATGGAGAATAGGTGAGGCACCCCAAAACTTGAGATAAGCCAGTGCCCAGAATCACAACTAGAAATTGTCATCTGGGGAAAGCTTCATAAAATTTGCACAGGAAAAGTAGCATGAAATTCACCCTCAAAGCAACTTTCAAGAACAAATGCACATAATAGGAGAAGAAAGACATAAGACTTTATGAGTAGAGACCCTAGGACACCTTCAGAACTATGTTAGGGAGGCTCCCCATTGGCTGAAGAGGAGGAACCCATTTGGGTTTTGCCTGCTGGGCAGGGAAGGGACCAGAAAACTCTCAATTGTTTCTGTGCTGCAGAAGAAACATAAATTCTATCTATGTCCTAAATTTCATTGTCCTGGGGAAAATCCCTGTTCACCCTGATTATGGCTCAGCCAGTATCCTCTAATTTTGAGAAGATGTGAGGAGATAGATTCTACAAACTTCAGCGGGGTGGATATTGATTCCTGGAGAATTATAGAATGAATTATTTAAAAGGATATTTTGTGAGCATTTAGAAAGAGGAGTAATCACTACAAGTCAGCACAGGGTTATTAAGAGCATATCATGTCAGACTAACCTCATCTTTTCTGACAGTGTTACTGAAATGGTGGGTCATAGGTTTCTTCAAGACATAGTAAGCAGAGATTTCAACAAAGCATTTAACATTGCTTCCGACAATAACCTTGTTGACAAGATGGAGTGATGAGTGCAAGATGATAATATAGTTAAATCAATTCAGAATTATTTCAACATCCAAACCTCAAAAGAATTAATTAATGCATCAATGCCTACATTTATCAAAGTGTTCCAGGGAGCCATCCATCAGCCCTAGTCCATTCAACATCTTACAATTAATGCAATGATTTGGATGAAGACAACAATGTCATGCATTTTAAATTTGCAGATAACACAAAGCTGGAAGGGATAGCTAATACACTGGATCAGAGATCCAAGATTTTAAACATTTTTAAAAGGCTAGAATTCTGGACTGAATCTAATCAAATGTAACTTAATTGGTCCCATCAATAGACTATATGTCTGCTTTATAAGGCCTGCCTAGCTGGTCATAAGTAACCTCTCCTCTTGAAAGAATTCTTTGGCTCAGTCCAACGATGAAATAAAAACTATGGAATCTACTTTGGTCCCGTGAAGGCCCCTTCAATTTCTTAAATAATTATGGCATTGTTGGGGAAAAGCAGATAGATGTTGCTAAAAATCATATGGGTTAGATCAAGGGTGTCAAACCCACATAGAAATCATACACAGGGATCCCTGTGGGCTGCATATTGACTTCCAAAACTACACATGAGCATTTTCTAAGTTCTATAATATTTTAATTTGTGTTGTTAAATATTTTTCAATCACATTTTAATCTATTTCAGTAGTATTAGGGAGTGATACAGAAGCAATGTGCCTGCAGGCTATGTGTTTGATACCTGTGGTTTAGATCATCTAAAAACCCAATTTAACTGAAAATAATATAAATATGAGATTCTTTTTAAAAAACCAACCAATAAGTGGACATGTTACTGAAGGAAATGAATCATATTTATCTTTTTTTTAATAGCAGCATCTTTAAAAAATATTTTATTGACATTTTTTGCTTTTTATGTCATGAGAATTTTTCCCCATTATCTCTCTCCATCTTCCATCCAAAGTATTATCATCATAACAAGTAATATTTTTAAAGAAAAGAAAAAGTGGAAGAAGAAAAAATAAGCAAAACTAATTAATAAATAAAAATACAAGGTATCCCCAAAGTCTTAATGCAATTTTATACTTTAATAACTTACGGAAGCAGCAGTCAGCTACCCTCTGAAGATCAGACCTTCAAGCATGAATTTAAGCATTACTAGCTTAAAACTTCACTAAGAATTTTGGAATACCCTGTATTTGCAATGTGCCACACCTATGGATCTCCCACCTCTGAAAAAGAATTGGGATGTGACTATCTTCTCATATCTCTTTTTTGTAGTCATGTCTGTAATTTTATAACATTCACTTTTGATGGTTTTGCAGTTGTCCTTTCTATTTATATTTCTGTAGTCATTGTGTATATTGTTTTCTTGGTTCTGATTAGATTACTTCACTCTGCATCAGTTCATGTAAGTCTTTCCATCCTTTTATGTATTCATCACATACATAATTTCTCATAATACAATAATATTTCATTACAGTCACAAACTACAATTTGTTTAGTCATTCCCAAATCAATGGGCATTTACATTATTTCCAATTCTTTGCTACCACAAAAAAAAATGCTATTATGAATATTTTGGTGTATACGGAGATTTTCTTATCAATGAACTCTTTGGGGCATAAGTCTAGTAGAGGAATCTCTGGGTAAAAAAGTATTAACATTTGAATCACTTTATTTGAATAATTCCAAATTACTTTCTAAATTGGTTGTCCTGATTGAATTCTATCAGTTTCAACATGATTGGTACAAATAATACAAGAAGGCAAGAGAAAACTTCAGCTGAATGGAAAGATGACTCAAGCTGTACTTGGAGAGGCAAATAAAGGAGTTAATGGAATTGGTTTTATTGTGTGTCTAAAGGCAACAAGAAACATCATTTCATGGGGCACTTGACCATCTTATATTGCAGGACTTACGATAAGCAAAAGCAAATAGACCATTCTAAAGAACATTGCCGTTGTGTTGATATCTGTTTAGGATGATGAGGAGGAAAAGAGCTCACAAAGAATTCAAAAAGACTCTCCAAATTAAGTCAACATATATATTGATATTTAGTTACTTCAATGCAAAAGTAAGTATTGAGGAAGACATGAAAAATATGCAGCAAAATATAGTTCAAGAATAGAAAAAGAGGGGCAACTAGGTGGCACAGTGGATAGAGCACTGGCCCTGAAGTCAGGAGGACCTGAGTTCAAATCTGGCCTCAGACCAAACACTTGACACTTACTAGCTATGTGACCCTGGGCAAGTCACTTAACCCCAATTGCCTAAAAAAAAAAAAAAAGAATAGAAAAAGAGTGAAGCCAACAGTTTACAGATTACACAAAAGCCTCATAGTAATGAATCATGAATATTTCTTAAAGAAGAGAATCTGGAAGTGCTTAACATAGTGAGAAATAAACAATATCACAGAAAGTAAAATTGATTATATTCAAATAGTCCAAAAGTGGTTTATTTCCAATATGAGTCATTTCCAAACCATCTCTGTACAGGGAAACCATATACCTGCTAGGCAGAGAACTAAATCAATATCAAATTAGGAGAAAGAATAAAAAATGAGAAGATAAGGCACATAATTGTGGAAACTCTAATATGATCTTTTTTTTGTTTTTTATTTTATTTTTCATTTTTAGGCAATTGGGGTTAAGTGACTTGCCCAGGGTCACACAGCTAGTAAGTATCAAGTGTTTGGTCCAAGGGCAGATTTGAACTCAGGTCCTCCTGACTTCAGGGCCAGTGCTCCAGCCACTGCGCCACCTAGCTGCCCCCAATATGATCTATTTTTGAAAGAGGTTGATTCACCCCGAAAATAGAAATTTTTTTAAAGAACGGACTTCAACACAAGATATTGAACTTCCTTTGGAAATTCAACCAATATAAAGTAGTTGCCACAACAGGAGACAAGAAAAGCCCAGAAACTGTCTCAACTGGAAAATTTTTTATCTCCTCACAACATGGAAAGATAAGGAAGCCAAGGGCAACATAAAAACTTTCCTCTGTCAATGATACTTTTTAGAAAAAGTGTAATGCTATGAATCTTGGAATGATATAGTCTTTAAAAAATTAAAATTGCAAGTCACCTGAAAGGTAAAGTGCATGATGGGTGGGAATACATTGAAATTTATTAACAACCCAAAATTTTTTTAGGAGATATGACATAAATTTTAACAAATCAAGACAGTAATCATTTACTAGCTACCTACTACATTCAAAGCACATTGGTGCTACAGGCTGGGGATGCAAAGTAAAAAATAAAATAATTCTCACCTCCAAGAAGCTTATATTCTAAGTTGGGCCTGCAATATGTGTAAAATGGAGATACAAAGTAAAAAATACAAAAGTAAATAAGTTGGGTTTCTTGTTGAGTTTTCTTTATACTTGTTTTTTTCTTTCTCTACCTCCATGATATTTCATGAGGCACTCAAATCTTCTACCTCAAACTCAATGCATCCCAAATTAAGTTAATAATACCCTTTAAAACCTTCTTAAATGCCACTGCCTTCCCCTATTCAGTAATGGCCTCCCCCTCAATTTCCCTCCCCACCAACCAGACTTCACATAAGTCTTTACTTAAAATTTTTGGATATACTTAGTATGTAATATTGTATAGTACAGTTATCTGTTTTTGCAACTTATCTCCTTAGCAAACTGCATGTTCCAAGAGGGCAGAGATTATGTCTTATGAACTTTTTACATCTCCCTGAGCCCATTGGTCTGCAAACAAATTGTTGAATTGTTTCAGTCATATTGCCCTCTTCACCACCCCACTTGGGGCTTTCTTGGCAAAGATACTGTAGTGGTTTTGCCAATTCCTTCTCCAGCTCATTTTACAGATGAAGAAACTGAGGCAAATAGGGTTAAATAATTTGCTCAGGCTAACACAGCTAGCAAGTGTCTGAGGCCAGATTTGAATTCAAGAAGATGAGTCTTCTTGACTTCAGGTCTTGTGCTCTATCCACTGCAACACCTAGGTGTCCTCTGCGAGTAAATTTCAACAATTCAAGTCTACTGCAAGTAGTAGACAATACATGTTTGTTGAATGAATGGATTTATATTATGAACTGAGTGTCCAAATTGTCTTGTTGGCAATGTCAAATTCAAAAGAAAGACTAATTCTGGAGATTTTGTGGCCACAGTAGCTTGGTAAGGGTGATATCTTTTAGACTTTTTTCATTGTTCCAATCACAACTGCTTATGTCATAAGACATGTTCTAGACATTCCACACATCCATATCTTATGGTTTTCAACTTTCTTTTCTACTGTGTATTCTAACATGAACCTATTTGTACAGATCTAATAGTTTAGAGGGAGAAAGTAACAATTTGTGAAGGTGTCTCTATTTTGGTGGCTAAAATCAATGATAGTCCTATTTTATTTCCCATACTGAGAATGGTGGACCCTGCAGACCATGAAGAATGTAATACCATTCCTCACTTCGTGGCTTGACAGACACTACAATTGCATTCTTGCCTGAGACTTCTTCTTTTCAACCCCTCACCCCCCAGAAATCATTGTCGCTTCTTGGGCAAATGTGGTTGCCATTTGACTCTATGGTACTTGAGGAGTTAGGGTTGGAGTGGAATGTGAAAATTACCTACAACAATGGTCTTTCTTATTGGCCAAGAGTTAGATATTTTGATTGGGAAAAAATATGATCTCCTCCACCCTTGTTACAACTGAGGAACTTGAGTTTCAGAAAGGTGAAAAGACTTACCCAAAGTCACACAATTACAGTTAATTACAGAATTGGGACTAGAACCTGTTATCACCAGGCTCTAATTCTCTTTCCATTACCTTGTACTGTCTTCCTTGTACGTTTCATGCATATAGACTCAGAATACTTTTTTTTTTGTTTTTAAACAAATACTTTTTTTTTGTTTCCTCTCCTGGCTTATATTTGACATATTGCATTTAAAGAAAGCAAATTTTTACAAATAGCCTAACATTTTTTGAAAGAGAGGGTTTTTTTTTTTAAATGTCAAGACATTCCACAGAGGGGAAGAGGGAAGTCAGTCAGTCAATAAACATTTATTAAATACCTACTATGTTCCAGATACTGTGCTAAGTACTGGAATACAAAGAAAGGCAAAAACCAGTCATTTCTCTTAAGAGACTCACTGTCTAATGGGGAGACAGCATGTGAATAGCTATGCACAAATAAGCTATCTACAGGATAAATTGGAAATAAACAACAGAGATAAAGCACTGCAATTAAGGAAAGGCTTCCTGTGGAAAGTGGGATTTTATCTGGAACTTTAAGTAAGCCAGGGAAGCCAGGAGGTAGAAATGAGAAGGGGGAGCATTCCAGGAATAGGGAGAATAGCTAGTGAAAATACCTGGAGTCAGGAGTTCAGTATCTTGTTCAAGGAACACAAAGGGAGTTGGTGTCACTGGATCACAGAGTATATGGGAGGGAACGTAAGATGTAAGAAGTCTGGAATGGTGTTTGGGGGGACAGGTTATTAAGGGCTTTGAATGCCAAACAGAAGATTTTATATTTGATCCTGGAAGTGATAAAGAGCCACTGAAGTTTATTGAGTAGAGTGACAAACTGTCAGACCTGAATTTTAGGAAAATTTAACAACTGAGTAGAGGATGGATTGGTGTGGGGTGAAACTTGTGACAAGGACACCAACCAGTAGGATATTGCAATAGTCCAGGCATGAGGTGATGAGGGCTTGCACCAAGGTGGTAGTAGTGTCAAAGGAAAGAAGGAGTCATATGCAAGAAATGTTATGAAGCTAGAATCTACAGGCACTGGCAACAGATTGGATAGAGGGTATGAGAGATAGTGAGGAGAAAAGGATGACACCTAGGTTGTGAGTATGGGCAACTGGGAGGATAGTAGTGCCATAGACAGTAATATGGATACTTGGAAGGGGAGAGGATTTGAGGAAAATTAGAATGAATTCAATTTTAGACACATTAGGTTTAAGAACTCTACAAGACATTCAGTTCAGGATGTCTAACAGATAGTTGGAGGAGCAAGACTAGATGGAGGTCAAGAAAGGACTGAGGGCTGGATGAGTAGATGTGAAAATCATCAGCATAGAGAAGATTATTGAGACCATAGGACCTCATGCAATTGCTAAATGAAATAGTCTAGAGAGAGAAAAGAAGATGTTCCAGATCAGAGCCCTGTGGAACACCCTCTCTGAGCAGGTGTGATCTGGTTGAAGATCCAGCAACGGAGACTGAGAAGGAGAACAGAAAAAGGCAACGTACTTACGAAAACCCACCCGATTTTCTTTTGGCCACAATTCAAATATATGTGACAGGTTTGTAATGTGTGATGAGCTTCCTATTCCCAGCAACATAGGTGCATTTAGGATCACTGATGCTATTAATTATGTTCTATCTTTTTTTTTTGTCTGGAAATGTTATTTCCTAGAAATTTTACAAGCATTTCTCGTTCTCACGAAGTTGAGTGAAGCGGCGAAC
The DNA here is from genome assembly GCF_900497805.2 of Vombatus ursinus. Lineage (NCBI taxonomy): Eukaryota > Metazoa > Chordata > Mammalia > Diprotodontia > Vombatidae > Vombatus > Vombatus ursinus. Next base: position 51,435,920 of record NW_020948983.1, on the reverse strand, counting down.
GTTACCATCTGCTCTGTTTTTTGGACTGTTTTTTTTTTTCCTTCTAGTTAAAAACAGTTGACTGAGTATTTAACTGTGGTCATATAGATTATGGTCTGTGGACTTTACCCCACTTGAGGGCTGAAAGAAAAAGAATAGAACCCCCTGGGGAGATATTACTCATCCTTATATCAAAGCTTTGGTATTTAAGAAAGAATGTTTTAGATGGTGATGGTGTGGGTTAGCACAAAATACTCAGCCTTAGGCTAATGAGATAATCTTTGGCTTTTCTTTTTTGCTTCTATAAATCACACCGCATTAAATGGCACTGGACTTTTCAGAATCCACAGCTTCCTTCACTTTCCTTAGTCTGCACTATTGATGTAAATTATAAGAATTTCTGTTAAGTGCATTAAAATTTATCCTTGTTCAATATAACAGAAAAATAAATTAATAACACACAAAATGTATTTGAACTTTTCAAAAGTATCTTTTAAAATATATATGTATGTATATATATTCTATATAACATTCATATATGAAGCAATAAATTATATACTGTTTATGAAAGTACTTTTGTGAAAAATCACTGATGGTAGATAGATAGGCAGGTAGGTCTTAACTGCTGTTTGTCCTTCGTTTTCTAGGAGGACCAGTGACATCACAGGTGATGTCTAGACTTGCACATGATTTGGATTCACATAAGGCAGAGTTGCACAAAGTCATCAGCCTCACTCTCATCTAAGTCCAGGAGCAGAACAAAAGTCAAGATGACTGGCAGTGGCCTGGGATGCAGTGGATAACCTTGGTGTCATCAATTCCTAAGTTATAAGCACTCCACAGCATCTGCTTCAGCCATTTTCATGGCCATTGGAACAAACTGTTCTTATCCACCCATTCTGCTGGGGGAAGTCTTCACATGCTTGGGATCGACATCCCCCTAACTCACCGATGGGTCTGAGGCCTATTGTTTACCCGCAACCTGGTTTAGCTCATCTGCCAAGATGGTTTATTGGAGTGTGGCTACTGTGTATGCCACAGCTTCTTGGAGCAGGTAGGTAGGTAGACAGACACATGACATACATATGTACCTGAATATATGTGTATATGTATACATATATACATATGCATATGCACAGCATATAGTATATATGTATGTAAATACCTATGAATTTTTATTCTAAACCAGTGCTGCACTTTGTTGAGTGTGAGTGCGTGTGTGTGTTTGTGTGACTTTGTGTGGAGAGAGGGAGGGCAGTGTAGTATAAGAATAGAGTGCCAGACTTGGAGTCAGGAAAAGCTGATTTCAGATCATGCCCTTGACACTCACAAGCTTTATGACCACAGACATAAGACCATATGACCATAAGACATTTAACCTTTCTGAGCCTCAAGAACTTTTCTTTGATGGCTTGTGATCTGCCTTGGGAAACAGTTCCCACTTTGATGACATCACATGTTCTTGATATGTTTTATATGTGATACGTCCTTGATATACATTCTACATGTTCTTGATACATTATAGTTACAGTTATGCATCTATCTATTTCATTGTCCTAAGACATATGAGTTAACATCCATGCTCTTTATTCCAACATGAATCTTTGTAGTCCAAGAAAATTTTTCTTCTGGGGCTGTCTTTCAAATGCTACAACTCAATATTTATCAAAACAATGATTAAAGCTAGTTTTTCCTTTCTCATTATAAATATGATTTTGCTGTTTAAAGATTTAAAAAATGCTTTTGATATTTGAAGATGACTACAGTAGCTAGATATCAACCTGGACTTCTGCTTAGTGAAAGTCCAAGTGACCAGATTTTTCACAAAGGTACTTCCACAAATAGCATATAACATCTTCCTTGATATATAATAATATAAATTGTTCCTTGCCATAGCAACCATGGACATCCTAGTTTCACTCCATTAGTGATGTTAACTCTGGGAATATACTCTACTACTTGCTATGCCTATTTCTTTTCATAATTTTATATTTTTACTTTTAAATACAAAATGAGAAAAGGAAAAAAATTGCCACGTACAGAGCAGACCACAAGAGGCAATTCAATATAAAACAATACATTTCCATTTCAAGAAAACCTGTATAATAAATACTACACATTGTTTCCAAAGTTGCCCAGCTTTTCTTTGCTTCCTTGTCAGTTTTCCTTTGTTTTCTGCTGTCTGCTTTCTACTTTATTTTTCCTCTCCCTACCCACCCCATCATAAAGAAGGCTACAATTAAGCATGGAAATATATATGTTTACATAGGTATCTATAAACATAGAGTTAAACATATACATTTAAACATAAACATATACACTCATATGCATATATATAAGACCATTATGCTTATTTCCTCCTATCATTTGTTTCTCTGAAGGTAGATGGCATCTTCCTTCGAAAGTCCAAGTCTTTCCATGTCCTTCTAAATCAGCCAGCTCATCATTTCCCATACTGCAATGATATTCCTTTCTGGATTCAAACAGCATCTCCCTTCATATGATCTTTTTTTTGGTCTTATTTAATATTTTATTTTTCCCAATTACATGTAAAAACAATTTTAACATTCTTTTTTTTTTCAGATTTTGAGTTCCAAATTCTTTTCCTCCCTCTTCTCCCCCCTCATTGAGAAGGCAAGCAATTTGACATAGGTATACATGCAAAACATATTTCCATGTCAGTCATTCTGTGAAAGAAAACACAGACAAAAAAAAACAAGAAAAATAAAGAAAGTAAAGAAAACGTATCTTTGATCTGCATTCAGGCTCTACCAGTTCTTTCTCTGGAGATGGACAGCACCTTTCATCATAAGTCCTACAGAATTGTCTTGGATCATTATATTGCTGAAAATAACTAAGTTATTCATAGAAGATCACCATACAATATTGCTGTTACTATGTACAATGTTCTTCTGGTTCTGCTCATTTCATTTTGCATCAGTTCATGTAAGTATTTCTGTGTTTTTTCTGAGAGCATCCTGCTCATCATTTCTTAAAGCACAATAGTACTCCATCACAATCATTACAACAACTTGTTTAGCCATTCCCCAGTTGATGGACATCCCTTCAATTTCCAGTTCTTTGCCTCCACTAAAAGAGTTGCTATAAATATTTTTGTACACATAGGTCCTTTTCCTTTTTTTTTTTAATCTCTTTGAGATACAGACCTAGTAGTGGTACTGCTTGGTCAAAAGGCATAAATGGTTTTATAGCCCTTTGGGCATAGTTCCAAATTGCTCTCTGGAATGGTTGAATCAGTACACAACTTCACCCAGTAGTACATTAGTATTTTAATTTTCCCATATCTCCTCCAACATTTGTCATTTTCCTTTTCTGTCATATTAGCCAATCTGACAGATGTAAAGTAGTAGCTCAGAGTTGTTTTAATTTGCATTTCTTTCATCAATAGTGATTTAGAGCATTTTTTTCACATGACCATAGATAGCTTTGATTACTTTGTCTGAAAATTGCCTGTTCATATACTTTGACTATTTATAAGTTGAGGAATGCCTCTTATTTCTATTTGACTCAGTTTTCCATATGTTTGAGAAATGAAATCTTTATCAGATAAACTGACTGTAAATTTTTTTTCACAGTAATGATTACCAACTCTGTATTTCCCTCCATACTATTTTCCCCCTGCTTATCCTACTCTCTCTCTCTATCTTTTTACCCTGTCCATTCTCAAAAGTGTTTTGCTTCTGACTTTTACTTCCCCCAAACTTTCCTCCTTTCTATCAGCTCCCTCTCCTCTTATCCCCTTCTCTTCCTACTTTCCTGTATGGTAAGATAGATTTCTACACCCAACTGAGTGTGTATATTATTCACTCTTTGAGCCAATTCTGAGGAGAGTGAAGTCCATGTGCTCTCCTCCCCATTTCCCTCATTTCCCCTCCATTGTAAAATCTCTTTCAGGCCTCTTCTATGTCAGATAATTTACCCCATTCTACTTCTCCCTTTCCCCTTCTTCCAGTGCATTATTCTTTTTCGTCCCTTAATCACAATCCCTTAATTAAATCCCTTTTATTTTTTAAGATAATCATACCATCACATTGAACTCACACCTCTGCTTTCTGTCTATGTATATTCCTTCTAACTGCCCTAATAATGAGAAAGATTTTAGGAGTTATAAATATCATTTTCCCATGTAGAAATATAAACAGTTTAGCTTTATTGAATCTCTTATGATTTCTCTTTCTTGTTTACCTTTTTGTGCTTCTTTTGCCTCTTGAATTTGAAAGTAAAAATTTCTATTTAGCTCTGGTCTTTTCATCAGGAATGCTTGAAAGTTCTCTGTTTCATTGAATATCAATTTTTTCTCCTGAAGGATTATACTCAGTTTTGCTGGGTAGGTGATACTTGGTTGTAATCTAGCTCCTTTACCCTCTGAAATATCATATTCTAAGCCCTCTGATCCTTTAATGTAGAAGCTGCTAAATCTTGTGTTATCCTGACTGTGGCTCAATGATATTTGAATTGTTTCTTTTTTGGCTGCTTGCAGTACTTTATCCTTGATCTGGGAGGTCTGGAATTTGGCTATAATATTCTTGGGAGTTTTCATCTGGGGATCTCTTTTGGAAGGTGATTGGTGGTTTCTTTCAATTGTTATTTTACCCTCTGGTTCTAAAATATCAGGGCAGTTTTCCCTGATAATTTCTTGGAAGATCATGTCTAGGTTCTTTTTATTTAACATGACTTTCAAGTACTTCAATAATTCTAAATTCTCTCTCCAGTTCAGTTGTTTTTCCAAGATACTGCATGTTCTTTTCTTTTTCTTCATTCTTTTGATTTTGTTTGATTGTTTCTTGATGTCTCATAAAGTCATTAGAGTCATTAGCTTCCATTTGTCCAATTCTAACTTTTAAAGAATTATTTTCTTCAGGGAGTTTTTGTACCTCCTTTTCCATTTGGCTAATTCTAAGTGAATTTTTGTATATCTTTTTTTCTTTTTCTGCTTTTCAAGGCATTCTTCTCTTTATTGGATTTTTGTGCTTCTTTTACCATTTGACCTCTTCTTTTTTTTAAAAGGTGTTATTTTCTTCAGTATTTTTTGTACCTCCTTTATTAAACTATGGACTCTTTTTTCATGATTTTCTTGCATCACTCTCATTTTTCCAATTTTTTTCTCTACTTCTCTTACTTGATTTTTAAACTGCTTTTGGAGCTCTTCTATGGCCTGAGACCAATTCATATTTTTCTTGGAGGCTTTGGACGCAGGAATTTTGACTTTGTTGTCTTCTCCTGAGTGTGTGTTTTGATCTTCCTTGTCACCATAGTAACTTTCTATGGTCAGAATTTTTTTTCTGTTTTTGCTTATTTTCCAGCCTATTTATTGACTTTTAAGTCTATGCTAAAGTGGGGCTCTGCTTCCCAAGTGGGGTGGGCACTGACCCAAGCTTCAGGTTTTTTGTGCAGCTGTTTTCAGAAGTAATTCTGAGGACCTGTCAGTTTTTGGTTTTTACAAGGTGCTATGATCTAGGGTAAGGTGTGTTTATTATGCTTCTGTGTTGTGCACTGGTTTACGAGCAACCACAAGCACTCTTTTCAACCCTGGAACTGTGACCAAGGTCCCTGCTCCCCTGCAGCTGCAAGCTCTGCTGTGCTAGTGCTCTTCCTTGCACTGGAATTAAGACCCAGGACTGTGACCCAGATTCAAGTCTAGACAATGCAACAGAGCCCTGACCCTGGTGCTAGCAAAGGGACTCCTGTAAATCTTCTTCTGAGCTGTTGTCTGATTCCCTTACCATCTGTGGGCTGAGAGGTCTGGAAACCATCACTGCTGCCACTGATTCAATCACCCCAAAGCTTACCCCTGGTTTGTTGGGGCCTGGTTTGCCCGGCCTGTACTGGATTGTGCTCCATTCTCATGCTGGTGCAACAGGCCTTTCCTGTTCACCTTCCAAGTTGTGTTGGACTGGAAAATTGTTTTATGCGGTCTTTTTGTGGGTTCTGCTATTCTAGAATTTGTTTAGAGTTATTATTTAAAGGTATTTGGAGTCCCTGCCTTTATTCTGCCATCTTGGCTCCACCTCCCTTTCATAATAACTTTGAGGTTAATTTGATTCTTTATAATAGAATGACTTGATTGCTCAGAAGTTGTTCTTAAAACAATATGCTCTCGCTGTGTGTTCTCTTGGTTCTGCTCATGTTTTCTTCATTATTTCATGGAGGTCTCTCTATGCTTTTCTAAAATCATTGAGCTCATCATTTCTAATAGCAGAGTAATATTCCATCATGAACATATACCACAATTTGTTTAGCCATTCCCCAATCACAGTTTTCAGTTCTTTGCCACCACAAAGAGAGCTACTATAAATATTTTAGAACATGTGGGTTTTTTTTTTCATTTTCCCTAATCCTCTTGGGAAACAGACCTATTAGTGGTATTGCTGGGTCAAAGAGTCTAGGCAGTTTAATAACTCTTTGGGCATAATTCCAAATCTTTCTCCAAACTGGTTGGATTAGCTCACAAATCCACCAACAATGAATTAAGGTCCTAATTTTTCCACATCCTCTCCAACATTTGTCACTTTCCCCTTCTATCGTTTTAGTCAATCTGATAGGTATAATATGATATCTCATGGTTGTTTTAATTTGCATTTCTCTAATCAATAGTGATTTAGAGCATTTTTTCATATGACTATAAATTGTTTCGATTTCTTCATAGGAGAACTTCCTGTTCATATCTTTTGACCATTTATCAATTGGGGAATTACTTGCATTCTTACAGATTTGACAAAGTTCTTTATATATTTGAGATATGAGACCTTTATCCGAAGAACTGTCTATAAATTCGTCCCCTGCCCCAGTTTTCTGCTTTCCTTCTGATGTTGACTACATTTGTTTTATTTGTACAAAAACCTTTTAATTTAATGTAACCAAAATTATCCATTTTACATTTTACAATACTCTCTACCTCTTATTTGCTCATAAATTGTTTATCCATACGTTTGATTGGTAATAAGTTCCATGTTCTTCAAATTTTCTTGTAATAGTTCCCTTTATATCCGGATCATGTATCTAATTTGATCTTATCTTGGTAAATGGTGTAAGATATTGGTTTATGCCCAATTTCTGCCATACTGCTTTTCAGTTTTCCCAACAATTTTTTTTTTACCAAATAATGAATTCTTATCCCCAAAACTTAAGTTTTTACACTTGTCAAACTCTGGGTAACTATATTCATTTGCTGCTGGAGATTGTATGTCTACTCTGTTCCACTGATCTACCTTTCTATTTCTTAGCCAGTACTAGATAGTCTTGATAATTTCTGCCTTATAATATAGTTTAAGATCTGGTACTGCTAAACTTCCTTTCTTTACATTTTTTCCATTAGTTTCTTTAATATTCTTCATCTTTTATTCTTCCAAATGAGGTTTGTTATTATTTTTTCTAGCTCTGTAAAATAACTTTTGGTGTCTTTTTCTATTTTTGTTTTTAGGCAATTGGGGTTAAGTGACTTGTCCAGGGTCACATAGCTAGTAAATGTCAAGTGTTTGGTCTGAAGGCCGGATTTGAACTCACGTCCTCCTGACTTCAGGGCCAGTGCTCTATACACTGTACCACCTAGCTGCTCCCTTGGTGCTTTTAGATGCCATAGTGGATAGAACACCAGCCCTGGAGTCAGGAGGACCTGAGTTCAAATCCAGCCTCAACCACTTACTAGTTGTGTGACCCTGGGCAAGTCTCTTAACCCTGACTGCCTCCAAGAAAAAAGAAGAAAAAAATACTTAGTTCCTTGCAGTATGCATTACCTTCAAATTAAAACTTTCACCTTTTCCTCCCTGTCCTTCACACCTTTAAAAAAAAAATCATGTGAGCAGGAAGACTTCAGAAAAACCTGAAAAGACTTGCACAAAGTGAGCAGAACCAGGAAAGCATTGTACACAGTAACAGTAACATTGTGTGATGACCATCTTTGATAGACTTAGCTCTTCTCAGCAATGCAAAGATCTAAGACAATTCAAAAACACTCATGATGGAAAATATTATCCACATCCAGAGACAGAACTCTAGAGTCTGAATGCAGATTGAAGTATATTGTTTTTCCTTTTTTTTCTTTCTTGTAGTTTTTCCCTTTGGTTCTTTTTCTTCTTTCCAACATGACTAATGTGGAAATATATTTAATGTGATTGTACATACATCACACCACCTTGGGGAGGAGATAGGGGAAGGAAGGGGAGAAAATTTAAAATTCAAAATCTTATAAAAGTGAATGTTGAAAACTAAAAATAAATAAACAAATATTAAAAAAAGCCAACAATCATTCCAGGTCGGCATACCACATATTGAAGTGGAAACAGCCAACTAGACTGGGATTTAGGCGACCTTAGTCCCAGTTGCAATGCTTAAGTTGAGCAAGCTAGTAAGTCTTTGTAGGCCTCAATTTCCTCACCTGTAAAATGGGCTTAGATCACTTCCAGATCTAAATGTAGGAAGCTTTTGCTAGATTCATTTTTCTTCCCCAAAGAAAAATGACATTTTAAAAAGTTTTAGAATAGTGAGTACTTTTGAAACTTTCAGGGACTTGAACTCTGAGGATCTCTTTTCTCTAAGTCCCAAGACTCTTTGGCATGCATAGAAACCACTCAGGTGGACTGGAACTGTGTAAAATCCATTGTAATAGATCTGTCCCTGGTTCACCCTCAGTGATTCTTTCCTGAGTAGGAAACTTTGATACGCCTATTTTCAGAAAAGCTTCTTCATTCAAGCTGTTGCTAATTGCAAGATTAGTCATAGAGCAATGGTTCTTTGAAGGATATGGAAATATTGTTATTCAAGGGAGAAATCAAACATTATGTATGAATACAAGCAGGTTTGCCCATCAATAATATTTGATGTGCTCTCTGCTCCATCATGGCAATAATAATGGTTGCATGTCGAACAGATGCATATTTGTTGCAGCTATCAAATTCACAGTGTTTTCTTTCTTTCATTTTTATGTACTAAGAAATGTAGCAACTTGGAAACTTAGCCAACAGGTCATATATTACCAATGGAATCTTCATTAGACTACAAACTACTGGTGACTGAAAATTAACTATATAAGAATATCATGTTTATTCCAAATTCTAAGCCTTTGAAAATATTATTTTTTTCATTGAGATATTATTCTCATTCTTATTTCTGAAAATTTGTTTATTGATTTTTTTATTTTGACTTTAAGTACCAGTAAAATGAACAATAGGACAGGGGAAAAAATGGTTTGTATACAAAACTCTGAATCTCTGTTACAGATAGCTCACTTTTCAGTTTAAATGTATAGTATTTTCAACATGTAACTTTCAAAGCTGTTCTGCTTGTCTATGATTCCTCCTTGCCTCGTTCTCTTTTGTGCATTTAGAAAATAGTCATCAAGAATTCCACTTTTTTCTTTTATTGTTTTTCTTTCTGCTTTCGTCTACCCTATGCCCAGCCCTTCTCTCCCTTCTAAATCTTCCTCCCTGCCCTACACATGCTTACTGAAATAAAAAAGAAAGGACAAATAAAACCTTTGTCATAAATGAGCATGGCCAAGCAAAACAAATTCCCACTTTGGCTGTATTTGAAAATGGATGTCTCATTCTATATTTTGAGACATCTCCTCTCTGTCAAAAGAGAGAAGCATTAGTCCTCTAAAATAGTGGTTGGTCATTGAACTAATGAAAACTCTTATAAGTCTTTCAAAATTGTCCTTATATTGTTTTCTTGTATAAATTGTTCTGGTTTTGCTCACTTCAATCTATGTTATTTAATACAAGTCTTCCCAACTTTCCTTGAAATCATCCCTTTCACAAATTCTTATGGCACAATGATATTTCATTATATTCACATTTGTTCAACTGCTCCCCAATTGAGGGGTAATTTTCCTCTTAGTTTCTACTTCTTTGCAATAACAGAAAGAACTACTATAAATATTTTTGTACATGGGTTCTGGAATTACTTTCCCAAACCTAACTTGCACTGGCAAATAAGATCCCCAGAGCTCACCTACCCTTCTAGGCTCTAGGATAAGCCCAGAGAGTTTGGGGAGGAGTGTTTCATTAAAATGCTATTACTTATCAGCCCCACCAAACCCCCATTGGTGATTTCTCCTTCCCTCCAACCCATAATTATAGGTTGATGTAAATTAGTCAGCCAGATGTAATTAGCTTTTAGTAAGAGGTATTTATTAAGGAGATGGAGGAAGTAAGAACGGCTGACACAAAACACTGTTTTATTCAAAGTCTTTGGCACACTGTCCCATAAGTATATACAGAATCCAGGGGAAAGTAGGCTCAAGTTCGGGGGCCACATGTGGCCATTCTAGAATTCTTTTTGTTGAAGTCCTCAAGACATTCCCCTTAGGTATAGTGCAGTTTTTCTACTGGACTCCTTGGAGAGCCTTCATTTTGACTTCCCTCCGTGTTTCTAGTTTATTCACAGCTCCTGATGCAGACATTCTGCCAGCTACTGCCACATTCCAAGGACATTGCTATAACACCAGTGAAAAAGTAAAAACTCCTCAATATTCTGAGTTCACCAGGATTAGCTCTGGCCAAAATGGATTGGGGATGTGAGAGGAGAACAAGTTTGAAGATAAAATGCTGTCTACCTCCCTGCCACCCACCCACCCCAATCAATTCCTTCTCAGAGGCTTGGCTGGAGGAATCCATGACTAAGCCCTGGATTCCAAAATGGTGTGATATTCTATCAATGACCCAGAGGCAGTGACTGAATTTCCCAACCAATCAAAATACATGTCCTGTACAATGCCACTCCAGTTTATTCTATGGCTTTCAATGACATCTAAATTGATCAAGGACTTTCTCATGCTTAGTCTAAGGCTTATTATTGTTTGAAGCAACTGAGAAGAATTTTCACTTGGTTAATGTATCAGGGCATAACATCTTGGCACTTTAAATGAGATGATATGATTTGATTGATTGACTCAATCTACACCCACCCTTAGATACATTTGGGTGTTTACAGACCTAGTAGTGTTATAATGGGGTATACAAAGTGTTAAGGGAAGACTAGTGTGACAGCTGCTCTCCACCTTTGGTGTCCACTTGATTAACTCAACTCTTACTTGTAGCTCCAAGAAACCAGAGCATATGTAGTGACTACACCCCAGTAAACCATTTTGGCAGATGGGCTAAACCAGGTTGATGGTAACCAATAGATTTCAAACCCATTGGTGAATTGGGGGGGGGGGTCTCTACACCAAGCATGTGAAGGTAGAAGGGCAAATAAGAACAATTTGTTCCAAATGACCACAAAGGCAGCTAAAGTAGGTGCTATGGAGTGCTTAGAACTTGGTTAGAAACAAAGATGCCAAGGTCATCCACCGCATCCCAAGTAATTGTTAATCATCTAGATTTAGGTCTTTTTTTTCCCATATGACTATAGATAGCTTTTATTTCTTCATCTGAGAACTTCCTGTTCATATCTTTTGACCATTTATCAATTGGGGACCAAAGCACTTTTTTGATACCTTGAAGGCTATTTGTGGGCCAGAGGCCTATGGTGCATCTCAACTACTCTGTGCTGATGGAGCCACATTGATTAGTGATAAGGAAACGATCCTGGAGAGATAGGCTGAACACTTCCATAATATTCTCGAAAGACCATCATCAATGAATGCTGAAGCCATTGACTGTATACCTCAGGTTGAAGTCAATCCCTCTCCAGTCAAACTTCCAACTGAAAAAGAGGTTTTGAATGCCATTAGGTTCCTCTCATGTGGCAAAGTTCCTGGTGCTGATTCTATTTCAGCAGAGATTTACAAGGCAGGGGGTCCACTACTCCTGCAAAAGCTGACAGAAATCTTCCAGGTTATATGGTGAGAAAGTTATCCCCCAGGAATTCAAAGATGCTTCCACTGCCCAACTCTATAAAGGAAAAAAAGTTGTCCTGTGACAATCACAGCAGAGTCTCTCGATTAGTTAGTGATGGCAAGATTCTTGCCAGAGTCCTCCTTAAGAGTCTGATCCTTCACCTGGAAGATGGTCATCTACCTAAAAGATAGTGTGGCTTCAAATAGTGCCAAGGAATGGTTGATATGGTGTTTTCTACCCAACAACTCCAGGAGAAATGCCAGGAGTAGAACAGAGGTCTGTATAAAACATTCATTGATCTGACCAAGGCCTTTGATAGTGTCAGTTGTAAGGGCTTGTGGAAGATCATGGCAAAGTTTGGTTGCTTGGAATTCATCAGTATTTCACACCTATTCCATGACAGCATGTTTGCAGAGGATCTAGATAATGGAAGATGCCCTCACGCTTTCTTAGTCACCAATGGAGTGAAGCAGGGCTGTGTGCCTGCTCCTATGTTTTTTGATGTTTTCAGCAATGTTGTCAGACACCTTCAATGTGCATGAAAACAGCATCAAGGTCAGTTACTGCATTGATGGTAAATTATTTAACTTGAAAAGGCTACAAACCAAGACTAAAGTAGAGGGAGAATTGGTGTGCAACTTTTTGTTCAAAGATGGTTGTGCACTCAGTGCAGCCTCTGAGGCTGAGATGCAACAAAATATGGATCAATTCTCTGCCATTTGTGCTAATTTTGGCCTGACAATTAACACCAAGAAAATGGAAGTTCTCCACTAGCCAGCATGGCATCATCCAAACATGGAATCACTGGTTATAGCAAATAGAGAAAATTTGAATGTTGTGGATAAGTTCACTTATCTTGGCAATATACTTTCCAGGGATACACACATAGATGACAGGGTTAATGAATGCATTGCCAGAGCTAGTTCATGGGAAGCCCATGTGGGAGAGGAGGAGTACCAGGCTGCCTATGAAACTGAAGGTCTACAGAGCCATTGTACCGATCTCACTGTCATATGCCTGCACCAGTATGCCAGTACCATGCCAGGAAACTGAATTGCTTCCATTTGAATTGTCTTAGGAAGATTCTGAAGATCACCTGGAAGGGTAAGGTACCAGACTCTGAGGTCCTTTCTTGAACTGAACTTCAAACATTCAAACTCTGTTGCAGAGAGTGCAACTCTGATGTGTTGGTCACATTGTCAAATTCCAAAGGTATGTTTGTCTAATTTTATGCAATTTAAATTGTCCATTTTATGTTCTATGATCCTGTCCATCTCTTGTTCTGTCATGAACTCTTCTCCCATTCATAGTTGCTAATGGTACATTATTGTTTGTTGCTGTAACATGAATATGGTATGACCCTTTATATCTAAGTCATATTTTACAAAGAACTCACACAAGGCAAGCACTCACATGGAGGTCAGAAGAAGTGATACAAGAGGACTCTAAAGGTCTTCTGAAGAACTCTGGAGTTGATTGAAAGACATGAAAGACACTGGCACAGGAAAGCCCAGTATGGCAGGCACTGTGCGCTATAAGCAAAGCAGAATTGCAGTAGCTCAAAAGAAATGTGAGATGCATGAATTTAGAGAAATTTCCATTCCAAATGTTCATATGAACTATTTGTACCTGACCTGTGGTAGCGCATTCTGAGCTCATATTGGTCTGATCAGCCATAGTCAGGCAAACTATACCTTGGCTCCAACATAGTGATGTCATTGTGGTTCTCTTTGATTATGAAGGACAACAACTATTGTTATAAGTGAGTCAAAGGCAATGATCAGTTGGGTGATTTGGGAGCAGAGTTCCAAATTGCGTTTTAGAATATCTGGCCCAATTCATAGTTCTGCCATTAGTGTGGCTATTTTCCAATTGTGATACTGACATTTATTATTTTCCTTTTTGGGGATCTTTGCCAATCTAATAGGTATAAAGTAGAATATCAGAATTACTTTAATTTCCATTTCTCAAATTATTAGTCATTTGGAGTATTTTTTTTAATATGGTTAGTGATAGTTTGGATTTCTTCTTGTGAAAATCACCTGTTCATATTCTTTGACCATTTGACAACTGGGGAATGATTTTTAGTCTTATAAATTTGAATCCATTCCTTATATATTTTGGATATGAGACCTTTGTCAGAGAACTTGCTGCAAAGATTTTTCTCCATTTGTTTCCTTTCTAATATGGTTTTGATTATGAAAAATCTTTTTAATTATATGCAATTGAAATTGTCCATTTTATGTTCTATGATCATGTCTATCTTGTTTGGTCATGAACTCGTCTCCCATTCATAGTTGCCAATGATATGTTCTTTCTTGCTGCTCTAATATGAATATGGTGTGACCTTTTATATCTAAGTCATGTTTCCATTTAGAGATTATCTTAGCATGGAGTGTAAGATGTTGGTCTATACCTAATTTCTGCCTGACTTCCCAGTTTTCCTAACAGTTTCTGTCAAAAGTGAGCCCTTCCCCCACTTGATGTGGTCATTTGGTTTATCAAATAGTAGGCTATTAGGTTTATTTACTTCTGCATATTGTGTGCCTAATCTGTTCCACTGGCTGAATTTTCTAATTTTTAACCAGTGCCAAATAGTTTTGTAGTATACTTTGAGATCTGACCCACACTGATACTACCCTACCTCTCTAGCAAAAGGAGGGAGATATATTTTCACAACTCTTTCCCAAGACCAACTTTGGTCATGATAATCGTACAGCATTCAGTTTTGTCTATTGTTCTTTCTACGTACATTGTTGCCATTACCCTGTATATTGTTTTCCTTGTTCTGCGTACTTCATCCTGCTTTTGTTTTCTGCTATTTCTCCATATTCTTCATATTTGTTTCTTTTGTATGGTTACAGTTACATCCCATTATATTAATGTATTTATTTATCCACTTCTCAATGGATGTGCTCCTACTTGTTACCAGTTCTACACCATAACAGCAACAAGTTGTTATAAATATTTGAGTACATATGGAAACTTGCTGTCTGTTGCTGATGCCCTAGCAATTGGATCTCTGGGCCAATGGACAGAAGCATGAGGGATGAGCAACCCTCCTTTTTTTTTTTTTTTTGGCTTAATTCCAGGTTTTTTTTTCCAGAACAGTTGGACCAACTCACAGCTTCACCAGCAGTGTACTAATATGCCTGTCCGCAGCCCCTTCATCAATCAAATATACATTTATATATATAAACATATATAGACATGAGTGTATTCGTGTATGCATACATGAGTACACTGATACATTATTAATATGTTTATTTTATATATATATATATATACTCTTTCTCACTAGAACAAAGAATAGCTTTAAAAACTCTCTTCCAAGAAGATATTTCTATGTGTATGATAACATCATATAAGACATATGCAATCACAGAAATAATATTATTCATTGAATAAACATGGGATAAAACATGGAGGCATATGCTCAATGGTGTTTGTTAATATCATGCCGACTATCCAGTATAGTTCAGCTGAAAGGGGGATTCCCTATGAATGCGGACAATCTCTAGATGCTCTTTTGAATACTAGGATACTCCTCAATGAATTCCACAACCACATAAAAGGGATCAGCTTCCTATTAAAATCGTTATAACAAGACTCAAATAGATGAAAAATGCTTATTGTCTGGGCATACGTATGTAGTTGAATAGGTTTGGTTCATCAATAAATACATTTTTGGTAGGCACAACAGTTGGACAATTGAATAGGAGAGAGTGGGCTGTACTACATTTGGAAAGCTTGAATAGGCAGTCCCTTGATTCAGTCCATCAATAAATACACTTTAGATAGGCACAACAGTTGGAGAATTGAATAGGAGAAGAATAGGAGTAGACTAGATTGCATTTGGGAAGCAGAATAACCCTTTAACAATGCAGAACAAAATCCTTTGATCTAATTGAGGAGACTCTGTAATATTCTAGGACTTGATGTAATAACCAAAATGTCAAGTCAAGTAAATAAGCGTTTATTAAATACCTACCATTTGCCAGGCCCTGTGTTAAGTGCTGTCATTTGTCAATAGAAACATCCAAAGGACATCACAAAACCTCATCATTTAAACACCAATATTTCTCTGGGTATTTTTTGTAGCTGTGGAAATCATGGAGCAATACAACCTTTAAAGAATAAAAATTGTGACCTACCCAAAAGGCAATTGAAGGTGTAAATTGCTTTAACATGTTCAGTGATGGTCTTCATATAAGGGCAATAAATGGAATAAAAGATCATCCAGGAAATGCACGATTTGAAAAGGAGATGAACCAACCACACATTGAGATTTAGGGATAACAGATGGACTGCCTGAGTACTAACAAATCCTCACAGAATGTTAAAAGACCAGGAGGAAAGTTGCCAGTAAATTGGGTAGATCTCCATTCAGTAGGTTGTACGATGAAATGTTCAATCAGGGGTGAGATAGAGCCAGCTCATATGAGCTCATAAGAGCTGATTGATATATTGATATATTTTCAGTGTGAGCATCTAGAAATCTTAGAAATTGGCAGGAGGGGAAGAGTTTGAGGTTTTGGGGCATCTAGGTGGCACAGTGGATAAAGCACCAGCCCTGAAGTCAGGAGGACCTGAGTTCAAATCTGTCCTCAGACCAAACACTTGACACTTACTAGCTGTGTGACCCTGGGCAAATCACTTAACCCCAATTGCCTAAAAAAAAAAAAGAAAAGAAATTGGCAAACACTATAAAACAGGGCTTAATTTATTATTAAGAAAATGATAGAGAAATAGTCAATGTTGCAGATTAAATTTAAAAGTATGCATATGCATATTTTTTTCAAGGAGCCAGTTGTTAAACACTTACCAGCACACTACTGTCTATAGTGGAAGATTTTTGGAGGACATGGACAAGAATTGTGTTGAATGAGAAGGCATGGCTGAGTTGTAATCTGCAGAAATGAAAGGAGATCTCATATCAGTGACATGATGGATCCATTCAAATGTTGAAATAATATCGACAGGAGTCTTACTTGTATTCTAGTGGCTTCATATTGATACTACTGCTAGAATAAAAATAAAGATTTCTATTTTCCTAACATAGAGATGATCCCCATTGACCAAAGGAAATTTACTTTACTTCTATTCATCTGTTACCTTAACGACAATTTATAGCAACATATACACGAATCAAATTATCCCATCAAGAATTTTTTCTGTTCCTAATTTTCACAACATTTTAATCTCTCTGTTAGTTAATAATGTAATTTATAATGATAGCTAGCCTTTATGTGGAGATTTATGGTTTGAAAAGTGCTTTACATATGTTAGCTCATTCAATCCTCACAACAACGCTGTGAGGTAGGTGCTATCATTATCACCATCTTGTAGATGAGGAATCTAAGACTGAGCAAGGGTAAGTGACTTGTCTGGGCTCACACAGTTACTGAATCAGGATTTGAACTTAAGTCTTCCTGACTCCAACTGCAGCTGTCTACCCTCTATGCAACCTATGCAAATACATTTTATAGCTCTCTTGTAACAATTATAATAGTCTGCTTTGTACTATAATTATTTACGAACATGTGCTATCTTTTCTAGTTTGTAGGCTCTGTATGGGCAGGCAGTGTGTCTTCCTTATCTTGGTGCTTACTTGGAACAAAGCACAGTGCCTTCAGCCTCTCAGATTTGAAGGAGACTTCAGATACCAAATCATCCAACCCATCCTTGAATGCCTCATCATCATATCTATCTAAAATATACTTCCATTGGTGACCTTCATTGAGGGGTGTACACTGTCCCTCAAGGCAGACATTCCACTTGTGGAGAGCTCTAATTATTCAAAGATTTTTCCTGAAATCAACTTGAAATTGACCTCTTCAGAACTTCCATTTGCTCCTTAGTCCTGCCTTCTAAGACCAGTCAGAATAAATCAATTCCATTTTTTTGCATAATAAGCTTTAAATGCTTGAAAGCTATTGTTTTATCCCTAAGTCTTCTTTTTTTCCCCAGATAAATATCCTTAGTTCCTTTAATTAATCCTCTTGTGGCATTAACTCCAGGATCTCCCCATAGCTACCTATATTTGGATCTTTTCCAGCTTATTCTTCATAAAATATGGTGCCAAGAACTGAATACATCTCTCTAAATGCGGTCTGACTGGGTAGAACACAGTGAAACTATTACCTTCTTTGTCTTATACACTGAACTTCTCTTAACACTTAGTGCTTCTGTGACCTTGAGCAAGTCACTTTATCTGTTTGCCTCAGTTTCCTCATCTGTAAAATAAGGGTAATAATAATACCTACCTCCCAGAATTGTTGTGAGGATCAAATGAGATATTTGTGAAGTGTTTAGCACAACATACATAGTAGGCACTATATAAATGCAATTATTATTATTATTATTAATCATATTGCAGCCTGATTATATTAATTGTTTTGCAGCCATAGAACACTGTTGAATTATATTGAATTTACAATCCACTAAAACCTCTAATTCCTTTTTCAGAATAACTGCTATGCTATCTAAGCTATCTAAGCTATGCTATCTAAGCTATCTATGCTATGCTTCCCTAAGTTTGTGCCTATAGAGTTGATTTTTTTTAACCTAAGTTCAGGACTTTAGATTTTTCACTACTAATTTTCATTTTAATTAAGATCAATGTTCTACCCCAAATCTTTTTGGATTCCATCTCTGTCATTCAATATGCCATTTCTTCCCAGTTTTGACTCAACAGAAAGTTTGGTAAACATGCTATCTATGACTTATATCTTTAATAAAAATATTAAGTAGAACTGGGCCAAGTCCAAATCACTGGGGCACTGAATTCGTGTCTTCCTACCAAATTGGCATTGATCCATTAAAGGGTGTTTAGGTCCAACTAAAAAAGCAATTGTGAATCTACTTATTCTACCATAGTCTCTCCATGTTTTCCATAAGAATAAGATGATGGACTTTGTCAAACACTTTGCTAAAATCTAGGTATAATATATAGTTGTGGTATTTTTTGTTTTGATCGACCAATCTACCAACCCTATTGAAAAGGGAAATGAAGTTAATATGACTTGACCTGTTCTTGATGAAGTCATGATGGTTCATTTCCTTTTCTCGTGTTCACTGACAGCTCTAATAAAAATTTTTAGAATTTTCCCAGGAATAGAAGTCAAGTTTATTGGCCTAAATTTTATGATTTCCATTTTCTTCTCTTTTTTGAAAATTAGGACAATATTTGCTCTTCTCCAGTCCTGTCATAATTCTTTTGTTCTTCCTAATCTTTCAGAGATTATTGCAGTGGATCAACAATCACATCTCTTAGTTATTTTAGTACCTAAGGATGAAATTGATCTGGGTTAGTTGACTTGAACTCATCAGGGACAGCTAAAGGTTCCTTACTTATGTTTGGCATCAACTTCATATTAGCCATTTTTCTTTGGTCTTTTGTCCTTTTAAATTCAAGGTCATTCTCTTTGGCAGCAAATACAAATGCAAATAAAAATTTAAACTTGGCTTTTCTCTGTCATCCATTATTATCATCTTATCCACCCACAGAAGTGATCCTATCCCATCTTCGATCCCCCTTTTTTCCCTTAATATACATTAATGCTTCTCCCTCTTCTTTCTGTTTTCCTTGACTTTCCTCACCAGCGTTTCCCAATTCTAAATTTTAGGACTTCTGGAACTATTCTTACAGGACCATACCATGCTTTTTTATTTGTCCTGCATCCTCCCCTAGCTTCTATCTTCTGTATTTACCTTTTAAAAATCTCAGATGGATGAAGAATATCCTATATATTCACTTAAGTATCAGTAACGAAAATAGTATCGGTGCCCCTGATGTCTTCAGTTTCTCACTCAAGATTTGCTCATCTTTGTTTCAATTGTGTCTGACTCTTTATGACCCAATTGGGGTTTCTTGGCAAAGATAGTGGAGTAGTTTGCCATTTCCTCCTCTACTCATTTTCTAGATGAGGAAACTGAGGCAAATAGGGTTAAATGACTTGCCCAAGGTCACCCAGCTAGTAAGTATCTGAGGCTGGATTTGAACTCAGGTCTTCCTGACTCTAGGCTCAGAGACTCAGTACTCCATCCACTGTGCTATCTAGCTGCCAATACTTTGCCAGTGCCATACTTTCTAGCAGAATCTTTAAAAAACAACAATGTGAATTACCAGAATTAGGTAGTAGTCATCTATTTTGACAACCCTTAAGAAGTTCACTGTCATACATTGGATTTGTGCCCCAAAAGCCACCATCATTTCTTATGAGATCAGTTAAGTATTATCTCAGTACTTCTCAGCAGGGAGCTACCAACCACCATTCTTCCCCCGAATCTTACTGGATGTTTTTCTCATCTGACAACACTTGTGGATCCATATTACTATTATTTGTTGGATAACTTGCTGCTTCCTTCTTAGACAGTCCAGCTCCTTCTCTTCATAAAGAACCACATATCTATTACTTAGCCATTTGTCACATTCTTTTTCTCCTCCCCAAACCTCTGAAACAGGCCAGGATTCCCTTATGCCTCTTCAGATTCCTTTTCTTTATATATTTTTTATTTAAGTCCTGCTTACATTTTTAAGAGCATGCAGCTCTAAATGAGTCATTAAATTGAATTGGTCTCCAAAGAACCACTGTTTACATTTTATGGGTATTGTAAAGAGGAATCAGTACAGACTAATGATACACAAACCAAAGTGAGAGTTTTTGGAAAGAAATCTAGCAAATGCAATGTGCTATAAATAAAAAGCTGATTCTTCAGGTACACACTACATATTTTCTATGTGTCTATTTTAAGAAAATAACTTACTGGAAATTACACACTAAGGTAATAAAGACCACAATCAGTCAATTCAAAGGAGTCATATTGAAATTCTATCATAGGAAAACAAAACCAAAAAACCTGAAGTTAAGTGGAAGCCCATCCAATGGGGTGAATATCAATGGCTGAATAAATTGTGATATATGAATGTACTGAAATATTATAGCTTTGTAAGAAACCATAATAAAAGAAACTTGGAAAAACAAAGGAAGACTCATATGAACTGATACAGAAAAAAAAGAAAGCAAAACCAGGAGAATATGTACAATGACTACAATCAATGAAAACAACACTACAAGGTAGCTGAAACCAGGTCAATTGCAACGATCAATCTTTTTCCCAAGGTACAGATGACAAAACATTACTCCCTTCCATTAGTAGAAAAGTACAGGATACTATGGGAATGGAATATAGCATGTGAAGACCATTTATTGCTTGATTTTTCTTAACGGTTTTCTTTTATAACTGAGGAGGCTTCAATGGGGGTGAGGCATATTAGAAAATGACTTTGGTACAAAAAAGAAAAGACAACTAGGGAAGTGATATGCACAATGAAAACAATAATGTAAATTAAAAGAGCACTGAGATGAAGCCAATTGTTGCATACTTGTACTGACTATGGTACCAGGAAAGATTTGAGGAAATGCACCTTATTACTTTCCTTGGAGAAGTGAGAGACTGTGAGTGTAGAATATTATATAGGTTATCATACATAATTATGTTGGTTGGTTTTGCTTTAACTTTTTTTTTACAAGGATTGGGGAAATAGGCCAGTGCTATATCTGAAAATGACTAGTGTAAAAACAGAAGGCACCAACAAATTTTTAAAAAAGAATGTATGACTTGGTCTATAATAAGTTTATGTTTTTGTTTATCTTTGTGATTTAATCTTACCCTAGTTAATTATGATACATGTTAGAAGGAGTTTAATAAAAATAATTTGAGGAAAATCTTAAAAAACATCAGTAAAACTTTCTTTTTTTTCTTTAAAAAAGGAAATTCTATCACTCAAAATTCACCTTTCTAATTGATCCTAATGGAAAACTTCCACAGTAAATCTGTAGCTCAAATTCTTCATGGAGGAAAGGTGATAGAAACTAGGATGATACACATGCAACACATTTGTATAGTTACTTTAAAAATAGCTTTCTTAAAAAATCAAAACATTTTACTAATGTCCCATTAATACTCTGACAACTATTATGAGTAGGGTTTACAGTACCTTCAATGAATCCATGGCCAGAATAAAATACTTAATAGCACTGAGTTTAACTGAAGAACTTGTGCTATGTCCAACTACATAATTGTACTGTAAGAGGTGAATTTATTAATTGTAGACTATTTTTGCGCAAGCTCAATGTAGCTAAAATTACAAGGGAAATAGGTAACTGGAAAAAAAATCTTCACAGAAAGTACCTCTGGTAAAAGTTTTATTTCTAAAATATGCAAGGAAATGATTCAAATTTATAAGCATAAGAATGACTCCCCAGATGATAAATGGTCAGATGATGTGAACAGGTAATTCTCAACAGAAGACATCCAAGCTATAAACAGTTGCATTTAAAAAAACAACAACTCCAAATAACTAATGATTAGATAAAATTAAAGCAACTCTGAGATTTTACCTCATACCCATCAGGTTGGCAAAGATGACAAAAAATGAAAATGACAGATGTTGGAGGGGCTGAGGGAAAATAGGCATATTAATGTACTATTTTTGTGCCTGCAAAATAGTCTGACCAACTTGAAAAGCAATCTGGAACTGTGGTCAAAAATGTCATTAAACTCTTCATACTCTTTGATACAGAAGATACCTATACTAGGCCTATACCCCAAAGAGACCAAAGAAACAGGAAGAGGACCCAGATGTACAAATATATATACATACACATGTATTGCCTTAAATATATATATATATATATATGTATATGTGTGTGTGTGTGTGTGTATAGAGAGAGAGAGAGAGAGACAGAGAGGTGTTTAATAAATACTGATTGATTGATTGATTGATTGGAGGACCTTCTAGGTATAGGGAATGGCTTTGTTCATGTATTGTTGTATGAGGTGAGAGAATTACAAATATATTATCTACAGGATTCTGAGGGTTGACCTGTTTGGAGGACAAAGGATTTTAGTAGTATGAAGAGAAAACGCTGAAAAATCTGGGTGGCATCAGATTGTGGGCAGAATACCAGACAATAGAGTTTGAACTTTACATAGGAAGATGCCCAAGATTTCTGAGCACAGGACAAGGTAATAAGATCTTTGGGTAAGGAAGATTATTCTAGTAGCCATGTGGACGAATTAAAGAAAAGGTCAAGAGACCTGTTAGGAAGCTATAGTACAGACAAAATGGTAATGAAGGAGGTGGCAGTGGGAACAGAGATGAGGGGAAGGGATGCAAGAGATGTTGCAGAGGTGGAATTGGTCACTGATTACATATGACAAATGATATTAAGAGAAAAAGATGCCAAGATAACCACAAGTTTGCAAACTTGGGGTACTAGGTAAAGTTTCTACAGATGGAACTATGAAGTCAGAAGGAAGAGCATGTTTAGGAGAAAAAAAAATAAGCTTGGTTTTGGACAGATTCAGTTGAGGTGTTTATTACACATCCTCTAGGAGAGGTCCTAAAGGCAATTGGAGATCTAGAGCTCAGGAGACTGGTCATAACCATAGATCTGGAAGTCACCTACAAAATGTTGGTAGTTAAAGCCACAGACAGGAGTGAATGAGATTTCCAAGGGAAATAGAGTAAACAGAAAAGAGAAGAGGGCTGAAGAGAGGCCTTTGGACATTACAAATGGATTTTCTAAAAGCCCCTCTCCTAATGGAACATAAACGTAGGACACAGGCTTTCAATTGAGGTAACCAAATAGATGAGCAATAGGATAGGATCTCCCAAAAGAAGATTAGGACCAAGGGTCCCCTGCTACCATCAAGGACTGCATTGGAATGCTGAATAGAAGGCTGACTATATTCATATTCATATTCCCACATGCACTAATATGCTGGATTATCTCTTAACAAATGTATAGTTGGCCTATCTTAAAATTTTGAGCAAGGTCTTACTTTTGAAGCCTTCACTATGTGTAATTACTTCCATCACTGGCAAAGAATTTGCCACATATGCTTTTTGTCTTACTTGTGGTTTCATGATGTTCTCTTTTTTGTCCATACTGAGTTGTCCTGTCATTGCCCCATGCTACTGTATGATGCTTACAAAGCAGGCAGTGATCACTATAGCTAGATAATTGATCAAAACACTGCTCTATGATTGGCGCTTTTAGCTATGACATTTTTCAGATGGTATGGAATAATTAAAGATGATAGAATTCTGATAGAATTGACGATCTTTCCTCAATTAAGCTCAGATAAGACTTTGAAGTAATAGCTCTCCAAGCCATGATCATGTACATTGGCAAAGGCAGAAAGATGTCACTGTACTATCCTAGCCCAGCAAAATCACATCTGTGGAGGCCATAGACAGCAGACCTTCCACAAGGCTTTTTATTTTGCCCTAGACATCTGGAGCCATGCCAAAAGTTTCTTGGGGGAGGTTTGAGTTAATGCTCCCTCTGAAACACTGGCAGAAAGACTCATTTATTTACTGTCCAATGGAATTGTTGGCAGCTTAAAAAATCAGAATTAGTTTAGCCAGTAGAGTTTAACTAATGCATACAGTGGCGAATTGTTCTGATGACCCTCTTTAAGAAATTTGACCTGAAATGTTACCTCTTTTTACACTTAGAAACCTAGTTCTAATTTTGTTCTCTTTAGATCTTCATAGCTTATTTTAAAGATTAAGCTTTGTGTGGTGGTACATGCCTGAAATCTCTACTAACAGGAAGGCTAAGATTGGTGGATTTTTTGAGCTCAAGAGATCTTAGCTACAGTAGTAGTAGTGTGGCCATCCTAAGTCCAGCACTAGGGTGATTGATGCCTAAGGAAGGGTGAACTTGCCTAGGTCAAAAATGGAGCAGATCAGCTCAGTAGTGGGCCAGTCAGTAGCATGATTAGGCCCTTGAGTGATGGCTGTACTTCTAACCTAGGTGAGATATGGAGACTTAGTCTTAAAAAAAATGAATTATGCCTCTTCTAGTTTATAAATCTTTAATTCAATTTAATTTTGTTCAATTCAATTCAGCATTTATTAAGTGCCTCCTATGTACTAGATTCTGTGCTAAGTATTGGGAATGTAAAGCAAAAATGAAATAATCTCTGCCCTCAGGGAATATATATTCTATCAAGGTAGTACAAAAGGTACAATGCACACAGATAAGAAGATATAAAATACATACAAAAGTACATTTAATTCAATTCCAAGAAGGAGAGAGAGCAATAATAACTGGGCATAAATCCTAAGGAAACAGTCTTCTAGGTCAGTTAGTGAATCTGGAATTTAGGCTTATGACTCTTGTCACACTACTAATTGAATCTCACATTCATATAGTGCTTCTCTCACAACAACCCTGTGAGATGATCTAAGTATTAGTACGCCTAGTTCACAGATGAGAAAGTTGAGGCTCAGAGTAGTTAAATGACTTGCTCAAGGTCGCATAGCTGCTAAGTAGTGGAGCTAGGACTGAAATTTCTGTCTTATGAATCTAAATTTAATGTTCTTTCCACTTCTCCCTGCTGCCTTTCCTGATATTACACTCTTGGGTGTTTTTGCCTGATCCTCCAATAACTACTTAGTTGAGCTACTCTGCATAATTAGTTGAACTATGAGGTCTTTTTATTTTCTTTCACTAATTCTTTAAATCAAAAGAATGAGGAATTATACAATCTCAACTATTATGAAAATCTTTTATGAAATTCAGCATGTTGCTGGATAAGACACTAACAAGCTTCATCACTGATAAATCTCAATAAAGGTTTTAAAAAACAAACAACCCCATGTAACTTTTTGTGCTTTCTATACAAATAGAACTATTTTTAATAGTTATCCTTTGCTGTCATTCTTTATCAAATATCTATTTTTCACATATACTTTCAAGTTGTACCTCTGCCATTAGATGGCTCTTTAGTTTTATCCTCAAGGTGTTGTTTACCACATTTATATGGTGCAATTATTGTCAGGTAAAGGTTGGCTAATGCATTGATAGCTTAGATAGAGCACAGATCAGAGTGTAAAAAATATCTGAATCTGCTTTGGGTTTTTGTCTGTTTTATCCTCATCTGCATATCATTGACCATTGATGAGGTACCCATGATGGCTAGAAATAATGGAACTCAGCAGTTCTTCCCATAATGGTCTACACATCATGACAAAAAATAAAAACTTATAGATTATGTCAAAAAAAAAAACCCAACACAAAAGATCTTACTGTGGAGGCACATAAAAGATAAAGAGTTCCACAAAAGGTCAGGCAGGACCCATGTTCTGCTATTAGCTTACATTAAGAAGGGAAGTTGGTCAAGTCATGGTGCACAATTAACAGCTTAGGGGAGTTGCCAGAAATGCAAACTAGATTTTATGGGACCAGAGTCATTGATCAGAAGGATGAATACTCATGGGATGAAGTAATAGGCCCATTTTGGGAGCAGCAATAGAAATAAGGAGCATATAATTATTGGTATTGGTATTGGTAGATGGGAACCTATTGTCTTAGGAAGTGAGGCTGATCTAAATAGACGAGGAAGGACAAAGCAATACACATAATTTAAAATATCCACTAGATGGCACCAAAATGTAGCCAAAACTTAAAATTTCCCTTGGAAAAACCAATCTCACATAACTGATATTTGAAACATATAGAGTCATAATTATTTTTATGTCAAAAATCATTCAAAACTATTTAGTGATATAAGAAACTTTATATGCAAATGTTTCTTAATTTCTTAAAGGTGAAGTTCAAAAGACTTACTAGCTTGAAAGACACTTGATGTCTCTGATTAGTGCAAAAGCCATCCATACTTCCAGAGGACGGTTGATGAATCATCTCCTGCTCACCTCCTGACAGAGAGGGGGTGAATGCATGATGCAGCATGCGACACATATTTCTGGACACAGTCAATGTGGGAATTTGTTTTGCTTGACTATACAAATAACTGTGTTACAAAGGTTTTTGTTTTTATTTTCTTTGAAGTGGAAGGACCTGGGGAAGGGTGGAAAGTAAGATAAAATGAAATGGAAAAAAAAAAGAATTCTTAGTGTTAGATTAGAGTCAAGAGGCCTGGATCCTAGTTTTGTTTCTGTTTCTTTTTTGTGTATCTTTTTTTTTTTTTTAGGCAATTGGGGTTAAGTGACTTGCCCAGGGTCACACAGCTAGTAAGTGTCAAGTGTTTGGTCTGAGGCCGGATTTGAACTCAGGTCCTCTTGACTTTAGGGCTGGTGCTCTATCCACTGCGCCACCTAGCTGCCCCGTTTCTGTTTCTTTTTTTAAAAAAAGTTTTATTAAAGTTAGTGTTAAGTTCACATGTTTTGTTTTTACAGTACAAATATTTATAGATTACTCTCACTTTGTGAGAGATCTCTCACAATAAACTAAAATAGCGAAGTAGAGGGCAGCTAGGTGGTGCAGTGGATAGAGCACTGGCCCTGAAGTCAGGAGGACCTGAGTTCAATCTGACCTCAGACCAAACACTTGACCCTTACTAGCTGTGTGACTCTGGGCAAGTCACTTAACCCCAATTGCCTAAAATAAATAAATAAAATTAAAAGAACTAAGTAGAACTAATAATTCAATGGCCTCATATTAATGTGTTGCAACATTTCACATCTGTAGCATATCCCTACTTCTCTATTTTTTAATGAATAAAAATCTATTTTCTTTACTGCCCACTCCCTACCTTAAAAAAAGAAAGAAAAGCAAATTTCTTGTAACAAATAAGCATAACCAAATAAAACAAATTCTCTCAATGATTGTGTACAAAAATATATCTATGTCTCATTTTGTACCCTAAATCCATCACCTCTGCTTCATGGATAACATACTTCATCACTGATCCTCTGAAATCATGAATGGTCATTGTATCAATCTTAGTTATTAGAGGTTTCAAAAAATTTTGTTTACATTGTTATTATTATATAAATTGTTCTCTTAGATCTGCTCATTTCATTCTTCATCAATTTATAAAAACCTTCAAAATTGTTCATTTTCATAATATTGATGTTATAGTATAATTTGTCTTTCTGTCTATGCATGCTTCACTCTTCTATCTGTCCATACAATTACTCAGTCTCTTTTGGGTCTAGGCCTAATAGTGGAACATCTGGGTCAAAGGGAATTCACTGTTTTATAACCTTTTGCGTATAATTCAAGGTTGCTTTCCAGAATGGTTGTACCCATCCATAGGTCCTAATAATGCATCAATGTACCTGCTTTCCCACAACTCTTCCCATATTTATCATTTTCCCTTTTTTTCCATCCTTGCAACTCAATGAGTGTGAGGTAGAATCTCAGAAGTGCTTTAATTTGCATTTCTCTAAATATTAGTGATTTGGAACATTTTTTTTTTTAACGTGGCTATAGATAGTCTGGGCTTCTTTTCTTGAGAACTACCTGTTTGTATCTATAGACCACTTAAATACTTGAGTGTTAAATAACACTTAAATACTGTAAATAACACTTAAGTGTTAAATAACACTTAAACACTGTTAAATACTAAGTTATTCAACCCCATCATTCTCCATTTACTGCAAAATGAACAAGTTGATGTTCGTGATCTCCAAACTTCTCTATATTTAACATCCCAATTTGAAAGCCTGGCTCTAGCCTCCCTCCTCTGAGAGAATTTTAGAACTGGGAAGGAATTCAGACATCATATACTTCAGTTTGTATTTTATCCTATAGGCAGTTGGTGGCCACTGAAACTTCTTGAGCCTGGAAGCAACATTGTCAGTCCTGTGCTTTAGGCATATTAAATTGGCAGCTTTGTGGAGAGTGTATTGGAGATGGAAAAGATGAGTCAGGGAGATTGAGTAGAAGGCTATGGCAATAATTGAGGTTAGAAGTCATGAGGACCTGAACCAGGGTGGTAGCCACAGGAGCAGAGATAAGGGGCTGGATGTTCTATAAGTGTCAGCTACTTGTTACTACTGCAACCATCAACTTATTTTGCCTTAATATATTTTATAGGATGTTATTGTACTTAACTGGTAAGTTTTCATAATATACCTTTTCCCTTTGCTGTAGATATAGCAAAAGAGGTAGCCAGTCATAGAAGAGATGGAAGAATAGAACTGGTACCAGAAACATATAGATTTTAATCCTACCTCCAGAGCACCCTAACTGTGGCATCATGGGCAAGCCACTTGACCTCTTAATGCCCGAGGCAAGTCTCTAAGAATATAAAAGACAGAAGAACTGTTGCTCTTCACTGATAGAGGGAGTTTTTATACAGAAATAAAATTATATGTCTCTGGACTCCAAAATAAAGTATATGGGAATTAGACATCATATCCTACTGGGATATGTAGCCTCCCTCCAGCCTACAGGATCAAATTCAGACTCCTTACTCTGGCATTGAGGACCATCCACAGTCTGGCTCAAGTCTATGTTTTTAACCTTCCTTAATTCTGCTCCCCTTCACATGCTCTATATTACAACCACACTCTACTACTAGCCATTCTCCTTCATCATTCTCCCTCTCTTGCCTTCCTGCATTTGTACAGATCATCCTAGATCAGGGTTTCCTAACTTTTTTTTTTTTGCATCCCAAACTCGTTTGGCGGTCTGGTGAAACCTGTAGATCCCTTCTTGGAATAAAGTTTTTTAAATGTGTAAAATATATCAGACTACAAAAGTAACCAGTTACATTGAAATATAGTTACCACATAGCCAGATGGTATTGTGGATAGAGTACTGGGCCTCAAGTCAAGACGACTCATCTTTCTGAGTTCAAATGTGGCCTCAGAAACTTACTAGCTGTGTGACCCTGGGCAAGTCACTTTACACTGTGTGCTTCAGTTTTCTTATCTGTAAAATGAGCTGGAGAAGGAAATGGCAAACCACTCCAATATCTGTGCGAAGAACTTGGAATTAGAAAACCTGGATTCAGACCACACCTCTGCCTCTCCATCTCTTAAAATCCGTTTCTTCTTTTAAGGCCCAGCTCACCTTCTACTTGGTATCACACTTGAGAGGCTACAGTGAATAGTGGAAAGGGCCCTGGCCTATGAGTCAGCAGAGACCTAGGATCAAATCCCACCCCTGACATTTATTAGCTGACTTACCATTGTAAATCACTTAATCCCTTTAAGCCTGAGGTCTTTTTTATCTGCAAAATAAGGATAGCAATATCATTAGTACCTACCTCACAGTATTGCTGTGAGAATCACATGAGAGTATATATATGTATTACATATATAATTGTTACTTCTTATCAATATTATAATTTGATTACAAGGGTTGTATTATTCTAAATTTCTTATCCTTGCAAAATAACCCAAAATTTATCCCTTAAACAAAAGCCCACCTTTTTAATAACAATCTCTTGGAGATACTGCATGGCTGTGAGTCATGGAAAATCATAATCTCCAAAGAATTAAAGTTGAGAATAACTCAAAGGGCAACAGGAAGGCATATGGTGCTCATGAGCAGGGTGCAACTTATTATTAATGAAGAATTGTGCAAGAGAAATAGTGTAAAGAATACTATCAGAGTATCACTTGAAAAATAATGGACTGGTCATACATCATCATAATGTTGAGAGACCTAGAGGAAACCCTCAGTATGATGTATGGATTCCCAATGGTAGATTATAGAAGACAGAGGATAATAGATTTAGATCTGGAAGGGAGCCTTGAGACCATTAAATCTAACTCCCTCATTTTACATATGAGAAAATTGAGACCAAAAGAGATTAAGTGACTTGCTCAAAGTAACATGGATTTTCTGAAGTGGTATTTGAATTCATGTCTTTCTGACTCTAGTCTTACTCACTTTACCATGCTACAGAGTTTCACAGAATAGGCTACAATTGTGCATTGGTGTATTCTTGCATCCCAAGTTTTAATACCTTGTATTTTGGGGGAAAGGAGAGCCAGAACTGTAATTTCATTAGTTCAGGGAGCTCTCAGGGAGAAATTTCCCTCCATAGATGCAAAAAGGCCAAATCTGTCCCTCTATTCCCTCTTTCATTGAATCTCTTGCACACAGTAGGCACCTAAATGCTTGCTGAATTGCATTACCATTATCTTTCTGGTGTCAAGACTGGTTTCATTCAGACTAAAATAGAGTCTATTTAATAGGATCTGTTTTGTGGATAGCAACAAGGGAGCATGTTGTCAACAACTGGTACAATTAAAGCAGATTTAGATGGAAAACCTTATGCCATATTTATGTACTATTGACAAAGTAGCACTAATCACTTCTTATTTAGGAAGAGAGAACCTCACTGCTATCCATATTCTATTGCCTGTTTTTTAAAAGACTGAGTAACACTTGCAATAAAATAATAATAGCTTTCATTTCTATAATACCTTAAATTTTGCAAAGTTGAGACAGAAAGAGATACAGAGAAAGAGAGGAAAAAAGTTGAAGAAATATGCCTGACTAATCTCCAATCTAAACTATTCCTGTCAATTACCTCAGTTGATTAGAACATGACGCTAACACGACCAGGACCTCGGGTCTTATAGGGATGGTTAGTTTCTTCAGAAGAAAAAATAACTTTCTTAATAAAAGATGGAGAAGCAGCATGGCCCACTGCAGAGGTGTCAAATACAAGGCCTGAAGGCCATACTTCTGAGTGGAACCTGAACCAGATTAAAATGTAATTGGGAAATATTTAACAAAATGAATAAAATTATAATACAACAATGTTAACATGTGGTTTTCTAAACATACATAGTTTAATGTCCCCATTATTATCTGAGTTTGACACCACTGGCCTAATGGATAGAGGTCTGGCCACAGAGTCAGGAAGACCTAGGTTCAAGTTGTGTCTCTGATACACACTGGCTGTGTGACCCTGAGCAAATCACTTAACCTATGGGATCCCAGGTACATTTCTAAGACTAAATTGCCAAGCAAGTGCTGATCTGCATTGATAGAGGAAGCTTTCTGAGAGTTCCCTATACCTAAGAAAACACATTGGTCAAACAAAAAACTGGGATATTTAACTTTTTTTTCAAATGACTGAGGTGAACTGGAAAGAGCATTGGGTTTTCAAATATTATCTCATTTTATTCTTTTGACAACTCTGGGAGGTAGGTGCAATTATTATCCCCACTCTACAGAGGAGGAGACTGAGGCAGAGAGAGGTTAAGTAATTTGCCCTGGGTCACATAGCAAGTATCTGAAGTCAAATTTGAACTCAGGTGTTCCTGACTTTAGGTTTAATAGTCTATTCACTGCTAAATGAGGAATTTGAACAAGATACCTCTAAGGTCCCTTTCTATTCTATATCTATGATTTAAAGATCCTATAACCTGGGAAATCCTTTTCAGCCCATCTGAGTTCTTTTCAGTTGCTGATGGCACAAGGAGATTGATGGCTCTGCTCAACCAATGAATCTGTTAGAAGGCAAGGAGACAGTGAGGACATCAAATTCCATGGATCCCTCTACTTTAGATTTTGGTTCTGGAATCCAGCAACACAAATAGTCTAAGCCTGTACTTCTCTGCTACTTGGAGCATTAAGAAGGTCTGGGATGAGTGTTTGAAGTATTTGAGATACAGTAGGTGATAGAACTACATTCCCCAAAAGGAATAAATTTGCTACTTCAGAGCACTGTTCAAGTTCATGTATGTATGAAAAAGTTTATATATCTATATCTATAGATATATAAAAAAATTTATATAGTATATGTATGAAGAAGTTTATATAGTGATTTAAGGTTTTCAAAGTTCATCATACACAATATCTCATTTGACCTTCATACCAACTTTATGAGGTAAGTGTTATTACTAACCCATTTTTACTGGTGAAGACACTGAAACTCACAAAGATTAAGTGTCCAGGGTCACTTTAGTCTATGAGGCTTGATTCCAACCCAGGTCTTCATGACTCCTAGTCCAGCACTAAGCACTATGTCATTGTGTACAGATGAGTGCTTAAATGTTCTCCCATACGTTAAGGTGTATCTTGGGTTCTAACTCGATAGAGCGTGAACCTGAGTAATACTTTAAAGAAAATTACACTTTATTTATTTTTATTTATTTTTTTTACAAAATAGCTGCCAGGGCCTCCTGGGGTTAACAGAAAGCACCAGGAATGGAGGAGTGAAACTGGGCCACTGTCAGAGAAGTATGGACCTCAGCTCCAACTCTCCCTGGCCCAGCAAACGGTCCCTGTCCAGGCCCCGGCCCTTGTTCTCGGCCTTGACCCTCACGGCCGTGCGCCGCAGGTCGTCCTCCGACAATCCGTCGAAAAAGAAGTCTTCGTTAAAGACTGGATTTCGGCTCCGACGGACCACGGCGCTGCGCTGCTTGCGCGTCTTGCCGGGAGGTACCAAGGTGAAGCTGACTCTGCAGCCGATGGCCCCCGGCTCGGCGGTGCGGCTGTAGAGACCCTCGGCTCTGAGCAGGCGGATGCGCAGCCGCCGGGACACCGGACAGTACTCGGTGGCCAAGTGCAGGGCGCCGCCGTCGTGGTCCAGGGTCACGGTGCTCTCGACCTCCAGGCGCTCCTGCTGTGAGCCCAGAGGGCACGGGGACAGGGACGGGGACGGGGTTGGGGATGGAGCCCGTGCCCGAGCAGAGCCGGGCTGGCAGGTGGCTGGCAGGGTGACGCGACCTGCGTCCCGGACGGCATCATAGTCCTCGTCGTCATCTTCAGCGCTAGAGACTGAGCGGGCCCGGGCCAGAACGCGGCTCCCACTAGCTCGCAGCGCCCGGCCAAAGAGCGCGTCGGGGGCCCGGAGGAGGAGGCGGCGGTAGCGCGGACGGCTCCGGGAGCGCTTGTTGGGAGCGTCCCGGGGCCGCGGGGAAGCACAGGGGGACGAGCTGGCAGAGGAGGAGGAGGTGGTGTCGGGGCCGTCTGGGGTGCCCCTCAGCCCTCGTGGGTTATAGGAAGCGTTAGTGCCGCCTCTACCGCAGTAGGTGTGAGCCCGAGGCCGCGGGGACTGCAGGACAAGGGCGGCAGCGGCTGCAGAGCCCCCGAGGAAAAGGGATTCCTTGCGGCGGGTATTCGGGCTCTCCAGCAGCGCGCAGAAGCCGTACGAGGTCGGCCGGCGCGGCAGGTGCGGCAGCGAGAGGGCAGCCTGCGAGCGCGGGTCCCAGTCCGTAAGGTCCGGGTCCACCCTGGCTTCCACAAGCTCTGGCCGAAGCTCCTCCTCCTGCCATTGATCTCGGGTAGGGGCTGGGGAAGGACTGGGTAGAAGCCTGGGAGGGATGCAGAACTCTGGGATGCTGTCTGGGGTAAGAACATTGGTAAAGGCAGAGGTGGCCGCTGGGCGTGTCCGCAGCCGTAGAAGCCGCTCCAGGCACCACATTTGAGTGGCAGTGTACTGGCGTATGTGTGAGGGGGTTTCTTGGATCAAGCTAATCTACCTAGAACACACAAGAAGGCACTTTCGATCAGGGGACAGCAATTTTGGTTTCTTTTGCTTTGAAATGTTACTTCTGCCTCCCCCTCTTAGCCTCCCGGGCTCCAACTCCCCGGCCTCCCCAAGACTTGGTAAACTACGTCGAAGCCCAAGTGCATGTTCTGATGTTTCAACTTGCCTCAAGTGGATTGAAAAAGCTTTCCTTTCTTCCTTATTCTTTCCTCATCTTCGTCCCCCGCCCTCCCCTTCACTCTAATAGAATTTACTTTCCTAAAACCCATAATCCCAAAATGTCTAATTTCTTCTGTGCAGCCTCTCAGAAACAGTTTGTACAATCATTTCGTGAATTCTCAGATTATTCCATATTTTCCTTGAAAGATGGAGAGGGACAAGTAACCCAAAGATCCTAGCCAGGAAACAGGTCGTCCTTTCAGGCCCTGATTATCAAGCAAATAGACGTGACCCCTCCGTACATACCTAGAATTCACTGATTATTCTTTGAGTCTCCACATTTGCTGATTATAGTTGCTTGCAGCGGTGTCTTACTTGACACTGGTCTGCTCAAGTGCTGTTAGAAATCAGCAGCAGCAGCACGAGAACAGTTGCTGGCAGCAACTTTATAGGGGCTGCGGGCAAACGTCCAGCCAATCTGAAGCCACTGAGCTTCTAAGATAAGCTCCACCCCTCAGCTCTATGAATATATTTCGCCAGTTTTGTAACCAGATACATCCACATGGTCCCACCCCTACCCCTTCTTTTTGCCACGCCACACGGCCAAAGCCGTTGAGGAACTTCAGAAAAACCTACCATTTCCATGGCATGTGTAGAAACTGCCCAAGTCCCCGTCTCATTTCTTTATACCTTTTTCTGCCCAGTCATTTCCTTTCCCTTTCCATCAACCCGCAAACACAAACCTAAGTTTGCCCCTATGCAAAACTGTGGCTTTTGTATTTGACACTCTTCCACCCCCTACTCTTTCTGATCTTTAGCAACCTTTCCTACTTATTCACAGGAACCTAAAGCTGTTATGTTATCCAGGATATCCTAATAGTACTCCACTCAAACCTCCTCTTTCTATATTTTGCTGTACTCTGAATCTTTGTCTCATTGTCTGCCACTTTTGAAAATGACCAGAGTTGCTCTCTCCTATTTGGATGTGGTTTGCAAAAAATATTAATTTAACTTATGTGAAGGTTTCCCCTGATACAAGGCTTAATATGTTGCCCCCTCCCAGGATTTCTGGATTTTAACATTCTTTAACCCAAAAGAAAAGTCCTTAATGATGGAATATCAGACATTAAAGAGAGTTGCATATAATTTGAGAGGAGTACTTTCCAAATTACATCAGTAGGTTTACTTGCTAAGTTTCTCAAGCAAATAATAAAAATAATTTATATTTCTATTGGTGCTTGCTATTGGTTAAAGAATATTAAAATCCAGAAATCCTGGGAGGGGGCAACTTATCAAGCCTGGTATCAGGGGACACTTCAGCATAATTCACATTCTTTCCAAGCCACATCCAATTAGAAGCAAGCAATATTGGCAATTTTCAAAAGGAGCAGTACAAATATTTTTAATCCCCATCATACATATAAGAAAACTGAAAAGTTTTAGTTATGTGTTCAAAGTCACAGAGTTTTTAAGTTCAGTTGTAATTCAAACCCAAGTCTCTTCTGACGAAGCACAGTCTTTTGGTGTGAGTTGATATTCACACAGGAATGATCATATTTGGCTGTGAGGAACTCCTGAAGTATTTATGCTCTTCTAGATGAGAAGCAGGAAGCCTCTTTGCAGCCATCAGGATACAGAAGAAAATATCTAGAACTAGAAGGGCTCATAGAGGAAATCTAATCCATTGTCTTTATCTTACCAATGAGGAAACTGAGGCCTAGAGAATTTAATTGACTGCCCAAGGTCATTCAAGTATTAAGTGGTGGAGCTAGGATATGGTATCTAACTCCAAATTTAGCACTCTCTTAGTAAGGAGAAAGTATTAAGCACTGGAGAGATAAGGGAGAGGTATCATTTCCTGGAGAGGGTAGTACCTAAACTGAGTCTTGAAGGCAGACAAGATTTCTGAAGGTTGGAAATGAAGAGAGAGTACTTTCCATGCATTAGCAATGATTTGTGTGAATGCATGGGGGTAGGGGATGGAATATCAAGTTTGAGAAACACCTGGTAATCTAGGTTGGCTGGAATACTGTTGATAAATGGGAGTAATGTGAAATTAAGCTCGA
Source organism: Vombatus ursinus (assembly GCF_900497805.2). Classification (NCBI taxonomy): domain Eukaryota; kingdom Metazoa; phylum Chordata; class Mammalia; order Diprotodontia; family Vombatidae; genus Vombatus; species Vombatus ursinus. Next base: position 51,399,688 of record NW_020948983.1, on the reverse strand, counting down.
AAGGTAGGTGTAAGCCAGATATGAAAAGCCTTAGTTGCCAGGCTAAAGAGATTGCATTTAGTGCTACAGGCAATGGGGGCCAATAACTGTTCTTGAACAGAGGTGTGCTATGGCCAGACATGTGCCTTAGGAAGATGATTTTAGTAGCTGGGTGCAGAATGGATTGGAAAGGGAGAGACTGGAAGCCAGGAAAACAATTAGGAAGTTATTATAGCAGCCTAAGTGAGGAGTGATGAGGATCTCAACTAATGCTACAATGGATCTGTGATCTCATTGTTTATGAATGTTCCCTTCACTGGTGCACATCATGTGCTCTTCTCATCTTCTGTGATTCTCATCTTTTTCTTTCCATTAATTCAACATAGATATCTAATCAATGTCCTAGAGACTTTCTTTTGTTATTTTAATAGTACCCTGTATATGGACTAATAAGAAAATGAGACACATTTTTGAATATGGCCAATGTGGGGATTTGTTTTGGTTGATTTTATTCATATGTTACAAGGATTGGGCATTTCTTTTTTTTCCGCCAATGAGGGGAGAAAAATGTTTGATAATAGAAAAAATGAGAAGCCCTTCTATTCAGTGAAAGAGGTAGAAAAACAAAATAAATGAATAAACGAATAGGTCAATACTGTAGACAATTCTCAATTAAAAAAATTAGTCAGGAGGACCAGCCTCAGACACTTGACACTTACTAGCTGTGTGACCCTGGGCAAGTCACTTAATCCCATTGCCTAGCCAAAACAAAAACAGTTCATGGATATCCATGTAGTGCTAAATATCTTGGCAAATGCTATTCGTGAACATTTAAAGAGTCCTTTGGCTTTGATTTGAAAAGTCCACATCAAGGAAGATGCTTTTGGATGGTGAAATCCTCCAAATGTTCATTGTGCATGATGGCATGCTGATTGAATCAAGCTTCAGAACACTGAAGAGCCTCCTAATTGAAATACATGGTTATTCATAAGAGTTTGGTGAAATGATGCAATACAGTTGGATGGAAAACTCATACGGATCATTCATGAGTACAAATATCTTGGATAGACACTGCAAATGGATAATGATCTAGGCCCAGAACTGGACAAAAGGAGGAGAGAGGACTGAATTGCTATTGAGAAACTGCAATGTTCTTTTAATGTCACTGAAACAAAAGCCTGCATTTTTGTATCAGTGTTTTTCTGACAATGTTGTATGGCTGAGAGTTTTGGAATACTCTGAAATCTCTGAAAGGAAGACACTATAAACCCCCCAAAGGGCAGTAAAGAAGTGCATGATGGGCATGAGCAGTCTGTAACCCATTGTAAATTAGGAATTATATAGAAGTGGTATAAATTATTTTAAGTGAGAAATGTAGAATTAGGAAAAAAAGACGGATTGGTCACATAGTGAAAGCAAGGAATAACTGCTGGACAGCCCATGTGCTCCATTAGTCTCTGTGCCATGTCAAAAGAATGAGGGGAAAGAGCCCACACACCACCTCTGATGTATTCAGTGGGACATGGTTGAGGGTTTCAGAGGATAGGAAGGTAGGGATGGAGGGAGATATGTGTCACTGGAAGGAGTATTCGCAATAGTGAAACTACAGATACGAGGGTAGAGGAATACCAGTGCGGCACTTGGATTGAGCCAATGTAGCACATAAGATGGATAATCAACATAATTCATCTTATCTTAGTGACTATGCAGGGATATGCTTTATATCACTTGTTAGCATTTAAAATAACAATGGAAAATTGGATCAAGGTAAATTAATACTTAGGTGGGCTAGTGTAATTTTGGCTAGACGAATTTATGGCATTATATTAAAAAAAGAAAAAAGAAGTCTGGAAGGATAGATTTATAGTAATGGCAGTGGGAAACCTATTTTTTCTCTCTCAATCACAGGAGCATAGGAACTAGTTAGTCAATAAGTATAAATTGAATGCCCACTATGTGCCTATATTTGTGTTGTGTATGGTATATACAGGATGCTCAAGAAATATTTTACTCCTACTCAAAAGGAACAATTAATTAATTATAATATCTTCAGATGTTACAAATTATTTTGTAAGAAGAATTTTATATAAAATTTTATATAAAAATGGTACTAAATTTCATTTTCTGTTCAAGTGTTAGAAACATACATACTTTCAGAGCTAGAAGAAAGAAAAAAAGGAGGAAAGGAAGGACAAAACAAAAGAAGGAAAGAAAGAAGGGTAGAAATCTAGGCTAATCCTCTTATTTTATAGATGAGAAATCTGAGGTCCAGAGCGATAAAGAGCTTTGCTTTGCTTATGCTCACAGCTACCTTGTGGTCAGTATCTTGGTTCTCACTGGAGTGGTCTTTCTACCACATTTCTTTGGAGGTAACTAGGTGGTACAGAGGATAGAGTGAATACCTTCTAATCAAGAAGATCTGAGTTCAAATTTGGCCTCACACATTTATAAGCTGTGTGACCCTGGGCAAGTCACTTAACTTCTGCTTGCCTCAGTTTCCTTATCTGTAAAACGGCGATGATAATAATAGCATCTACCAAATGGAATAATATTTGTAAAGTTCTTAGCACAGTACCTGGCATGTAGTAGGTGCTTAATAGATGTTTATTTCCTCCCACCTATACCAAGCTATCTCACAAAATTAATAACAATAGCTCACATTTATACAGCAATTTACAGTTTATAAACCATCTTATAACACTATTTGTCTATTGTCTCTTTTGTCTTATCAAGGCATTTTACAATATCCATATCATTTAAGAGGCTAGATTGAACGAAGATAGAAACTGTCTAAATGACTGATAATGAATTACATAAAGAAACAGGCAATGGAACCAAATTTATAGATAGACAGTTTCAAAGAATAGAAGGTTTTAGAGCCAAAAGAGATCATTTAGTCCAAACCCTTCATTTTATGGATGAAGAAATTGAGGGACAGAGAGGTTAAGTGACTTGCCCAAGGTCAAACAGGTGCTTAGTTGGGATTCAAATCCAGGTCTCCCAACTTCAAAGTACTTTCTTCAACACTTCTGCTAGGGAGAGGCAGGAATGAGGAGACCCTCATGTGGAGGACATCATACATTTTAGTATGGGGATTCCTCTATCTCCCGACATATATTTTCTTAGTTTTCACACTATTATTGGAGGCAGCTAGTGGACATAATGGATAGAGTGCTGGGCCTGGAGTCAGAAAGACCCAAGTTTATATCTGGACTTAGACATTTATTTAGTTAAATAACCCTAGGCAAGCCACTTAATCTCTGTTTGCCTCAGTTTTCTCAACTGCAAAATGGAGATAATAATAGCACCTACCTTGTAGGACTGTTTTTAAGGATCAGAGGAGATATTTGTAAAAAGTTTTTAGCATGGTGCCTGACATACAGTAGGCATTATACAAATGTTTAATCCCTCCTGTGACTTTGTTGGAAGTACTCTGTTGGAAGTACTAAAACTCTACCTCTTCATTCTCAGAACAAATTCTTTGATCCACTGGACTTGTATTAACCAATTTTGTGCCTAGGATTTGTGATTTGTATCATTATTTTTTTGATAGGAAGTTGGTGCTAGAGAGACAGAGAGGCAGACAGACACAGAGAGACTAGGGGTACTGGAGGGAATAGGAAAGAACAGAGAATGAGAGATAACTGTGATAGAAGAAAACCACAGATTTTGAAAGTATTAAAAAGTAAAGAAAATACTGGTTAATGATTAAAGTCACATTTTTAGATTTAATGTTTCAGGGATTAGTTGTTTTCATGCACAAAATCATGAAAATGTTTCTGCCTCTGACTAAGCAAAGTCACTTGTTTTTATTAACAATTAATCTTCTAAAGTAATATATTAGATAATATCTACATACAAGATCTGCAGACGACAGCCTGTTTCCTGGTGTGTGTATAGTCAAAATACCTTGTGACTCTCCATAACCCCATGCTATACTCACTTCTCAGCCACGAGTAGCCAACTGGTCATGAGGCTCTGGAGCTTGGGCTAGGCCACGTGTATAAGTAGGAGCCACATGTGCTCCAAGACAGACTGCTGTCACCTCTGTAGTTCACATATGTAGCTATGGGAACATTCAGTTACGGTGCTGGAAAACAGCTCCGTGACAAAAGCATAAACAGACCACAGACCATTAGGCCGCTGGTGATTTTTGAAGTGAATGTTTGAAAGCTGGCTAACATAGGTTAGGCATTAGTCTTGGAGTCTGTTTGCATATAATAAATGTCTGTTGAATGAATGAATAATATGAAGATAAGAAATTGTGGCTACAAAAATGTTACTATACCTGTTTTTTTTCTTATCCTTGCCATATGTTGGCTTCTCTCTTCTAACTCTATTTTCTATCTCCCTTCCTTATCATTTATCCTGTTTTTCTAATTCCTCTTTTAACATTTTCTCTATATTGTCATCATGCTCTTTATTCTTCTTCTTTTTTTTTTTTTTACTAGGTAAAGATTTTATTAACCTTTTCTTTCAAACTTTAATTCCAGGCTTGTTCAGCACAGTTAGGCTGCAAAGAATGAACTGTGTATAAGCAATAAATGAAAAGAGCCGCAATGTCCAATGGGCTTCAAAATATTAGATCCAATTCTCCAGATCCATAAACAAAAACAAAAACAAAAGATAAAAGAAAAAAAGCAGTCACATGATATAAAATAGCAGCTCCATATAACTTTTAAGTTTTAACTTTCAGAAGTTGATACTCAATTCAGTTTGCCTCGTTCTTAGAAGCCTCATCAAAATTTTCAATGAGATCTGGATCATCATCATCATCCTCCCCAGTGGCAAGTGGTGCTTTTCTATTGATAGGTTGTTTGGGCAGAGCCTCTGCCAGTCTTCTTAAGCTAGTCAGACTGTCAGCTCCTAGTTGATTTAAGATGCTGGGGAGCATTTCTGTTAGCTGCTTTGTCTCAGCATGGCCTGTAATAGTGAAAGTGTTTGCTGCCAATGATGCCTGAACTTTAGGATTGTTAAAGTGGATCACTGCTCCCTGGTTGGTAAACATATTCACCTCTTCAATACCAGAGATATTGTTTACTCCTAGTTTCTTTAAGGAAAACTGAAGTTTCTTATCATCTGCTGCAGCTGTTCTATGAACCACCTTCTTCTTTCTCCTAGTAGTTCCTTTCCCACCAATGTGCACTTGTGCCTGCAGCTTGCCAAGTTTCTCTTGGTTCACAATCATTTCTCTCATCTTGCCAGAATGGAAACGGAGCTGTGCTGATGACCAGGGGCTGTCACTCGAGGGGTGGCAGGTAGAAGAGCCAAAGATAGGGGAACACACTCGGATTAGCAAGACGGCAGCCAGAGAGGTTCTTTATTCTTAATATTTATTTTTCTCTGCCTTGTAACTTCTTATTACATTTTCTCCACTCCACAAAAAGGAAGTAAAGGGAGGGGTAAAGAGGAGGTTGGAAAAATTTTTTTTTCAAGAAAAATGAGATTAAAAAGCTACTGACTATCTACCTTTAGATTTTGATATAAACATTTGACATGAACAAAAATATTTATTTTCTTTTTTCATCCTTTATTACTCTTATATCTTACACATTTCCCATCTCTGAAAACTTTTCCATGATAGGTATGAGTATCTTTTTCTTTAGCTAATTGAAATTAATTTAATTTTCTTTAATTTAATTGTGTTAACCAAGTTCCTTTTTGTATAATGTACTCACAGCAATGGGTACTCAATTAATTCTTGGGATAATGAGGTTGTTAGTTGCTGTTCAGGATCATAAGAATCACAGCAACATTAGCTTTAGAGCTTGAAGGAGTCTTAGAGATCATTCTAGTTCAGTCAGTCAGTCAGCTAGTATTTATTAAGCATCTACTATGTGACAGGTGCTGTGTTAAGTGGTGAGGATACAAAGAAAGGCAAAAAACCCCCAAAAAACAAAAAAAAAACACTTCTTGTTCTGTCTAATGGGGAAGAAGATACAGAGAGACAGAACAAATTGACAGTAGTGTCAGAGGGAAGGTGCAAAAATTAAAGAGGAATGGGAAAAGCTTCCTGGAGAAGATAGTAGTGTTCTTCAAGGAGTATAAGGTAGCTGTTATGACATACTGATTGTGGTTCAAGTCTGAAATATGCAAAGTATTACTATGTAAAAGTTTTTATGCCATGAGATCACTGACCACTGAGTTAATTTTATTGAAGTCCAATTACGCAAATTTGGATTTTCCGTCTTCACACCAGCCTTTCGAAATAAGTTCTGTGTATAGGAATTAGAATATATGTATGGGAACTCTAGAGTTCCATAGCAAATCCAACTGTGTAGTTCTTAAAAGTTGGTTTAGTCAGGGACCTGAATAGAAGTGTTAATGGAAGCAGATGGGTACATAAAACACCAGATGAGGGTTAGGAGACCTGGGTTTAAGTTCTAGCTTTCTCACTAACAATAATAAGAATAAACTGATATTTATATAGTACTGTAAGGTTTAAAATGCACACGCACATGATTTTCTTCACTTTATGGATAAGGAAATTGAGACTCACAGAGGTTATGATTTGCCCATGGTCATATAGTTATTGAGTGAGAGACTCTAAGAGTTTTAGGTTTAATCCACTGGACCACACTGCCTTTTGCTAGTTATGTAACCCTGGAGATGTCATTTAACTTCTATGTCTCAGGTCAGCCTCTCTAAGATGACATCTACCTGTCTACCTCTAAGAGTTGAGAGAATTGCTTGTATACCTCAAGGATCTGTGCAACCCCTCCATGACTTAGTAGTCTTTGACAGTTGTAATGGGTGGAATTTCATTACTCTGCAGCCATCCTGGTGATGAACCCTTCTACACTTAGCTGGGCTGGTCCTTAGGCAAGAGACACATACTGACTGTCACTGTGTCTATATCTCATGAAGTCTTGCTAGCCAGGTGAGATCTGAATGAATGAAGCACTTATTAAGTGCTTATGACATGAAAAGTTCTTTGCTTTTGTCCTGGGAGTATGAACAGAAATGAACAACAGTCCCTGTTCTCAAGAAGCTTACATTCTAATGAAGGATATAACACATATGGGAGGTTTGGATTCTAAGTCAGATGGAAACATCCCATGATCCTTAGAATGCATCAACAAAGCAGATATTAATGCTTCTTTTTAAATGCCCATTTCCATTGATAAAATGGTATGTTTCTCATGTCAAACCATTTGACTGTGCCAATGATTTTAGTGGCAAGAACTTTCTTTTCTGAGTTTTTAGTAGCTATGGCTGTAGCACTTGCAGGAATACTTGTCAGGTTGCCTGCTTCCCAAGCAAGGGGAACTTGCCACAGGGCTTGCTTCCTAAGATGATGGCTGAGGGAACTAGGCTGAATACATTGCTATTCCCAAGAGTCTTGGGTTCAGGGTCCCCAAGCTGTCTCCATTAGGATCTGAGAGGAGATGGTGGTCATGGTGGTAGTGGTTTGACTTGTCTGGCACATGCTGCCTCCTGCCTCTCCTTCATGATACCTTACCTTGCTTTTTTAGCTAGGTTGGCTTGCTTGCTCTATGTGTTACAGTTGGGTTGGCAGCTGGTGAGGCTGGCTGGCCCCTTCTCTACAGGAGTTGCTTCAATGGATGTTGGCTATGAGATCTGGCAGATACTCTCTTCTCTCTAGGTTTTCAAGTCATCACTCTCTCCTCGTTCTCCTCCTACCTCTCTGACCACTCTTTTTCTGATTCCTTTGCTGGATCCTCTTCCAGATCACACTCTGTAACCAGAGGTGTCCCTTGGAGTTCTGTCCTAGGCTGTCTTCTCTTTTCTTTCTATACTACTTCACTTAGTGATCTTATCTACTCCAATGGATTTAATTATCATCTCTATACTGATGATTCTCAGATCTACCTATCCTGCTCCAAACTCTCTGATGACTTCCCATCTGAAGTCTGCAATTGCCTTTTGGACATCTCAAACTGGTCATTCAATAAACATCTTTGACTCAATATGTCTAAAACAGAACTCATTATCTTCCCCCCTAAACTGTCTCTCCCTCTTCTACCATCTCTGTTACCATAGAGGGAAATATCATCCTCCTAGTCCCTCAGGCACACCACCTAGGTGTCTTCCTGGACTCCTCACTATCTTACCCACCAAATCCAATCTGCTGCCAAGGCCTGGTGATTCCTCTGCAACTCTCTTGAATACATCCTCCTTTTTTCTTCTGACACTGCCTCAATTCTAGTGCAGGCCCTTATCACCTCATGCCTGGATTACTGCAATAGCCCGCTGGTAGGTCTGCCTGACTGAAGTCTCTCCCTATTCCAATTCATTCTCCATTTAGGAAATCAAGTATATTCCCTAAAGCACAGGTGTACCATGTCATTCCCTTACTCAGTAAACTCCAGTGGCTTCCTGTTGCCTCCAGGATCAAATATAAAATGCTCTGTTTGACATTCAAAGCCCTTTACAACCTAGCCCCCTCCTACCTTTCCAGTTTTCTTACATATTGCTCCCCAATACATACCCTTTGATCCAGTGACAATGGCCTCCTAAGTGTTTTAGGAACAAGATACCCCTTCTCTCATCTATAGGCATTTTCTATGGCTGTCCCTGGTGCCTGGAATGCTCACCCTACCCTACTGCAAATGCTGACCTCCCTGGCTTCCTTTAAGTCCCAACTAAAATTCCATCTTTTACAGAAAGCCTTTCCCAACCCCTCTTAATTCTAGTGTCTTCCCTGTTTCTTATTTATCCTGTATTTGGCTTGGTTAAACATATTTTTTGTTTGTTGTCTCCCCCATTAGATCGTGAGTTCCTTGAGGGCAGAGACTGTCCATTGCCTTTTTATTATTATAATTTTTATCTCCAGGACTCAGCACCAGGCCTGGAATGTAGGAGATACTTAATAAATGCTTATTGATTGATTGAATGAATGAAGAGCTTTCAAGAACCTCCATGCCATGGAAAAGCATCAAAGGAAGAATTAAATTTGCTAATATGTGTGCAAGCAAATCAAGATGGATTTATTATGCCCTTATTATGTGCCATGAAATGTTGTTAGTACTTGAGATACAAAGAAAGGCAAAAACCTGTCCCTGCTCTCAAGAAGCTCACAGTCTTATAAGGGAGACAACATGCCAACAACTATATAATGATATTAAACAGGATAGACTAGAGGTAATTTTTTTTTTGGGGGGGTGAGGCAATTGGGGTTAAGTGACTTCCCAGGGTCACACAGCTAGTGTGAAGTGTCTGATCTGAGACCAAATATGAACTCAGGTCCTCCTGACTCCAGGGACGGTGCTCTATCCAATGCACCACCTCGCTGCCCCTGCTAGAGGTAATCAGCTTCAGGCAGAAGGTGGAATTTTAGTTTCTTGCTTCAGAATTTGTTTAGATCCATTTTTCACAGGTATTGGGAAGGGTGTGAGGGACAGCTCAAGCAAGTCACTGCTTTTACTCCACCGTCTTGGCTCCACCTCTTTAGTTTCGACCTGAAGGAAACCAGGGAAGCCAGGAGACAGATACAAGGAGGGCAAGAACTCCAGGCACGGTCAGTCAGAAAAAATGCAGGAGTCAAGGAACAGAGTGATGTGTGAGGAGCAGCAAGGGGACCCGTGTCATGGGATCACAAAGTACTTGGAGAGGAGCGAGGAATAAGAAGACAGGAAAGGTAGGAAGCGGGCACTTTAGAAATACATAAATATTTAAAAATGCAAGACGTTATTATAGCATGCAATACCTCTGCCCACCTTTTAGATCCAACCTATCAAGATTACTTCCTGGTGGATATTCCCATTTCTGTATTAATATCACTTATTTGGCAATGAATCTCATACTGTATTGTTATATCTCTTATGCAATTTTACATTATTATATTTTTCCTTGCTTATTTAACTTTTCTGCACTTTATCTGGTTAGTTAGATCATAATAAGCTCTTTAAAGGCAAGGGACTGTGTATCCCATATAATTCTTTATGTCCTAGAGACAGCATAGTGCTCTGAATAAATATTTGTGAATTTCTTATTGTTAATCTTTCAGACACACTGCTCCACCAGGTGTACACAAATTCTTAACATTTCCCTTCACTATTGCTAAAGTATTAGCTAAATAATTCTCTTCAAAGAGAGTCTCTGGGAGAGGGTTTATTATTATTATTTTTTCCATTCTCCAACTAAAAAGGTACATTTCTTGATGTCACCAGAAAGGGAATCACTTAACTTCTCATCTGTAAAAGAAGGGGCTTAAACGAGATAGCCTCTAAGGTTCCTTTAATTTCCAAATCTATTATCCAATTTCTGAATGGCCAGTATCCCTTATCCCCTTTAGTTAGAGGCATTAGGTTAGAGGTGCCTTGAAGTTTAGGATATTGCTTGGAAAATGATATTACTCCATAACACAGGTTTAAGAAGGAAGAACAGTAGGCCCCAGTCTCACCTCCTCCTCTTCAATATCCCTTACTGAAACAATCAAGAAATGGACCTCATTAAGCCCAGGGCTGGTCAGGAGCAGAGCAAGGAAGCAAAATAAAATAATTTTTCATCAGAAGTCATTTTCAAATCCTATTCTGCCTTCTTTTATTTTATACCACTGCTTTTAATTCTCTTTATGCTTTATTTCCCTTTTAAAAGTTTGGAACAGATCCGAAAGACTGAATTAGGCTCAAAACACAGTGAACCCTCAGGCTGTTTGTAGCCCAATAAAGTAACTATGTCACCTGACCAGCAGCTTAAACGGTAGCTCGAGCAAGGACTAAAGTAAAAGTTGGTCCTCGGGTGAGTTTAGTGCGTGGAGGAGTCGGGGAGGCAGGACCTCTTTGGCTCTTTAGGTCCGGGTTTCTTTCTTTCTTTCTTTTTTTTTTCCTGAATATTTCCTGGTTAGTTTCTACTCCCTCTCTATTATTGGGGAAGGATAAGGACAGCTTCTGCAAGACCTCCTGGAGCTGGGGTCCTTTGAAATGGAAGTGACTGGACATGAACTACCTGGTTAGGATTACATTAAAAAAAAGCATCGGGACAGCAGAACTGGTGTTCAGGAAAAGAAGGCGCGGCCTACAGACTCCGTCACCCTTTACCCACTTTTAAGAAGAGCTTCCTTTCCTGCTCTGGTCTCGCGTCTGCAGCAGCAAACTCGAGCTCGAGCTCGAGCGCGAGGCGGCGGAGCAGCGCGCGCGCGCGCACGTTCCGATCACGCGCGCAGGAGCTCCGAGGGTGGGGAGAGAGCGGGGGGCGGGGGACGATCCTCTCCTCGCTGCCCGCAGACACCGCCTTTCCCTTTCATCCTTCCCTCGGCGCAGTGCCGCCGCCGCCGCCGCCGCCGCTGCCGCTGCCGCTGATTCTGGAGGACCGCGTTCTTCTGGGTCGGGGCTCTCACCCACTCCTCTCCTCCGCCACCTCCCTCTTCCCTCCCCTCTGACCCTCCTCCCCCACCTCCAGTCAAGCCATGGTGCTGGAGTCGGTGGTCGCGGATCTCCTCAATCGCTTCCTGGGGGACTACGTGGAGAACCTGGACAAGTCCCAGCTGAAGCTGGGCATTTGGGGCGGTAAGCGACCCCCCCGGGGGGCGCCGTCCTCCGATTGGGGGCGGCCCTTCCCAGCCTCCCCTCTCCCCTCCCCCTTCCCGACTTTCACTGCCGGGTAACTCCAGGGCGGGCGTGAGGCTCCCCTGCCCGCTGCCCCTCTTCCTGGACTGGTGGGTTTGGGGAGGCCTGCTCTGGCCCTGCGCTTTCTCTTCCCTTGCTCCCGGGCGTGCATCACTCTGCCAGAGGGGATCTGAAAAGGGCGGGGGCCTTGGCCGGAGGAGCCTGCGGGCTCCCAAGGGCTGGTTAGAGTAACAGCCCTGCCCTGGAGGAGGGGGTGGGTGGGCGTAATGCCCCATCTTAAATCTTTTGCTTTTGAAAAAGTCAGTATTTCTCCTGCGTGGCATGACCAAGTGCTTGTGAAAAATAGCATCAGAGAAAAGGGAATTGCGCAGAGGACCAGCTGATTGGAGGGAGGGACAATAAAAATATAATAAATATACAATAAATATGTAATCCTCAGGCCAGCATCTTTGTATTTAAAAAAAAGTGTATTACTCATAGCACAGGTTTAAGCATTAGTATGTATCATGTCCACTGTCCCTCTTCCTTTTTTCTATATTGAGGCAATCAAGAAACTGACAGGATGGAGACATTCAGAGCAGGAATTTAAAAAAAAGTCTGTGTTTCCACCCCATGCCCCTTTTAAAAACTGAAAACCTTAAGCTTCTGAACAATGTTTAAGTTTCTGTATTCCTTTTTATGTTTCCGAAGGAGGAAATAATAACTGACTGGAGAAGTAGCAACCAGCAGCATTATCCATGAGCATTTGTCTGGGTTATTGTGCTAAGCATTGTACTTTTGCTTTTAAGCTAGATGGTTTTTAAATTAGAAATCCAGTAGAAATTTTAAATTTAAATTTTAAAGTTTATTTAAAGTGCATTTTAAAGTTTTAAAAGCTTAAAACCAAAAACTACCAAAGTTTTTGGAAATCAGTTGCTTGTGGCAGGGCATTCAGCCTGCAGGGCAGGAGCTCCCCAATTATCAGAGAAGCTTTCTCTCTAATCTGTTATCAGGGACTCCAAGGTTCCTCCAGTAATCATCCAGGGCACATTCATCTTTAGAAATCAGTTGACACTGATTCAGATGAATATGCACATGATAGAAAACATCCAGACAAGTAGTTACATGAAAATTATGACAAGGACAAGTGCGTTTTGGAGGGAGATATTAGGAGGAAAAGGAAGAGTGCAACTACTAGGTTCACAAAAACATTTTTTTGTGGTGCCTTGATAAGTTTTCAGTTTACTGTGAAAGTGTTGGTATTGGCAGATCTTATTATCTAGTTAACTATGTGAATGTGCTGCTGAGATATTCTTCCTTCAAAGAAATTTGAGTTTCTTCCTTCAAAGAAATCTAGAAGGAGAGGTTAAACAAAGGGAAGTAAGATAGGGAAAGGAAGTATCCCTGGAAAAGGTAGTATAGGGTCTGGAAATAAGAAAAGGATTTCAGAAGGCTGAGAAATGAAGAGAACCTCAGAGATCTGAGTGTAGAAGGAAGGTGTATGGGAATGAGGTCTATAAGAAAGGTAAAGGTCTATGAGGAAGGAATGAGGTCTATGAGGAAGGAATGAGGTCTGTAAGGAAGGAAAGAGGCCCTTAAATGTCACCACGAGCTTCTGTAGGAAAGAAGAAGTTGCTATTGATCTTAAAAAAAGAACACAAAAAAACCAGTGCTTTTTCAACAAGATTGGTCGTAAGTAGTGCACCCCTAAACCAAGTCAGTAGTGTGAAGTAATGGGTTCTCCCTCAATAGGAAGAAGTCTTTAAATAAAGGCAGACCACTTGTAAGCAGGTACAATGTAGAGGTGATCATGTTTGGGTACAGGTTGAGGCTAATGGTCTCTGAGGTTCCTTGCCACTCTGATGCTGTCAGTGGAGAGGAGGGAGAAGTGGTGTAGTAGAAAGAGCATAGGACTTGGAGGACCCAGTTCAAAGAGAGCATGAATTTGTAATGACCCTCGTGAGCATGGCTTTGACTTACTTCAACAACAGTCAGCAACTCAAGAGTAGTTGGATGGTAGAGATTATCCAGGATGGAATTAGCAGGGCAGGAGCAGAGGCAGAACAAAGTCAGGGATGAATTGGAGAAAAGAGAGTGCATCATTGAAATTTTTTAAAAAATTGAAGGTTCAAGATTATAGAGGGCTGGAAACGAAGCAAGGATGTCAGTGATAGAATGGGGAGAAAAGATAGATCGTGGGACTGGATGAAGATGAAGAGTAGGTGCAGCAAAAGTGAGGCTTTGATAGAGGTAAAAGGAATTATCAGTCAGAAAGGTAAGGCTCTTGAGGTAAGGATCTTGGAGGTAAAGCAGATTTGAGAGAAATGCATAGTAGTGTGACCTTGGGCAAATCATTTAGCCTCTCTGAGATTGTTTCCTTATTTGTAAAATGGGTATCATAGCATCATATATTTAGAGCTGGTGCTACCTTAGAAGCCATCTTGTATAACCCCCTCATTTTACAGTTGAGGAAATTGTGGCCTAGAGAAGGTATGTGACTTGTCAGAGATCACACAGGTTAAATTACAAAGATAGGTTTTGAACCCAAGTTATCTGACTCCAAATTCAGAGTCTACTGTATTACCATACTTGCAATACCTACCTCACAGAGCTTTTTGTGAGGAAAGCTCTTGGTATTTCAAAAGCGCTGTAAATAAAGATGTTGGAGATGGAGGTCGTAGGAATTGAGCAGGTAAGAAATAGTTCATAGTAGTGTTAGAAACTCATCACTCTGGAAGTTGGTGAAGTGGGTAGTAGGAAGTGGGGGTGAGGAGAAAACAGTCAAATATCAAAGTTATTGAGGAAGGTGGTATAGGAGGGTCCTGAAAGTGATAAGGATCATGAGAGGTTGATATAATCAGATGTTATGAACTTCTAAGGTTGTTGAGTTGATGGTCACAGGGCATAGCAAGTCTGCCAATTTCATTGGGGAGCTAGGAGTTTGGGGACAGGAGAGGGGGCATGGTAAGGGATGATTGGTATATTTTAGGGGAAAGCCAAATTTGCTTATAGCTAGGAGGTAAAAGTAGTCTAAGAGCAAGAACCAGAGGGTGAAATGAAGTTTGTTAATAATTGAATGGTGAGGTTCCAAAGGTCATAGAAGAGGATGTTATTGGAAGGGCAGTTTGGGCTGAGTTTGGCAGGCATGATGGTGGTGGATGTTAGAGGTGGCCAGGGGAAAAAGGTGATAGTTCTGTATAACGGGATTTAGGTGAACAAGAGATTGGGGTGATAAATTGGTGGAATTTAGTTGCCATTGTTTTGGGGGTGTATAGAGTGAACAGGTGTTTGTAGAATTAAGCAGCCTTAAAGTGCCTATTAAAATACTGGTGCGGTCCGGGGACTTTTGTCAAGTGACACCCATTGTATTTACCAACTATTATTACTACCCCCCTGTCCCTTTTGCTTGTAAGATCCATTTGGAAGCTGGCTGTTCTGAAATAAAAATATTTTTCACTATGAAATTGGGAAGTATATTGATTGCCCTGTGATTTAGTTTAAGCCTGACACTGAAATGTCATAATTTTTAGTTCCTTTGTGTAGGTTACATGTCACAGAGCTGACATTTTATACAGCTCTTTAAGGGTTACAAAGTTCTTTATATTTGATCCTTACAGGAACCCTGTAAGGTACATATGATTGACCCCATTTTGCAAGTAAAGAAAGATAGTCCAAAAGGAGTAATTTGTCTGTGGTGTAAGAGCATGTAAGTATCAGGAGTGGCATTAGGTCTCTCCTAATCCAGTGCTCTTTCTACTATAGCTAACTGCTTCATAATGACTGTGAATTCGAGGAAAAGATGTTTCATGCAACTTTCTCCCCTTATGTACTGTAACTTCTATGTCACAAGATCATTTCCTCTTTCTTACTCTGAATACAGTTTTGTTCCTAAGCCCTAATCTAAGTTTTTAATACGGATGAAGAAATCTAGCAGTGTGTTTCATGACATATTAGTGAAATCACGTTAGGGATTTTTTAAGCTTTAGCTCTGGAAAGCAGTGTTATAGATTATTAGATAAAACTACTCAAAAGGGATGTCAAAACAAAGCTTTTTTGGGTGTAAGAAATTAGAGAAATAAAAATTTTTGTTCAAAACTGGTATATCTTTAACTATTATAACAAATTAAAGGAAAACAACTTTTATTTGATTCTTCATAGAGCTTAAAAGAGAAATGTGTGGTGCTTTTGACCTGGAGTAGGGTGGGAATAGAGAAATATCTTTCCTTCTTAAATTTGCCGTCTTAGTAAATAAAATAAAAATGTTATATAGAAAGAAAAAATCTGACCATCTAATCTACCATATAAATATGTAATATATATTTATTTTAAAATAATTTTTTATTAACTTATGTCTGAGGTATTCTGAGTTTATTTTAACCGACTGCCTCTTAGACATCTTGAATTGGATGGTTTATAGGTGTGTCTCAATCTCAGAATGTCCAAAACAGAAGTTATTATCTTTTCCCCTCAGAACCTCCCCCTCTTGACCACTTTACTGTTACTGTTGAGGGTACTATCTTTTGTGTTGCAATAGCCTACTGCTGGGTCTGCCTGGCTTAAGTTTCCCCCTAAATCCAGTCAGTCCTCCATTCATCACAGTTAAAGTGATTTTTCTAAAGCACATATCACTCTCATACTCGAATATAAGTCCAGTGACTCCCTGTTACCTCTAGGATCAAAACCAAAATCCTCGGTTTGGCATTCAAAGGCCTTCATAACCTAGCCAGGGGTGGGGAAACTGCAGCCTCAAGACCACACCACATGTGGCCCTCTGGGTCCTTGGATGTGGCCTTTTGACTGAGTCCAAGTTTTACAGAACAATTTTTTTTATTAAGGGGATTTGTTCAGTGAAGGGAGGAACTTGAGGACCTAGAGGGCAACTTGTGGCCTCAAGGCCAAAGGTTCCTCACCCCTGAAGCCCCTTCTTAGTCTTTCTCATCTTCTTACACCTTACTCCCTGCCACATACTCTTTGATCTAGTGACTTTGGCCCCCTAGCTGTTCTATAAACTAGATACTCCATCTCTTGGCTCCAGGCATTTTCTCTGGCTGTCTCCCATGCCTGGATTTTTCTTTCTCTTCATCTCTACTTACTGGCTTCCTTTAAGTCTCAACTAAAATCCTATCTTTTACAGAAAGTCTTTCTCAGTATCTCTTAATTCTAGTGCCTTTGATTTTTTATTTATTTCTTATTTATCCTGTATATGGCTTGTTTGTATGTATTTGTTTGCTTGTTGTCTTCTTTAATATACTGAATTTTTTGAAGGCAAAAATTTGTCTTTGACCTCCTTTTGTATCCCTGGTGTTTAACATAGTGCCTAGCACATAGCAGGTACTTAATATATTTATTGATTGTGTCATTCTCAACTTTTTGTGCTTATCCCACATATTCAATCTGTTGTCAAATCTTGTTGTTTTAACTGTTATACAATGTCACATATATATCCTCTTCTTTCTGCTTATATAGTCTTCTCCCCTATACAGGCCCTCATCACTTCACCTTTTGCTTGGACTATTGCAGTAGGCTGCTAATTGATGACTCTACCTCAAGTTTCACCTTCCTTCAGTCCATCTTCCACTCAGCTGCCGATTGGGGAATGACTTGTATTCTTATAAATTTGGCTTAATTCTCTATATATTTTAGAAATGAGGCCCTTATCAGAGACACTGGTTGTAAAAATTCTTTCCCAGTTTTCTACTTCCCTCCTAATCTTGGTTGCATTGGCTTTGTGCAAAAACTTTTCAATTTAATGTAATCAAAATTATCCATTTTGCATTTCATAATGTTCTCTTTCTCCTGTTTGGTCATGAATTCTTCTGTTCTTCATAAATCTGACAGGTAAACTATTCCTTGCTCTTCCAGTTTGCTTATAGTATCAGCCTTTATATCTAAATCATGAACCCATTTTGGCTTTATTTTGGTATATGGTGTGAGATTTTGGTCCAAATAGTGAGTTCTTATCCCAGAAGCTGGAGTCTGGAGTAAATTACTGTAGTCATCGACTATTGTGTCTTGTGTGCCTAACCTATTCTGCTGATCCATCACTCTATTTCTTAGCCAGTACCAAGTAGTTTTGATGATTGCTGCTTTATAATACAATTTAAGATCTGGTATGGCTAAGCCACTTTCCCTTGCATTTCTTTTCATTAATTCCCTTGATATTCTGGACCTTTTGTTCTTTCACATGGACTTAGTTATTATTTTTTCTAGTTCTATAAAATAATTTTTGGTAGTTTGATTGGTGTGGCACTGAATAAGTAAATTAATTTAGGTAGAATTGTCATTTCTTTTTTTGGTTGAGGCAGTTGGGGTTAAGTGACTTGCCCAGAGTTACACAGCTACTGAGTGTTGTGTTTTAGAGGCCAGATTTGAACTCAGGTCCTCCTGACTTCAGAGCTGGCGCTCTATCCACTGTGCCACCTAGCTGCCCCTAGAATTGTCATTTTTATATTAGCTCGACCTACCCATGAGCAACTGATGTTTTTTCAGTTATTTAGATCTGACTTTATTTGTGTGAAAAGTGTTTTGTAATTGTGTTCATATAATTCCTGGGTTTGTTTTGGCAGGTAGACTCCCAAATATTTTATAATGTCTACAGTAATTTTAAATGGAATTTCTCTTTCTATCTCTTGCTGTTGGGCTTTGTTAGTAATATATAGAAATGCTGATGATTTATGTGGGTTTTTTTTACATCCTGCAACTTTGCTAAAATTGTTTATTATTTCAAGTAGTTTTTACTTGATTCTCCAAGTATATCATCGTATCATCTGCAAAGAGTGATAACTTTGTTTCTTCTTTGTGTGTTCTGATTCCTTCAATTTCTCTTTCTTCTCTTATTGCTAAAGCTAATGTTTCTAGTACCATATTAAATAACAGTGGTGATAATGGACATCCTAGTTTCACCCCTGATCTTATTGGAAATGCTTCTAGCTTTTATTTATATTACATATAATGCTTGCTGATGGTTTTAGGTAGATGCTATTTATCATTTTAAGGAAGATTCCATTTATTCCTATGCTCTCTAGTGTTTTTAATAGGAATGGGTGTTGTATTTTGTCAGAAGCTTTTTCTGCATCTATTGAGATAATCATATGGTTTCTGTAAGTTTTGTTGTTGATATGGTCAATTATGCTGATAGTTTTCCTAATATTGAACCAGCTCTGCATTCCTGGTATAAATCCTACCTGGTCATAGTGTATTATTCTCATGATAAGTTGCTGTGATCTTTTTGCTAATATTTCATTTAAAATTTTTGCATCTATATTCATTAGAGAAATTTTCTTTCTCTGTTTTGACTCTTCCCAGTTTAGATATCAATACCATATTTGTATCATAAAAAAAATTTTGTAGGACTTCTTTGAGAGCAATTCTTTATATAAATAATTTTAAAAAAAGAAAAAAAGTTTAGCAAAATGAACCAACACATCAACTAAGTCCAATATAATATGTAATATTTCATACACAGCCTCCTACCTCTGCAAAAGAGAGAAGTGTATTTTCTTTTTCTTCCTTGGTGGCCAAACTTGGTCATAATTTTAGTCTTTAGTATAGTTTTGCTGTTTTTTCCATTTATATTATTGTAGTCATTGTGTTATTGTTTTTCTGGTTCTACTTCAGTTGGCATTCATATGTCTTTTTGATTCTCTATAATCATCATATTTGTTATTTCAGTAAGGCAAAGTGTTCATTAAGTGCATACTGTGTGCCAGGCACTGAACTAAGTGCTGGGAATACAGAGATAGGCAAAAGATACTCCCTGACCTCAATAAGCTCAGTCTGGTAATATTCAACTATATTCATGTATGGCAACTTGTTTAGCTGTTCCTCAGTTGATGGATGGCTACTTTGTTTTTAGTTTTTTGTTACTATAAACAATTCTTTTATAAATATTTTGGTGTATTATGGGACCTCTCTTTTTAGTATTAATTTTTTTTTTTTTGTGGTATGTGCCCAGCACTGGAATCTTTGTTTCAAAAGGTATTGACATTGCAGTAATTTTCTTTATACAGCTCCAAATTGCTTTCCAAAATGGTTAGACCAATTTACAACTCCACCAACAGTCTAGCAAGAGAAATATTAAGGCAATATTAAATATATAAATTTAGGAAGACAAAGTTTTAGGATTTCGAAGATTAAACACTTATCTATTACAATGTTAAACAGTGCAAAAAATATTTTAAACTTTTAACTTTGAAAGCTTTTTTCTCTGATAAGTGAGCCTTTCCTGTTTAGTATGGATTCTTTCTTTTCTTAGCTTAGTTCTAGTTGTATTTTCAATTGTCTAAGAAATGAAGCGAATGAGAGTTTGAAAAATTTTACATAATTAAGTTGACATTTTCTTCCAAAGATTAGCAACAAACTTATGAATCTGTAGTATTATAGTGGCTTAACAGGAACTTGTAGTTAGCTGGAAATCGGTATTTATAGAACACCTATTGTGTACAGTATTTAGTGAGGAGTGAAGTTAAAAAGGGATCAGAAAGCATACTTTTAGTCCTCAAGGACATTAAAACCATCATGGAAGACAAGAAAAGCACAAATAGTAGGAATGAGAAATGTATGAACCTAATCTAGTTGTGTGTCCTTGGACAAGTGAGAGAATCAGAGTTGGAAGGGACCTTACAGATTGTTTTACTCAAACCCTTGTTTTATAGATGAGGAAATGGGTGTCTCTAAAGTTCTCTGAACTTCCTTACCATATAGGACTAGAGTAATCTGACTCACCTGACCGTTGAAGTTATAAGCCTCAGTTCAAATGAAGGGTCTAAAACATATTAAGTGCTTTCTATGTCCAAAGCGCTGTGGAAAAGCTAGGCAGTCTCTGCTTTCAAGAACTCCCAACTTTCTTGACTTCACCACAGATCTTTCTATTCTGGAGATACTTCTGCCTTGGGGCTGGTTCTCCTTATTGGTGAGGGCTAACCATGGGCCACTATTTCTTGAGGTACTCTATCCATTCTCACTTCATTCTCAATGACCTTTCCAGACTTTTCTTTCTCCTCACCAGCAGAGCAGCCTTGTACCCTTTGCTTCTCCCCACCCTAACACCCTTTCTTCCTCCATTCCTTTTTGGCCATATAGTAAGTACTGATAAATGCTCACTCAGTCTCTGTGTCTGTCTGTCTGTCTGTCTATCTATCTATCTATCTATCTATCTATCTATCTATCTATCTATCTATCTGTCTGTCTGTCTGTCTGTCTGTCTGTCTGTCTGTCTCTCTGTCTCTCTGTCTCTCTCTCTTTCTCTCTCTCACATACACACAGAGTTTAACTGCAAGTTAGATGGAAAAGGTCCCATGGTCCTTAGGGTCCAGTGGCAAAGCAGATAGTAATGCATCTTCTTTAATGTTATTTCTTTTTGTAACACCATTTCCAGTTCTGATGTTGAACCATTTGACAGTGCTAAGGACTGTGCTATTTAGAACTTTCTTTTTAAGGATCTTCAGTAGCTTTGGCTGCTGAGGAGGCAGAGGCTGTAGAACCTTTTGAAGCAGTTGCTAAATTTTTATCTCCCATTTCTCCTATCTGTCTTATTCTCGACATTCATATCACCAGCCTCTTCTGCTGGACTCTTATTGCAATAGCCTTCTAACCTTTCCTCAAGTCTCTTCCCTCTCCAAACTATCTTCCACACAGTTGCCAAAGTAATAATCCTTAATCACAGTTCTGACCAAGTTAACTCAATAAACTCTAGTGGCTTCCTATTACTACCATTCTGGAATCCAGTATAAGCTCTTCTGTTTGGAATTTCAAGTCATTCATAACCTAGTACCCACCTACCTTTCCATCATTATTCTAAAATACTCCCCTTTGCACATTTTTTGATCCAGCCAAATGGGCTTTTTTGTTGTTCCTCATATACCATACTCCATCTCCAACATCCATGCTTTTTCACACCCTGTCTCTCATGCCTAGAACATGCTCTCTTCTCATTGTTGTCTTTTGGAATCCCTAGTTTACTTCAAAGCTCATCTCAGGTACTACTTCTTGTAGGAAACCTTTTCTGATAACCCAGCTGCTAGTGCCTCCCCTCCCCCAATTACCTTGTATTTATCTTGTTTATACTTTGCACATGCTTATTATGTGTGTGCCTTCTTATGTGTGTATATTCTGTCTCCTCTATAAAATGTGAGCTCCTTCAATTTTTTGTATTTCTAGTACCTAACACAATGCCTGGGATAGAGAAGCACTTAATAAATGCTTGTTGACTAAAATGAATCAAATGAGATGGACATTTTATATATGTCCATAGTAAAATGAGGTGCTGTGTAAATGTAAAGTGATAATCTTATATAACTAACTTTGGAGCCATACAAGAGCACCAAATAATTGGAAAGATGAAAAAAATGAAGTTAATATTTGGAATGAATAAAGCCAGGAGATACTAGTGTGGACATAATCTTATTGTTTGAAGACAGAAATAATTTTTTAGAAGAGGAACACTGATAATTGTAGGAATTTTCATAGTAAGCTTATATACATATATAAATTCCTGATTAAAGTCAAGAATGTTTTGAATAAAATTCCATCCCTGTAAAATAAAGTGCTTTATGAATTTGAGTTTTTATCCTTCCCCATCCTAATTTTTTCCATTGCAGATCTTTTAGTTAGAGTAATCTAGCTTTGATATTGCAACTTAGCCTTATTTTTCTTTGATGTGTTCGCTAATTTCACAGTTGGAAAATTTTTGTATAAGGTTAACACTGCAAAGCTAAGATAGCCCTTATAGAAGTGTTTTTTTTTTAAAAATGCAATTACACTGTCAGATCTCCTGTTGGCTTGCTTGATATTAATTGCTTTAAAGGGTTTAGAAAAGTGGCTGGTGATGAACAAGTTGCTGCCCACACAAGTCTGAAGGTTTATCAGGTTTTGTTCAGCTAGCGCCAGGAGAGAAATTGTTCCGCCTTTAGCAATTTGAGGTGTGTCCAGGATATAATTGTTTTCAAGAGTAATATACATAGCTCAAAGGATATGTTAGAAAACAAAGATGTTGTAACTTGGATTCAGTTGTGTTGGCTTGGATGTGTAATTTAGGTCTTCTATTTTTTTAAGACATTTTATGTTGAAAGTAACTGGTCAAAGGCTATGAATAAGCAGTTTTCAAATGGAGAATTGCATACTGTTAAAACCATATGAAAGAATTCTCCAGATCACTAGTAGAAGAAAAATGATGTTTCTTAATTGCCTTTAGATAGTCAGTAAAGGCAATTCCATTATGTTCTTTGTCTCTCCACAATTCACTTGAACCATCTTTCCATTTAACTGAAGTTTTTTTTTGCATTCTTGCATTATCTATAGCAGTTATGTTAAATTGATATGATTCAAACAATACAGTCATTTTGGAAAGTAAGTTGACTCTAATTTCCATTTGCTTGCCCTGCCAACTTTTGAAATTTCACTCAGTACTATTGAACTAAATCATTCTTCAAATAAGGTATATGTGGAAGATCCAAGGAACATTTTTGTTCAATTCACCAAACCATTATTGGTGATTATTGTGTATAAAGGGCAGGTAGGTGGTGCAGTGGATAGAGCAATGGTCTTGGAATCAGGAAGAAGCCTCTTCCTGAGTTCAAATCCCACCTCAGATACTTACTAGTTGTTTGACCCTGAGCAAATCACTTAACCTTGTTTGCCTCAATTCTTTATCTATCAAATGATCTGGAGAAGGAAATGGCAAACTACTCTAGTATCTTTGCCAAGAAAATCCAAAATGAAACGATTGAAATGAAAATTGCACATAAAGCACTATAAGAGATACAGGCTAAATTAGAGATAATCACCAAGGAAAGGAACTAGGATTAAAAGGCATTAAGAAAGATTTCCAGTAGAAGAAGGGATTTTAGCTGGGACTTGAAAGAATCCAGGAAGAACAGGAGGTGGAGATGAGGAGGAAGAGTGTTGCAGCCATGGGAAGACAGTCATTGAAAGTGCCTGGAGCAAAGATATGGAGTGTCTTGCATGTGGAACCACCAGGAGACCAATGTCACTGGATCGAAGACTATCTGGAGAATGGGGTAATGGTGTGGTACAGTGGGTAGAGTGTCAGGACTAGAGTCAGCTTACTGGCTTCATGATTGTGGACAAGTCATTTAACCTCTGCCTCAGTTTC
Source organism: Vombatus ursinus (assembly GCF_900497805.2). NCBI lineage: Eukaryota > Metazoa > Chordata > Mammalia > Diprotodontia > Vombatidae > Vombatus > Vombatus ursinus. The sequence continues at coordinate 51,376,087 of NW_020948983.1, read as the reverse complement.
CTTTTCTGTAAAAAACAAAACAAAACAAACCTACCAGGGTTTTTGTTAGGATCAAATGAGATAAGAATTCTAAAGCATTTAGCATAATGCCTGGTGTATAATAGATACTGTAGAAATGATAGCTATTATTATTAGCTATTAAGACTGGTCATTGTTGTTTTTGTTAATCCTTCATTCTTGAAGAGGGCCAATGATATTACAAAGGTAATGTCTTGACTTCCTTATGAATTGGATTTAAGTGAGGCACAGCTGTGCAAAATGGTCAGCCTTTTAACCTTTTAGGTAATAGGGAGCCACTGGAATTTATTGAGTAGGGGAGTTAACTTAGTCTGAGTCTGCACTTTGAAAATCACTCTGGCGATTGAATGGAGGATGGACTTGGAGTGGAGAGAGAATTGTGGCAGGTTGATCAGTCAACCAGCCGGCTATTGTGATAATACATGAGGGCCTGTATCAAGGTGGTGACAGGGTGAGAGGAGAAAAGGGAGTGTATCTGAGGGATGTAAAGGTAAAATCAATAGGTTTTGACAACAGATTGGATATGGGGAGTGTGAAAGTTGAAGATGATATGTAGGTTAGGGGATTGGGGGGTTGGTGATGCCCTTGATAATAAGAGGGAAGTTTAGAAAGGAGGAGGGTTTTGGGGAAAAGATAACAGCCTAGTTTTGGACATGTTGAGTTTAAAATGTCTACAAGACATCCATATTGAGATGTCCAGTTGGTAGTTGGAGATACGAGATTGGAGGCTAACAGAGAGGTTAGGGCTACCTGAATGGATTTGATATCTTCATCATTGAGATGATAATTGAACCCATGGGAATTGTTGAGATTACTAAGTGAAATAGTATAGAAGGAGAAGAGAGGTGGGTCCAATATTGAGTCCTTTCGGATACCTACATTTAGCAAGTGTGACTTGGATGAAGATCCTAATCTAAGGAGAGTTGGAAGGTCCAGTCAGATAGGTAGGAGAACCATAAGAGAGTGATGTCTCAAAAACCTGGAGAAAAGAATATCAAGGAAAAGAGATTGATCAATAGTGGAAAAGGTCAAGGAGGTCAAGAAGATGACAGGTCAAGAAGGATGAGGAGTTTAAAGAAGGTCAGTAGATTTAGCAACTAAGAGAACTTTGTAACTTTGGAGAGAATAGTTTTGACTGAATGATAAAGTTGGAAGTCAGACTGAAAATTTAAGAAGAAAGTGATTAGGAAGACACCTTCTTAGTTTCTAGTTTCTGGTCATCAGGAAGAAAGCTGATATAAGCTGATAAACCTTTTCCTCTTTCTTTGATTTCTTTAGGTTTTAGGTCTAGTGCTGGTACTGCCTTGTCAAAGGGTATGAACAGTTTTGGTAACTTTCAGGTGTAGAACCAGATTGCTTTCCATAATGGCTGGACCAGTTCACTGTTCCTTCAGCATCAGCGTACTTGTGTTTTTCACAGCCCCTGTAAAATTTGTCATTATTCTCTTTTTTTGACTCTGCCAATCTGATATAGGAGTGAGGTGGAACTTCAAAGTTGCTTTAATTTACATTTCTCTATTAGTGTTCAGTTTTTATCAAATGGTGAGTCCTTCCGCCAATAATTAAGATTTTTATGTTTTATCAAACACTATGCTACCATGTTTATTTACTTCCATATTTTACATACCTAATTTATTCCACCAATTAACCTCCTCACCCTGCCCCTCCCTCTCCCCCCCCCCCCCTTCCCCTTTAAATCAGTACCAATTTGTTGTAATGGTTATGACTTTGTGGAACAGTTTGAAATGTGGCACTGATTAACCTTTTCCTTGCCACTTTTTTATCATTATTACCTTTGATATTTTTGATCTTTTATTTCTCCATATGAATTTTGTTATTTTTTTCTAAATCTATAAAATATTCTTTTAGGATTTAGATTGGTACGGCACTGAATAAAATAATCTAGGTAATAGTGTCATTTTTATTATATTTGTTCAATCTACTCATGAACAATTAATATTTCCCAAATTATTTGTGTGTTTTTATGCAAAGAGAGTTTTATAGTTAAGAGTCATAGAGTCCTTGGAGTAACCTCAACAGATATACTCCCAAATATTTTATAGATTATTTAGTTATTTTGAATGGAATTTTTCTTGCAGGAGTTAGGAGCAGCTAACATAAAGCAACAATGCTTGTTATCATCACTATTATTTAACATAGTGCTAGAAATACTATTTATAGTAATAAGCCAAGAAAAAGAAACTGAGGGAGTAAGTATAGACAGAGTGAAAACAAAGTGATCACTTTTTGCAAATGATACTGTGATATGATAATATGTTTACAGAACCGTAAAGAATCAAGTATAATTATTTGAAATAACTAATAACTTAATCAACATTGACAGATTTAAAATAAAAGCATTCTGATATATAACAGTTCAGAGCTAAAAAGAAAAAAATTCCTTTGAAAATAAATATAGAAGCTATAAAATACTTGGACATGCATCAGTCAATATTTATCTAGGGACCACATGAATTTAACAATGTAATCTAATTACATAATTTTACAGATGAGAAATAATTTAACTATGTAATTTAACTAGGTAATCTAATTCCATAATTTTACAGATGAGGCCCAGAGAGGTTAAATTGATTTACCATATGTGACACAGGTAGTTACTGTCCAGAGTTAGGACTAGACATCAGATCTGACCCCTATTCTAGTGCTTTTCCTTATATTCTAGTAAGTATAGTTTGCAAGCTTTCTTATGAATTGGTGTTGTTTGATTTACTATGTTTGTGTCCCAGTGGGGCTATCATGGTGCCTGGGCCATTGTAGGTGCTCAAATAATGTTTTCTGATTGACTGAATCAGGACAAGCAACTTCTTTCTATGTAATTTTGAATTAAGATCTAGGGTGTCAGGAGATAGTTGAGTTCTAGGCCAGGTGTTGCTATTTAATGATCTGTACTACCTTTTATATGCACTTTTTAAGGAGTCATTTACTTGATTTAGTCTGAAATAGATAACTGAAATTGAAAACATTCTCTACGTATTTTTAGGTATTTGATTAATTTCAAAATGCCGGATTTGGTCTGGTCTCATTTTGTTATTTCATGAATTATTTGCAGTTTTATGTTCTTTTATTTAGATGTCATTGAATTGTGCTGGTATTAAGACTAGATCAAGTTAAGTTTAACTTAACTTTTATTTTAGAATGAACTTTGAGTTCCAGGTGCTAATCTAATCTATGGCAGTGCCTTCCTTTTACTTGTGTGAGAACTGGTGTCTCCTCCTACACTGCAAATAAAATAACATATAAAATGAATGCAACACTTACTGTTTAGTTAGATAACATTTATATTTGTTACAGAGAAAATTGTTTGCTGGATAATGAGTAGGCGAAAGACGTTTCTTTTGTTCCTTTTGTTTTTAGGTCAGGTAAATAGTGAGATGATTCTACATTTGGTCTAAGAAAAAAATGTAGTCACATGACATTATAGTTGCCTTCAATGCATTCCCATTTAGGACCTATTACTGTTCTGTTACAGGAGTTGAGATTCATAAGAAAATGTACAATTTGGTCATTTTTGGTATAATTTAAGTGATTATTGACTGAAGAGCCAAATTAAGTTGCTAATAAGTATATACATTTCAGAAGGCACTTCTACAAGCTTGTTAAACCAAATTGAATAATCTGAAACATGGTTTTCATCATTTGTAATTCATTTAGACACTCTCTAATTTAGTATGACAAATTTCTGATTTCCTTTGCCACCTTAAGGTAGTGGACACAACCTTATCAGTGGGAGTTATGATTGGATTCGTGGGATCTGAATGTCTCTATATTTGTCTAAGCCAATATCAGAATTTAATCTAAAGATACTTGTGACTAGTACATATGGAAACAAAAATTGGTGCCAATTGTAATTTTCCAGAGAGATTTTAAAAATAGAATAGCAACATCAGTATTTGAAATCAGAAGAAAACAATTTGGTGTGGTTTAGCAGATTTTGGAGCACTGAAATTAAGATGTAGATACTCTTGAGTGTGAAAGATATTATTTTAGGGGAAAAAAAGAAGTGATAATTTATATTAACAAGTAATGTTTTGTTGTGTATGCTGAAATTGTAAATGAATCCCAAAGGTATCCTTTGATGAAGGCCTTGAACTAGATTAAAGTTTCTTAAACTTTTTAAAGTCACAGACTCCTTGGTAGTTTGGTGAAGCATATGGACACCTTTTCAGAATAATGCTTTTAAATACATGAAATAAAATATATAAGATTATGAAGGAATGTAATGATGTTACAATACAATTATCAAAATATTCAAAAAAACCCAAATTCACAAACCCCCAGTTTAAGAATCCCTGCACTATTTATTCTCTTGGGTCCATATTAGTTTTTTTTTTCTTTTAACATTTTTATCTTATAATTGTGCCTAAACTAGTTAGAATTCTTGGGTTCTGACCCTCCAGTGAAGGAGATCCCAGATTCTCCCTTAATATCAAACAACTTAAGTAGTTTGGAATTTTTCCTGTCCTGAGTTCTGTCCATTCCATACTTTGACACCAACATCACCTCTTAATAATAGTGATGAAAATTAAAATTGACTGGTATGCTAACTTTATGCTATTTTCACTCTCACTTTTCTAATTTGTTTTTTAGGTAATGTGGCCTTAGATAACCTGCAAATAAAAGAAAATGCTCTGGTAAGTATTTTTGAATTAACCAACTCCTCTTAGTTAAGTTCCTAAAAGTAACTTGCTAGTTCTTAAAAATAACTTTGTTGCCAAGTGCCCAACCAAACAAAATGAATGCAAGTTACATTATTCCATGTCTTTAAAACAGTAGTGTGGTTGGTATAGTGTGGAGGTGTCAGATACTTGACTCACAACACTCCCACTGTGACCCAAACCAGATTAAAATGTAATTGGGAAATAGTTAACACAATAAGTAATAATACAGTAAAGCATATTGCATTTTAAAACAAGGTCAGTATGCAACCGACAGGGATCCTTATGCACAGAACAGTGGCCCCCGTTTCTAATTGAGTTTGATACTACTGGTATAGTGGATAATGTGCTGAACTTGGAGTCAGGAAGACCTGGATTCAAATACTGCCTTCAGTTCGTAAGGAGCTTTGTGACTGAGGGCGAGCCATTTAACCTCTAGTTTAACTTTCCTTATCTATAAAATGGGGATTATTGTAATTATAGTGTCTACCTCACAGGTAGACACTTTTTGTGTAAACCAGGTAGGTGAGAAATATATGTAAATCTTTTTGGAGAACTCAAAGTACTAAATAAAGGCCAGATATTTAAATGTGTTGTAAGAAAATTTTAGGATTGACCTTGGGTTTTCATTATATGTCAGAGAAGCAGAGAGTACTTCTTTCTGTTCCAGCTTGGTTACAGTGAAAAGATAAAACAAATAACAAAGAAGGCTAAAGTTTAGTGCTACTGAAACTTCATTTGCTTTATAATATTCAGTTTAAGTGGTTGTATTTCATGTTGTGTTTCATGAGTTTGATTTTTGGAAATTAGGAAGCAATTCAGATTTAGGTAAAGGACAAAAGGAGATGATTTATTTATTAATAAGTTAGAGAATGGTAAAATAACAGAATTATGGTTACATTTTACCTTTGATTAGTGAGTTTATTGTTTTGTTATGATTGTCATATAAGTAAAATTCTTTCTATGTTGTTACTAAGCTTCTTTGCTATGTCACTGAAAAAACTAAGAGCATCTGAAAGATACTTCTTACTGCATGGTTGTGTATATACTTAATTTTTGTTCTAGTTGATTTGAGGATGATTACTGTGCATGGAATTTTACAGTGAATTTTGTTAAGGAGAAATCATTCATAGATACTAACAATTCTAGTAGTAGAACTTGGTTCCTCAAAGTCCAATTTTTTTTTGTATATTTCAGGTAAAACTTCGTTAATCTCACTTATACTAATTCAGAATTAATTATTATTTGGATAAGTGTTAGACTGAAATTTTGCTCCATCTATTTAAAATAATTTAATGAATAAATTAATATAAACAAGATATGGTAAAAAGAACACAGTATCTGGAATCAGAGGACTTGTGTTCAAATTGTGGCTCCATGTGACCTTGTACGAGTCATGTAACCTTTCTCCACTTCAGTTTCCTCATATTTGAAATAGGGGATAATAAATAATGGCTCCTACCTTACAGTGCTGTTATGAGGATCAAATATGCTATACAAGTGCCAACTCTTAGCTATTAGCAAATATTATGCCTTTTTGAGTTCTTTATATCGATTGAGGGAGAAAGATTTGCTTTTTGGCCATGTACTTTTTGCCCTGTATGGCATGAAAGTCCTTGAATTTATGTGATTTTTCACAGGTAAGGATGTGCACACAAAATACACAATATAAATACTAATATATGTGGGGATATGTTTGTATGTATGCTTGTTAATGATAAAGATTCATATATTCTTTTCTTCAGATAAAATGCTCTCTTCCGAGCAAGGTTTTTTTTTTATTACCCAAAATGCTCTTCTTTCCCTTAAAATGTTCTTAGAATTTTTGAGTAAATTCTCAGTTACATAGAGTAATTGAGGAATGAAATGTTCTGACTGGTTGAATGTTTTAATCGACTGTTAGCATAGCAATGAAAGTATAAGAATGTAATAATGTATGCTCCACAACAAAACCATACTTGTATGATGTAATTTTTTATTAAGATGAGGTTTCAGTGTTTTACACATCTTAGGTGATGATTCTGAACATCATTTCTCATATTAACTATGTTGAAATATCCTGGTTATTTGAATTTCCTGGTATTTTGGATACTAGATAAATTCAGGATTATGTTTGACCAGCATTAGTCACTAAGTTATCTAAATTAAGACTTAGTTTATGAACAGTATTTAGAATCTTCTGTTTCTTTTCCAGATTTATTGAGCCATTATTTTCAGCTTATTTATACTGAGATATTTCTTTCTGTCACAGAGTACATTGCAAAGAAGCAGTGGCCATCTGTTCCATTAAAACTTAATGGATCTCCTTTTCACAATTGGTACAGTTTTCCAAGAGAAGTGAACTTGTAATAGTTTTTCATTTTAGTTAATAAATCAAGTGGACAGTTACCAGTACATTTTTAATGTTGTAAAGTCTTTTAGAACTTGATCCTTTTAAACAATTGTTTTACTTCTTTCTAATCAGCGTTTTAGTTGGATTAAAAATAAAGTATGTAACATTGCTTCCAGTTCCAAAATTTTCTCTGATTCTAATACTGTGTATGAAAGACCACATGACATGGTTGCTACACCTCTTATGCGTACTGGCTATGTGACCTTGGGCAAGTAACTTAATCTCTCAGTACCCTAGGCACCTCTCTAAGACTACAACTTGTGGAGAAGGTACCAATCTACATTGGTACAGAGAGTTTTCTTATTTGGGAATTTCCTGTATCAATGAAACCATAGGTCCAGTCCCTGTCTTAATCAATCCTTAATAATTCTATCTTTATCTAATCTAACTTCTATTTTCATTACCTATAAAAATATCTCTTGTAATGGATAAAACCTAAACATTTTGGTTTTTCTTTTTTGTTGTTGATGTAAATGATTTTTAAACTTTTGAAATTTTGTTTTGTAAAGAAGATTGATCTTATTTTTTTTCTTTCTTAAGAGCGAATTGGGTGTTCCCTTTAAAGTAAAAGTTGGACAAATAGGTAAGATTTTTAAAGTTCATTTGAACTATTCTCAGACTTTAGGTAAATACTTTTTTCTGGTTCTGTACTCCATTCTCTTTAAAAATTTGAACATAATTCTGAAGGGTCCTAGGCAAATTCTAATTATTAGTTGAGAAAACAGCATATTTTATTCTTTTTTGGAAATGTATTGGTAGAATAGAATAGGAAAAATATGTTGCAAAGTGAGAGAAAATAAACAATTTGAAATTTTTATTGTGATACAGCTATGCCACAGTAACCTGCCCTCTTATAATTTAGTTTTTTTATTTGATCCTACATTTTCAGGAGATATACTTTTTCACTTTTCATAATGAAAAAATAATAGAATTTGAATCTAATATGAGCTGTTCCAGCTTTAAATATAGCCTTTCTTTCTTATTTTATACTTTTTTTCAAAAAAGAAAATGTTTTGTTTAGCTTTTCTCACCTCTGTTTTATTATGTATCAGTTTTATATAGAAGAAGAATTTTGGTAAGTTGGCATTCCTTTTCCTTGTAAAACTGTTAGCTTTTGATAATTCATAAATAAGTTGAAATCTGCATTGAAGGAATATTTTGAATTGAAGGTATGTTTAACCTAAGATTCACAGAATCTTAAAGACTTGGAAGAGACCTCAAAGGCTTTCTAGTCCAACTTGAACCTGAAAAAGAATCTTCTCTTCAATGTCAGATGAAATATATTCCTTGAGGGCAGGGACTTTTTTTTTCTCTCTCTCTGTGTATTCCTCAGGCCCCAAGCAGAAAAAACTTTTCATAAAGATCTTCAGATACTTGAAGAACCCTTTTCATGTTCCCTCCTAAAAATTTTTGTTCTCCAGATTGCAAATTCTCAGTTCTTCCAACTAGTCCTCATATGATATGATATTTAGGAAGTTCACCATTATGGTTAACTTTCTTTGAATTCTCTACAGCTTGTCTTTCCTAAAATTAGGGATGTAGAATTGATATAACCTTCCATATATGGTCTCAGCATGGTATTACCATCACCTTCCTTGTTCTCAACACTGTACCTCTCAGTGTAGCCCAAGATCTCGTTAGTTTTCTTTCAGTGCCATTTTGCACTTTGTTTTTGTGTTGCATTTCCAGTCTACTAAAACCCCTAGATTTTTCATCTCAACTACTAAATAGCTGTACCTCTCTTGTCTTAGAAATAAAGGTTGATTTCTTAGTGCAGAATTCTTTAAAGGGGTCCTAATTGCCTTAAATTTTTATTTTCTCTAGAACAAGGATTTTGACCCTTTTTGTATAATGGGTCCTTTTGGCATTAAGCTTTTGCATCTTTTCTCAGAATAATGTTAAAATGTATAAAATAAGCCTTTGATACAATTTCATTGTGGCCTCTATGTAAACATGACTTTAGTAATGGTCCTGTCACAGCCTTTTTCCAGGAAATTGTCTGTTTGACTTTGATAGCCACTTTGCTTCTGATTAGAGATCTTTCTTTTTTTTTTTTTTTTTTTTAAGTGTATAGTGAATCCTTATCCTTCTTGTACTCTGACACTTAGTGAGACTGATACTTGCCTGATTTCTTGGAGGAAGTTCTGTGGGTTTTGGAGATGTTCACTATATTGAGGGCAGCATTGTCAGCAAAAAGAGAGGATCTATTTTCTCTTCAGTGAAGATTTAGAAATGTGTATCATTTCAATAGTTTAACATTTTAAGGTTGAAATTATTTTCTTTTAGATAAACTTACTTTGAAGATTCCTTGGAAGAATTTGTATGGGGAAGCAGTTGTTGCAACATTAGAAGGATTGTACCTACTTGTTGTCCCTGGAGCTAGTAAGTTATTTTATTATTTAACTGTTGATTTATATCAGTGAATCAGAAACTTTGTTAGTTCTGTAGGATAACTAATAAATAGCAAAATTGAAGATCATACAAAGGAACTAATTGCAAATATGATATTTTTACAGTTTACTAGGCAAAACTGTTTCAATTATTTATTATAATTATTCTCTATTAATAATTTCTATTAAGATAAAATAAATAGATTTAACTTAATTTTTGTGGAAAAAAGACTTTAAATTTGTATGTCTCTTTGAGTGCTTCTATATAAATTTCTAATTAAAGGCAATAGTTTTTCTTATTTAAGTTTCCTTTCAATGTTTTATTTTTGAAATTTGTCTTTAAAAATTTGCATACATAATAAATTTATTTCTGTCCTAGAAGTGTTATCATTTAACTGTGCTGTAAATGTGATGTTAAAATAAATGTTTTATCTTTAGGTATTAAATATGATGCTGGAAAAGAAGAAAAATACCTGCAGGAAATTAAGCAGAGAGATCTGTCAAGAATTGAAGAAGCCTTACAAAAAGCCGCTGAGAAAGGTATTTGTGATAACCTGTCCATTTTGATAAACTCAGGTTTCCTGGAAAAGCGCCATTTTTCTTCTTAATCTTTTGTATCAAGAAGTCATGATAGGTTTCCTTTGAGAATGACCTTAAAAAATTGATATTATAGTAGCTTGAATTTTTTTGGTATGCTTAAATGTACTTTAAATAGCCTTTTCAAAGCTTATTTATATTCTTGCAAGCCTTTTTGTTTTACACAAAAGTATAGCTATGGCTTGTTTGTATCTAAGTTCCTGAAAATAATGAAATTAAATTCTTTGCCATGATGATGTCACTCTAAGAGAAAATGGATAATATTAAAGCAGCACTGTTATTTTATTGCAAACAGACTCTCCCTTTGACATTGTCCTGGATGTTCTTAAACTATGTGTTCCATTTTTGGCTTTTCATTTCCTTTCCATGAGTTTTTTCTTTCTCATCTAGAAAAATTCTGTGTGTGGTAAATATTTTCTATCACTTTGGGGAAGAATAATAAGATTGGAGTGAGAAGAAAATTTTATTTACAGAAGGAAGGCAGCTAGGACTGGTAATAGAGTGAAAGGTTTTTTCTTTCTATGTTTCTAGTTTCAAGTCAAGCCTAAGGTGGTGCTATGTAGCAATTACTAACATATGGCATCATTTTTCTGTATTTCTGTGTTGGAAGAAGACTTCTTAATTATAGAATGCTAATGTAGTTGCCATACAATTTGGTCTGGAGTTGGTTGTCCGGAATTGAATAGAAGTGGATTTTTTTGTTAGTGTGATTTCTTTTTCTAGTTCAGGCATAAGGTATATAATTAATGAAATGGGGGAAATCTGCCATGAAATTGAATATGCTTGCTCATTAGGGATATGTGTTCATTATATCTTCCTCATAGGGTTGGTATGAGGAAAATGTGGTGTAGACCTTGAAAGCACTGTAGAAATGTGACTTGTCATTCTTAGTATTAGCACTTTTGGTGCCAAGTATTTTCTCTTTATAACATGAGCTGGTGAGGCAGCTACATTGCCCAGTTGAAAGATGGCTGGATTTTTAAGTCAGGAAAACCTGAGTCTATGTCCTGCTTAACACTTACTTAGCTGTTTGACCCTGGGACTCTGAATTGCTTTCAGCTACAGTTTCCTCAAAAGGAAGGTCAGGATAGCACCTACTTCAAGTGGTTGTTTTAAAGATCAAATGAGATAGCATGTAAAGTACTTTGTAAGATTTCAAGTGCTGTGACAGTGCTGTTATTATTAGAAACATTTAAGTACAGTTTTCTTCAAAGGCAAAAAGCCCTAAACTTTATTACTCTTAAGTTTTTTGAAAAAAAATTTGAGTTCTTTCCTTTCAACTTTCTTTAGCAACTTAGATTTTTTTTTTGTCTGTAAAGATAACTTACTTTTATATGTTGTTCTCACTTATTTCCTAAGTACAATAATACTTTGAAATCCTTTTTTTGGACAAATGAATATGCCTATTCCTACACACATTCTTCCTAAATGACTTACTTTTGCTTCATTAGAATTAACTTCTAACTTTTAGTATATTTTCTAAAGTACTCTGACTTGGTGTGATGGAAAGAGCACTAGTATTAATGTTAGGAAGGATTTGTGGCCTGACTGCTGTTTACTACTTATGTGGCCTTAATTTCCACATTTTTGAAATCAGGGGTTTTTAACCTGGTGTTTTGCATTTAAAAAATTGATAAATATATTTCAGTGTAAGTGGTTTCCTTTGTAATACTATGTATTTTATTTTATTCATTTAAAGACATTACTCTTAGATGAAGTTCATAGGCTTTACCAGATTGCCAAAGGGCTCCATGATGCATAATGTTAAAAACCTTTCCTCTGAGGCCTCTTTCAATTTTAACATTGTCTGAATCAGTGGAAGGAAAAATAACTTAGAAAACTTTGGAATTCTGTCCTTTTTGTATAACAGTGAACAAATCAAATGTATTTTTTCTGTAGTCGTAGTATATTAATATTATACCTGAAAGTTCCTTTTATTCCTTTCTCACTTCCCAAAATATGCTTCATTCCTTCCAAGTGATAAATGCATGGAGGTTATAATTTGTAGAGATTTTTAAAGAAAAAGACTAAACAGTTATTCTGTGTTATAAAGATATGCTTGGTACATTCTTTTATCTTGGGAATTGACATTTTAGTTGGCACTCTTAAAGCACATATCTATTCTACTTTTTATATATGCTTAAGGGCTTTTTTGGAATTAAGGCTCCTATTTGCTACATCTTGTACAATTAAAACTTCTAATGCCTTTAAGTATGGGAGAGGGAACATGAAAAATGAGTGACTTAACCATTTAGGATGGAAGATAGTCATTTTGTATAATTTGAAAAGGTATATCTGTGTTATAAAACCAATGGGAATTTTCATTGCTGGGGTAGTATTAACCAAAATTAGAAAGTAAAACTTATTTTAATGTTACTATGTGAGATACATTAATGAAAAAAAGACCTTTTTAAAAATGAGAGGGGTGCATGGATTTGTATTTTTCCTCCAACTTAATTGACTGTTCTGTTTCATTTTTTATTCAATTTTATTTTATTTTCAGTTCTGAATTCTCTCCCTTCTACCTTGTTCTACTAACCCTCCCTTCCCCATTGAGAAAGCAAGAAAAACAACCCAGTACAAGTATGTATAGTCAAGCAAAACCAAGTTTCATCTTAGCCATGTCTTTCCTCCCTTCCCCTGTGCCTTCCACCCCCTTCCCCCTACCCTTATGCTTCAGTATTCACTCTTGAGTCTGTTAGATCTCTATGTGGAAGTGAATAGCATGTTTCATCATGACTCCTTTGAAATTGTGGTTGATTATTATGTTGATCAAATTTCCTGAGTCTTTCAAAGTTGTTTATCTTTACTATATTTTTGCTATTGTATAAATTATTTTCTTGGTTCTGCTCACTTCACTTTATATCAGTTCATTCAGGTCTTGCAAGTATTTGATAATATGTGAAGAAAGGCTTCATTTTCCTTCATTTGCTAAGAATTAAAAACTTAATTGTCCTTATAGATATTTACTTCACTCATACACATGTAAAATGCTTTTCTAGATGGTTTTGTGAAAAAATTCATTGATTTACTTCCTTACATTTGATGTAGAATATACAGGTAGTCCTTGCTTTTTTATTTACATTCATTCAAAGCAGTCTGATTAACAACTATGCTGTATCTTTTTATTTAAAATTTTTAATTGAGATCTTTATTTTTATATGATCTTCATTTCCCAATATAGTCCTCACCCCTCCTGCCCCCAAAGATTCATCCCTTATAACAAAGAATAAAAAAGAAAGCAAATACTTTTTTCATTTCTTTATTAATTTATTTTCATTTATACACAATCACTTCCATAAGCTTTTGAGTTTTAAATTTTTCTCTCCTTCCTCACCTCCCTCCCCAAGACGGCATGCAATCTGACATATATAGGCTATACCTATATATTCCTATTAGACATATTTTCACATTAGTCATGTTGTAAGGAAGAATTAGAACCAATAGGAGGAACCACCAGAAAGAGGAAACGAAACAAAATAGAAGAAAAAAAATAGCAAATAGTATGCTTCGATCTGCATTCAAACCCCATAGTTCTTTCTTTGGATGTGGGTAGCATTTTCCATCATGAGCCCTTTGGAGATGTCTTAGATCCTTGTATTGCTGAGAAGGGCTAAGTCTATCAAAGTTAGTTATCACACAACGTGGCAGTTACCGTGTACTGCGTTCTCCTGGTTCTGCTCACTTCACCTAGCATCAGGCCATACAAGTCTTTCCAGGTTTTTCTGAACTCAGCCTGTTCATCATTTCTTATAGCACAACAGTATTCCATTACATTCATATACCACAACTTGTTCAGCTGTTCCTTAATTGATGGACATCCCCTCATTTTCCAATTCTTTGCCACCACAAAAAGAGCTGCTATAAATATTTTTGTACATGTGGGTCCTTTTCCCATTTGTATGATCTCTTTGGGATACAGCCCTAGAAGTACTATTGCTGGGTCAAAGGGTATGCACATTTTTTATAGCCCTCTGGGCATAGTTCCAAATTGCTCTCTGGAATGGTTGGATTATTTCACAACTCCGCCAACAATGCATTAATGTTCCAGTTTTCCCATATCTTCTCCAACATTTATCATTTTCCTGTTTTGTCACATTGGCCAATCTGATAGGTGTGATATGGCACCTCAGAGTTGTTTTGATTTGCATTTCTCTAATCAATAGTGATTTAGAGAATTTTTTTATATGACTATAGATGGCTTTAATTTCTTCATCTGAGAACTGTTCATATCCTTTGACCATTTTATGATTTGATAATTTCCAAATTGATAATTGGGGAATGACTTGTATTTGAAGGGCTTTAAAAGCCAAACAGAAGATTTTGTGTTTGATCCTGAAGGTAGTAGGGAGCCATTAGAGTTGATTGGATTGGGACTGTGTGTGACTTGGCCATACCTGAGCTTTTGAATGATCACTTTGATAGTTGAATGGAGGATGGATTTGAGTGGGGAGAAACTTGAGGCAGGGAGACTACCTAGAAAGTTGTTGCAAAAACTTAGGCATAAGGTGTTGAGGGCCTGCACCCAGTATGGTGACAGTGTCAGACAAGAGAAAGAGTGATAGATGAGAGCTATTATGAAGGTTGAATTGACAGAACCTAATAGTAGATTGGATATAGACAGTAGGGGTGGGAAGGTGGGGATAGGGAAGGAGATGGATGAGACAGAATAAGAGAGAGAGAAAAGATAATACCTAGCTTGTAAGCCATGGCTAAACATATCTAGTTTCTTTAACTGGACCTTATATGCCCAGGACTCAAAGTCTGTTACCATCTTGGTTGCCCTCTGAATACTGCTTACGTTATCAGTGTTCCTTAAACCCTGGCACCCAAAACTGAACACACTACTCCTGGTGAGGCATGGTGCAGTTAGAGTACAATGAAACTAACACCTCCCTATTCCTGGAAGGTATGTCTCTCTTTATTCAGCCCCATATTACATTATTTTTTTTGGTTGCTATTTCACTTAGCTGATTTTGTGGTCCAGTATGTTACCTCTTCCTCCTAGTTTTCTGTCATCTGCTGATTAGATTACCATACTATCTCTGCCTTTATCTAAACCATTGATAAAACTGTTAAATAGCATAGGGTCAAACACAGCTCTCTAAAATATTCCACTTGTGATCTCTTGCCATGTTGTTAATGAATTCTATTCTTTGAGTCCAGCCATCTCTAACCAGTTTAGAGTCCACCTAATTGTATTATTGTTTAATCTATGTCTTTTCATCTTTTCCACAATAATTATATTAGATACTTTATCAAAAGCTTGGCTAAAATCTAGGCAAACTGTATCCATATTGTTTGTAATTCTGTCAAAAAAGGAATCAAGATGATGTTTTATTGATGAAGCCCTGATGGCACTTTGTTGTCAATATTTCTCTTTCACCAACTATATTTTTAGTGATTGTTTTGTAATGATTTTTATGGACACTGAGAAGAGAAGGGCCCCTTCTTCTTCAGAAACAGAAGTGAAAGAGTAGAGAATGGGTGATGTCAGGGGTCTTTGAGATATAGAATAAAGGGGAAAAGAGTGAGTTCATGGTGAATGACATCTGTGTAAAGTATGATTTGAAGTCTTCTACTTAGAGGGATGGCTGAAAATGGTGGTATGTAGTTTAGAGAGAAGGGAAGCAATTCTTTTTAAAAAAAACCTTATTTTTATTGATATATTTTTATATCACCTTCATTACAGAAAATATCCCCTTTCTCCGCCTTGGTGCAGAGACATGAACATCCCTTATAAAAAAGATTTTGAAAGAGAAAGGAAAAAAAATGCAGTTCAGTAAAACCAATTAACGTATCAACCATGTCTGAGAATGTATGCAGTATCCCACACCCATAGTCTCCTGCCTCCAAAAAGAAGGGAAGGAATTGCATTTTCTTGTCTTTTTTCCTGGACCAAATTTGGTCAATATAATTTGTGTAGTATTATTAAAAATCCTTGTAGCTTAGTCGTTTTTCTTGTTTTTTTCAAATCTTCCATGACCCAAGTGATAGAATCCTTTTCCTTTCAAGAAATTGCTGTTCTTTTTAGATACTTAAATCTAAATTCCTGTATAGTGGAATCAAAACTAAATCTATGTCTTGACAGTTTTAGAAACAAAGTATAAACATAGGGATGTTTGACTATTATTGATGAAATAAAATTTATTCACTTTATATTTAAGTGATAAAAGTAGAACCACAAGAATATTTATTTTAGAAACATTCTGAACTGAGATTATACTGAACTAACCTGTTTATTTAGAAATAGATTAGTTCAGTATACTCTCATTTCAGTTGTCTTGTTAAATGATACTTGATTCAGTGAATTATGTTTAAGTATATGTTGTATATTGAATGAGAGGTACATTTCTTCAACAGTCTTATTATAAATACCTTGCCTTTTGGTTATTGCTCTCATGGGGATGTAGGCGTACACTCAGGGGAGTTCATATATGGCTTGGAGAACTTTGTTTGCAAGGACATCAAGCCGGGTGGGTATGCATGATTAATTATATTACTTTCTCTAATTATAAAAATAAGCACTTTTTCATGCTTGTGTTTTTGGGGTAAAGCCCATTTTTTGTGGAGCTGCGCTTTTGAATAGTATGGTAATATAATTTATAATTTCACTGATTTGAGAGTTTGCACCGCTGCTCCAATGTTATTTAAGTAACCTTTGGAGTTTTGAAATCTTGGTTTGTGGCTTTTGTTGTGCTTTACAGGTAGTATTATATTTCTAAGCCATTTTAATACCACACATGAAAATTTGGTTTCCCACAAAAAGCACATTGAAGGATGATGATTTGCTTTGCTGAAGGATTCACAGTAGTATTCTTTTATATTATAAACTCCTTAGGTGTATTGTCAATTACAGATGACTTTATTAACATCTAATTTATGTAGAACTTTTCAGAAATAAGTATGTAAAGTGAGGTATATCTCTAAGTTTAGTTAAATAACAAGGAAAAGTTTGTCTTCTTATTAAAATGATACAGCTGAAACTACTGACCTCGCTGGAAACATTTGGTTTCATTGTAATAGAGTAAACAGTTTGCACAGCACTTGTCAGTGCGTTTAAGAAAATTGCTCTGTGCCATGGGCTTAGGACTAATGTTTCTTCTATCAAATGTGGTTTTTTTGGGGGGGGGGTAGGGGAGATCCAAGCATGATAGATCCTCAACAGTAGGTCTAGATTGCATAGCTACCATTTTAAATATTTTAAATATATTTTAATAATTTTAATAATAATATAATTTTAATATTTTAAATAATTTGATAACATGAGATTCTACAGTAGTTCAGTATTTACCTGCTAAATTTCATAAACTGTGAGCATGTCTAGCCTCCAGCAGCAGTAGATAATTTTGCCAGATTTTGCTAAGATATAAGCTGAGCTTTGGATCTAGTTAATTCCATGATAACATTTTAATACCTACTAATACTAATAAATAGCACTTGGTAAGTGTTGTTAATACATTGTGACCTGAATAGGATAATGCAAAGCAAAATCTCATTAATTGAGATTCTACTTATTTTTTTGGGCTCTTTTTAAAAATAAGCCTTCTTATGTTGAAAATTTTAGGCTGGATTTACTATTATTGATTGTGAAATGATAGGATAATTTTGCTAAAGGTGACACACTTGAATGTATCTGCATCTTTTTCCAAAGGTTCTTCATTGAATCAATAATATGTTAGGTTTTCAAAGTATTGCTAACACATTCAAGTTAAAAATGAAGTTGTATAAACTGGGAGAATATTTTTGAAGGGCAATATATGTTTGAATATGTTGCCCAGTTTCAGGTAAATGTGCCTGCTAATTTTGTTTCTAGATTCAAAGAGATTATAAGATTGGTAGTAGCTTGGTTTCAGAACTTTTATTTGTATATGGAATAGTAGTAGAAGCCTGTTTTGAAAGAGGTAAAATGAGGATAGAGAGGTTTGCCATCAGGAAGAAACCTGTCTTTTCCTCTTGTTTTTCTTTTCTGTCCAATAGTCTAACTTGAATTCTATCCTTTTCTCACAAAAATGCTTCCATTGAGAA
The DNA here is from genome assembly GCF_900497805.2 of Vombatus ursinus. Classification (NCBI taxonomy): domain Eukaryota; kingdom Metazoa; phylum Chordata; class Mammalia; order Diprotodontia; family Vombatidae; genus Vombatus; species Vombatus ursinus. The sequence continues at coordinate 51,357,986 of NW_020948983.1, read as the reverse complement.
GGACGTAAACGTAAAAAGCACAAAAAATATTTTAAGAAACCTTTTAAAGGTCTTGATCGCTCAAAAGGTAGGTACATGTGGCTTTTTATATTGTTTCAAATATGTTGTTATGTGGTTTATTTCTTTGAAGGCATTCACTAAAATGTTATGTCAGTTTAAAAATAATGTTGAATTTAGGATTGATAATGCTTCTTAAACATGTAACAAAAAAGCAGAAGATAAAAACTACTGGTGGTGTAAAAATTTTCTCTTCAAAATGTATTGACTTTTATGATCATTATATATCTGGTTTATCAAGTCCAGATATCAACTATTTAACTTAATTTAATGTTTCTCTGTTTTCTCATAGATAAGCCAAAGAAAGAAAAAAAAGATACATTTTTGGAAAAGCTGGCAACTCAGGTCATAAAAAATGTACAAGTGAAAATCACAGATATTCATATTAAGTATGAAGATGATGTAAGTTCAGCTTACTGTGCTTTAGTTTTAAAATCAACAAATTCATTGGCCCTACCAGTTAATATATATTTTTAAAAGTAGAATTGCCAGATTGTGAACATTAAAAAAAACTGTTAATTTCCTTTATGTAGTCAACTCTTAATTTATCTATATATGTGTTACATGTGGCAAATTTTTAGTGGACTGTATTTGGCCACATTTTAATCCCAGACTGATTTTCTTCTGATTCCTTGTACATTTATATATCTTCTATCCCCTTGTCATTTGGTGAGTACTTAGAGAATGCATCTTTTATCATTAATTTGTCTAAGCAAAAGTATGATTATATGGGTAAATTTGGTACAAAATATTAAATGCTACACCCTAAGGTTAAACATGCAATTATTCTTTTATTCTGTTCTTGTTGATTATGTTACTGCTGTGTTTCATTTACATAAAAGATCAAAAGCTAGACTTACATAATTTATTACATGAAAGAAACTATAAGAGATCCCTTCATCTATTCTTATAATTTTATAAGTGGCACAGAGAAGTCACACAACCAGTTTTTTGTAGAGACATGAATAGAACCTAGGTCTTATGTCACCTTACACATATATACCTTTGTTTATATACCATGATTAGTTCAAACAACCACACTAAAGCACCTTCAGAAATTAAACTGCATAAATGGACTGACTGGTGTGACACCAATAAGTTTAGATATTTTATTGGTTTATTTTAGTGAATTCAGTAGTTGTTATTTTTTTTGTGCATTTTTTCCCTAGTTTTGAAATGCCTTATGGATGAATTTTTCTTAACTTCTTACAAAGTTCGTGAAATATGGATCAATGTCTCATTGAAGACAATGAAAACTTTCCTGAATATTTAATATAATATTTTTAAACCCACCATGTATTTATACTATTTGTCCAAATTACCTTTGAAATGAATTTTAGAAAACCTGTTTATTTATTTGTTTTACAGGTAAACTTTCCCATTCCCTTCAACTAATCCTTACATGGCATATTTAAGATTATTTCAAGACCGTTTACCATCTTGGTTGCTCTCCTCTGAATGTTTTTTACCTCATTGTCTTTCCAAATACCTGGTGCCCAGATTAAACTCGGTATTTCAGATGTGGCATGACCAAGGGAGAATACAGCAGAACCATCACCTCCCTTGTTCTGAATACTGTGCTTTTCTTAATAGCTTACGTTCACATCAGCCGTATGATACTGGACAACACACATGTATTATACTGATCTTGTAGTTCACTAAAACCACCCAATATATTTCTGAGTTATGTAGCTAAATCTCTCTTCTTTGTACTTGTGAAATTGATTTTTGAACCCATGTAGAAACCTTTACTAATCCATATTGAATTTCGTCTTATTAAATTCACTTTAGTTTTTTAGATTTGGTAGGTCTTGCTTCTGTTATCCAATGTAAATATATCCCTTTTAGCATCTATCATTTGCAAATTTGATATTCATACAAGGTCATTGATTTTTTTAAAAAAATGTTAAATACCACAAGGACAATGACACATTAAATATGGGGCATTCTACTAGTGTTGTCCTTCCGAGATTATATTGAACCCTTAATGATTGATTACTTTTTGTGTCTATTTCAAATCTATCCAATTGTACTATTGCCTAAATTATTTCTTTTCTTGTCAAGGAGAATAGTATGAGGTATTTTGTCAAATATTTCTCTTAAATGTTAGGTAAATTACTCAATAGCAGTCCCCTGTTCTGCTAGTCTAGTAACCCTGTCAAATAAGTGAGGTTAGTCTATAATGACCTGTTATTGTTGAAACCATACTGACTCTTTGTGATCACTGCTTCTTTTTCTGGTTGTTTCAATTTAATTTTCTCTTTAAAGGAATTTTGCCAGGGATTGAAGTCAAACTCATTGTCCTGTAGTTGCAGATCCCCATCTCTTTTCTGTAATGCTGTAATAATTTTTTAAAATCAAGACATTTTTTCTATGTAGCCCTGAAGTATGTCTCTCATTCTCCATGCTTAGTTAGGGATTGTATCTTGAATAAGGAGCTTAGCAGTCACATCTGCCTTTTTTCCCCTGCCCTGGTGACTTAATCTCATCAAGAACAGCTACTATGCTCTTTTACTGTCTTCCTGCTTATCTTGGGTTTTAACTTTCTATTAATCATTTTTGGCTCAATAGTCTAAAAATGATTCTTCTTGACAGACAAAACATAATAGCTTTACTGTCTAGCAGTCTTATTTCTTTTTTGGTTCACTTTTTCATTAGTATAGCTCCTGCTCCCCTGCCTATTTTTTATTGTCCTTCACTTTCATTTCACTTTTAGCACAATTTGAACTTTAGTACTCTTTTTTACAGGATAATGCTATACTTTTTTGTTAATCTTCCATCACCTACCTGCCTTTGTTTCTGTCTTCTGTACATGTCTTTTAAAAATCTAAGTTGGTTGATGAATTCACTTTGTGTCCATATTGATCTCAGTTTCTCCTTTTCTTACTCATCAGTATTATTTCCCTTTGTGTCTTCAGAATTTCATTCTTGGGAAGCTTTCAATCCCATCTAAGATGACTTCTATAGGATTTTAGTCCAGAATCCTACCTATTTTTTAACCCTTTGAAATCTCTCCTCTAAAATCTAGGATACATGTCGTGCTACTCCTGGATTGCTTCTCTTTATCACAGACTTTAAGGTGGATTGGTTGCTGTTCTCCAGCATATCTGTTTGCCCACTAACCATTTCCTCCTTGTTGAGGAGAATCAGATCTAGAAAAGCAGTTACTCTTTGTTCCTTTGCTTTTTGAAGGATGACGTTATCTTCAAGACAAATCAACAAATTGTTAGCAGCTCTGCTTTTGGCTGAGAAAATGCTCTGAACAATTAAAAGACCTTTGTCACTTCTTTATCATGTTTCTGTACCAGGTTTGTTATGTGTTTCTTGAATACTCTTCTGTTTTCTCTTTATGTTCAGATGGTCTGTAGTAAACTTAGATGACAGTTTTAACTCTGCTTCTGTCTCCATTGGTCCTTACATAAATGTGTTCCCCTTTGATTCTTCTATTTTCTCACATGAATATGTCAGTGCTACTCTGCCTAACTTTTAACTATCTCTTCTTTTTGAATAAGGTATAACTTTCCTTAACTATATTCTAATCATAAGTCCCATCAGAACAAATTTCAGTAATACCTATGATGTCAAATTTGACCCCTTCGGATGTATGTTCCCCTTGCTTATTAGCTATAGTTCATTTATATATTGCCTCTTCAGTCATCTTTAGCCACTAGGCTTTGTTTCTGGCTCTTGGATTTTTGTATCCTAAGAAATTCTCTCCTTTTTTGTAGTTTTTCTCTTTAGGATTCAGCTTGGTGAATACATACATGTAGGCGTTTTACTTCCTTACTCCTTGCTTTTTAGCTTAAAGCTCTTTTTATTATATTTACAATACTTCAGGCAAATACATTTTTACTCTAATGCTATTATCATTTTTAAAAAAAAAATCAAGATGTTTGTCTGTGTAGCCCTGAAGCATGTCTCTCATTCTCCATGCTTATTTAGGGATCATATCCTAAATAAATGGTTTAGCAGTCCCATTTGCCATTTTTTCCTTGTTTCCTTTGTACCTTGTTAGGTACACTTCATCCCCATAATTTCTGTGTTTTAAACTTTCATCCAGAAATTAATTTCTGTTCTCAGACACAGTCTTCAAAATCAGTTGTTGACTTCACAAATCTATTTTTTTCTTTCCTTGGCTTCACTTGGCGGCAGTGATAGAAACAATAGCTATGCTCCTAAGAGCTTTTATTTCTTGCCCAAGACTTCATATTTAATAATGTTTTCTGGATTTAGTTTGTAATATAATTTATGTCAGTATGAATTACTGGGAATGGATAGTAATCAACAGAATTAATAAATGCTGGATGGCGTTCTTTCCATTCCTGGCTAAATGCTCTCCTCCCCCTCAAAAAAAGCATAACTTTTTATTATTAATGTCAGATTGACAACTGTCTGCTTCATCAGGGAATTACTAGTCATAAGTATTAGCCTCTTCATCCTTTTATCCTATGTATCCACAACAGGAAGAATCTGCTGGGAAGAAAATTTTATTACTTAGCTTCAAGTGTTCAGTGGTCTTCCTTCCCTTCCTTCTTTTTGTCACACTCTTTGTCTAGCCTCCTAAGAAAACACAAGAATTCCTTTTGCTTCTTCAGATGCTTTCTTCTTTTCTTTTCAACTTTAAATACTATCTTTAATTCTCTTTCTTGTTTTAAAGGATTAGATACTTCATTCTTCCTATTAATCTGGAGAGTGGAAAGGAGTTATCTTCTAGAAGAGAAAATAGTTTTCATTTGAGCATAGGTTGCATTAAATGCAGATACAAAAATCTTGTATTAAATGTAATTGTTATCATTGAATTTTTAAATAAAGAAAATTCATAATTTTGTCCTTAGTCCTCTATAAGAAAAAATTCAGTTTTTCCTGAAATTTACATTTGGAATAAATTAGCATCCTTTATTATTTAGGTCATTATACAATTGGATAACATGTTTCATAATGTAAGAAAAAATTTGAAGTATTCAAGCTCTAAAAAGTGTGAAGAAAACTGAGATTTTAGTTGCTTACATATGTAAACATTCAGAGAGATGTTACTGAGACAAAAATGTAGATAATAAATACCCTTCACCCACCTTAACTGGACCCAATACTGGACTCACAAATCTGGAGAATTGTGTTTTTTCTTCACTACTATTTATAGTATCCCACTCTTCACTTTAAAGGATTAAAGTATGGATTCCTCCTGTCTCCTTACCACCTCTAAATTTATAAAAGGTTGCCCTTTCAGTGATTTCTTTACAGATTTAAACTTTGACCAGCAGGCTAATCCGAGTGTGTGTGTGTGTGTGTATGAGACACACACATACATGCACATTTGTTCTGTTTTGGAGTGTTGTATATTTCATTGAACATTTCATTTTTTTCCTTGATAGGTCACTGATCCAAAGCGACCTCTTTCATTGGGAGTGACATTGGGAGAACTTAGTCTTTTGGTAATGTTGATTTTATTTCAGTAGTTTTTATGGAATGTGTGAAGTATTATTATAAAGACAGAGGATGAATTGTTTATAGCACCTGCAGATTACTATGACTATATTTATGTTTATGACCATTGCCCTTTTACAATCTAGAGTATTAAATGAAAAGTTTTGTCATGTTAATTCTATATTTTTCCAAAAAATTGAGTTGGCTTTCATAAATAGTGCATTTAATAAAATAATAAAATTATGTCTTATCAGTCTAAATTAATAACCAAGCATTTATTATGTACCTACTAAGTATTAGCCACTGTCTTAGGCTCTGGGGATATAAAACCCAATGAAATAGTCCCTCAGGTTCCTTACATTCTATAATCAAAAGCTAATTCTTAAAGTAAAAACTCTTTGTAGCAATGAAGTTTATAACTTTGTGAGTGATTTGGAATTGTAGCATAATGCTACGTTCAGAATTTCCCCTTTCAGTTTTTGTAGCCTGACTTATTGAGCCAATCAAGTTATATGTCTTGAGCTGAAGACGTAGATTGTAAAGTACAAGCAAAAACTCCTCAACAAGCACCACCAGTTGAATTGTTTTATAGAAGGTTTATATTGAACTGGTTGACCTGTTAAGGAAAATAAATTTTACCTTATTGGTTCTCAGTTTTAATTAACATATACAAGACGTCTGAAACTGTTACTGTTTCTATTTAATAGAGAAGTTGATACATTTATCTGAAAGAAAAAACAAACCCACTCACTACACAAATGCTGTCTACAGTACCTGTAGATTTTTTAAAGAACAGAAACAATTCCACAAATTCTGCAGATATCTTTAAAATTATGGCACTTATGTACAAATGTCTAAAAATTTGTTAAGTGTATTTATTATGAAGATTCATAAATAGGTAATTTGTGATTCAGAAAGATGTTTATTTGCAGAATAGTGATCATATTTAATACTCAATTCATAACTCAGGAATTTTATTAAGTGATGTATTCAATAAATATAATGTTTACTGATGTTCTCTTTCTTCTCAGTTACTTTCCTATTCACTCCCTCATATTTTGCAGTGGTACATAGACTGTTTTCTCTGCAGTATGGTTTTCCCTAGGCTGTAATTGTGAGCAGTATCAAGAGGCATGATAAGGGTTCTGAAAGGAACTTATTGTGATTAATTATGTTCATGTTTCTTTAATTATTTTTATCTGGCTTTGAGGTGCCACCAAGGAAAAATTATCCTTTTAAGGTTACAGTTGGATTGATTCTAGGAGATTTTTCTGATTTATCTAGTCACCATGAGAACAACTTACTTACATAATATTTTGTTTCTACTTATTTGTAAAATATCTCTTAAAAACAATTATATGAGTAGATTTGGTAAGTCTTCAATCTTTTTATTTTGTGTTAGAATTGTAAAGGTCAAAGTAGGCTTTAAATGTCTGTTTCTCATTCAGCCTGCAAATTCATACTGTCAAATGTTAGCTAGACCCTTTCACTTGGTCAGCAACTCCTTGCTAATGTCTTCACTGAATTTCGTTATACAATGGCTATTTGAAATCTTTTCCCTCCTAATGAATCTGTCAATCCAATATTTTTGTCCTTTTCATTTTTAGCAGGTGACCTTGCCTCCTACTTACCCTTCACAATAGCATTTCTCAGTCCTCACTCATCCTTTCCCCCTCTCTCAGAGCAATGACTGTCTATCCTTTACAATGCTAACTACACTACCCTATCCTCTTGATTCCTACCTTTTCCCTTCCTTTTTACGTCATTATTGCCTTTCACATTTTCAGGCAATTTTCCATGGACTCTTAAAAAGTCTTTATGTTAAAAAAAAATCTCCTTTTTGATCCTCCTACCATTAAACTACCACATTCTCTTGATCTCTTTCCCTTTGTTACCAAGCTTATTGAAAGTATGGGCTGTTATACTCATTGACTCCATTTCTTCACCACTAATTCATCTGTTAAACACTTATCTGGATTTTACCCCTACCATGTTTTACCCAAATTGCTTTCTCCAAGATCACTAGTGACCTTTGTAGCCAAACCTAGTACTTTTTTCTTACTCGTGTCATTATCCGTGCCTTTCAGCAGCATTTTATACTTCCATATCTTTTCTTCAAAACTCTTTCATTGGCTTCCATGACTCTGAATTGTCCTGATGTTTTTCTTGTCTCATTCCTCTCTGAGTAAGTAAGGATACTTGATTTGGCTCTTCCATTAATTCCCCATGTACCTCTCTGTTCTGCAGTTTCCTTTTCTGGAAAAAAAAAAAGAAACTGAGTGCAGCATGAACTATGTAATTGGGAAATATTTAACAAAGTAAAAAATACAATAAAATGTGGATGATATTAATATGTGATTTTCTAAGTTGATAGACAGCCTGCAGGGATCCTTATTTGTGATTTAGTGGCCCCTGTTTCTATTTGAGTTTGAAATACCGAACGACATAATCTCTACTACGCCTCTTTCCAGCTGACATTCTCTGATTGTGAAATATTCATGGGGTTTGTACAATTCTTAGTGTTCATAGACTTAATCATAAATACTTTTTGGGCATAAGTATATACATATAAATTTTGATTTCATGCATTATGACAGCAAAGGTAGAGTGAGAAGAACAGAGGATCCCTTCTTGTGGAACTTAGGAGTCAAGCAGTTTTTTTCTTGGGTCACTGATAAAAAAAAATCATGGGCCACATAATTCAAAAGCAAATTTATTTTTATTATTTTTTTTTTGCTCAGAGTACCAGAGTAATTTTATTAATTTGCTTTTTAAATTAAGACAGGAAACATAACACCATTTTAGTTGTATTAATAGTCCATATTATGGTAGAAAATAGGAAAGGAAAGAAGATTTGGAGATAGGAGAAAGAGACAGGTAGGTAGAAGGAGAGAATGAGAGAAATAGAGAAAGACATAGAAGCTTTTAGGAAGGAGAACCTATGCATGCATAATTCATTTTGCCTAAAAGTGTGGAAACTATTTCATTCTTTGTTGAAAGCCCTGAGAGTTATACGTTTAACATATTTTAAACTGTTTTTCTATTTTTGAAAAAAAAATCCCAGCAGTCTTGTGATATTTGTTTTACTGAATGTGATTGAATTTATTAGGCACATTTCTGAAAGTTTGATTCTTGTTACTTCAAGGTGAGCACCCTTCTAGCCCCTCACCCTAGATTAACCCTCTACTCTTTTTTTTTCTTCCTAGTTTTTTCCTCTTACCCTTGTAAATCTATATAGGAAAACAATATAGCTACGGTTCTTTAGCAGATTTATTTTCTAAACTAATCTCTGTCTTCTTTTTTGAGATATAAAACCCTTTCTATATTGTATTTGAACATATAATATTTTTTAGCTATTATAGATACCCAACCAAATAGTCAAATGTTGTTTCTAATAATGTAGTGACCCATCCATGCCCTTCCATTCTGTGTAACTCTATACCCTCTAGATTAAAAAAATTGCCATAATATATTATAAAACATTTTAATTTCTACTGAAGTTTAGAAGCATAGACATTCTTGGAAAAGACTCATTTTCAGTGGAGAGAAAGCAGTAGTTGGCTGCACTGTAAATAGTGGAGTTTCTCATTTTTGTCTTCTTTGGTGGGATAATAACTTACTGTATTTTAGTTTATTAATACTAACAACTTTTAAGGCCATATTATGTATGTTTTCATATAATAAACTGTTAGTAAATCTCCTCTTAGATTAGTACTGGCTTTGCAGGAAAAATTAAGTGAAGAAGTAAATCTGATTAAATTTTCCTCTAATTAAACATTTAAAAATGTTCTGTGGATTGTAAACTGGTTAAAGTAACTCAGAGTTAGGTAGAAAATTCAACTATCTCATTTTCACTCTTGTTTTTTTTTTTTTTTGTTAAGTGACAATAAAGATATTCTTCAGAAAAGAATCAGTATATCATTTTTTTCAAGTTCCTTCATTTTGAGCAAAATATATTCATTTTATGCATTTTGACATTCAGAATATCTAATTTTGTCTTCTTTTTCATTCTTTAGACTGCTAATGACAATTGGACTCCATGTATATTAAATGAAGCTGCAAAGATCATATACAAGGTAATGCATTAGAGATGAATTTTCTCACTTCCTAATATAGGAAAATATATTTTGTCTCTAGACAATACCTTGGTTTAATAGAATGTGTGCTGAACTGAAAGCAGGAAATCTGGGTTCTACTCCTGGCTTTTTCACTCTCTGTATGACTGAGATAATCACTTAACTTCTCAGGTTTTTAATTTCTCAGTATATAAAATGTATTTCCTTAATAACTTCAAAATTCTGTGCTCTTATATTTCCTTCATATGATGTTTTCCATGAAAGTTTTTTAAGTATAAATTGAGGAGAATGTTTTAAATTTTCTTCTATAGCTTTTTCAAAGATAAGACAGTTATCAGAGAAAGACAGTGTTGTAATTGGTTGGTGGCATTAATGTTTTTTCTTTTATAGCTTGTACGCCTTGATAGTCTTAGTGCCTATTGGAATGTAAACTGCAGTACGTGTTACCAGGGATCCAAGGAACAGATATTGGTAATTCACTTTATGCGTTTATTGTCTAGATACATACTTGAAACCTTAAATGCATCAGTAGCTCTCGGATTTAATTGAAGCAGTGTGGATCTTAACCCATCCATGCCTCTTGTATGTCTGAGTGTCTTTGTTTGGCAACCAAGCCAGCTAAACATATCATCAGGTTGGATTCAGAGTGATAAATTTCTTGGCCTTAGTGTCTCTTATAGACTCACCATTCAAAGGGACCATGATCTACGTTGGTAAAGAGAGGACTTAGACTCTTGAGACTAAGTTTCATAAATATCTTTGAAATATTTAGGCCAATTTTGAAAGAAATTTATAAAAAGTATTCATTTTGAAAAGTATTTAGTAATAGGATAATTTTTACTTAGAAACACTAACTAAAAAGTAAAGAAACAGCATTGGATTTTTTATATCATAATTTCTATCTCCCAGTCTGAAAACAATTATTGTAGAGAAAAATTATGCTATTTCAGGTCTGAGGTATCTAACCTTGGTTAGATGTCCAACTTTGTTAATGAGGTGCTAGCATTTTCACTACTGTTTCCATAATTATTAAGTGAATAATTGAAAAATATAATTTTATTGAGTACAGATTTTACTTAGAACTGTTTACTTAATGGAAAAGGAATGAATAGCACTGTTCATGAATTGGTCTAAATTTTCTCTTACAGATATATAGCCTCATTTTTCATATGTTTATGCTCTTAAAATTACCCTTTCATTTGTAAGTCTGTGATCCTGTATGTCCTAATTGTAATGGCTGTGAAGTATTATTTTTGAGAGCTTAATATGTACTCTCCATCAATGCTTTTAAAATATAGCCCTTTAAATTCAAAGGAAAATTCTCTTCTATTGGTATTTTAAAATATGCTCCTAAGTCTTTAAGATTATTTTAGAACTTTTATTTTTTGAAACAAAATATGAATCTGCAAATTCTTTTTAGCATTTATCTCATTGGATTCCAAAAAGGAGATTAAAGTTCTAAATAAAAATTCTAAAATGGGGAATAAAGAGTTATTATTTAGTCTTTAAGTTTAGAAAAAATTGTTTTTATCTTTTTTCCTTTCATAATATATATTTTACATATATATTTGGTATAGTATGTAAGATATATATATATACACACATGCATATGTTTCTTTGCTTGGATTTTTTTGAATTTTTTTTTTTTTGTTAGGATCATTTGAAAAGTGGAATCCCTTCCACTAGTAGTAGCAGTGGATCTCCAAACTATCAATATAGTAAGTAATGCTTAAATTAATCTTGTATCTTTGCTAGAATGTGTGACTTTTTATTTTTCCTATATGTCTTCTAAACATACTTATGGACAAAAGTTGAAGTAAAATGGAGTGAAAACTAAGGTTTTTTTTTTCATATCTTAGCTTTATAAAAATGGATCAACATTTGGACGTTAAAGTTTTGATTATTTGGATTAGAACTAATTATTAAGGAATAAATCATTAATTTTTTCTATTAAAAGTTTTTTCTAGATACCTACGAGACAAAACACACTGTGCTTCCCTTTTTTTCCTTTAATAATTTTTTTTACTGATCTTTTGAAAAAGGATGTAGATATCAATTCCCAGTGATCACTTCAATTAGATTGACCCACCTAAACAAAACAAACCATTCCATTGGCCATGCATGACGTTATGAATTATAAGCCTTTCTCCACACTGATAATCTGCCATCTTTCTGCCAAAAGGAGGGAGGTATATTTCACTATGAATTCTGTGGCATTGAGACTTAAATCTTTACTTTATGTATTAACTGCCTAATCAGTCCGTTTATATAATGTTATGTTTTCTCCAGATAATAAATGACACAGCTTCTTCAATACAGCAGTTTTTTTCTTGGTGCTTAATAAACATTTAATTGAATTAACCTGAAGAAGTACCCTAGAACAACCTGTTGCTTGCCAGTAGGAGAGACTTTGAGGACTTCACTGCTTCTTTCTGCCCTCACTTCCCTCATTTCCCTACCCACTCTACAGTCTTGCCCCAAATATCTTACAATGTAGGACTTGAGTATCTTTCATTTGAGTCAGATAGACCATGACTTAGGACCACCTAGGAGTTATGAGGCTCTACTTCAGTTCCAGGATTACCCAAACACTGATCCTTTTGTACCCTAGGGATTCCCTGAATTGGAGAGTAACAACAAGGAAATGCTAGATAGTGAGGGCTCCACCTCTAGGCAAAGAGAGGGGTTAGTCAAATGGGAACAGAATTGAGCCAGAGTCCCAAGTCTCCATTACTCAAAAGCAGAAGAGAGTTCACCACCATAGAGGAGGCTACTCCCATAATCAGTATGCCTGACGAATGAGGGCTTCCTGTTAGTCCATCTGACTCTTTGTAAGTCTCTCCTTTTTTG
>NW_020948983.1:51276479-51345569 GCF_900497805.2 Vombatus ursinus | reverse complement strand
TCTGATGATGACATTTTAAGGCTAGTAATCATATTTCAGGGAAAAAACTGGAGGAGAGGGTGATGGTAGCCAATAACTGACTACTACTGTAGCCTGTCTCCCAAAAGCTGAACCCCTGCCTAATATCATTCTCCTGTCTTTTTTTCCCTTTCTCCATAGAGGGTGTGGAGGTGGACAGGGGAAGAGGGTCTGCTTTCAGGCAGAAAAAACAATTCCTACTACCTGATCCATTCCCAGTTTTTTGGAGGGTATTTGGAGGGGGTTCAGTAATCCAATTTTTCCAGACACAGGCTTATTACAGTTGAGCAGGAGAGTAGCCAGACAATCAGGTTCAGGAGCTGTAGATTCTACTCATAGTCCTGAAGGTCTCTAGGACTCTCCTGGTCTTAGGGAGGACCAGAAGCTGGACCTACGACTGACACCCTTCTGTACAACCCCCTCCCCACTCCCCAAAAGACTTGAAGCAAAGACCAGATGACCACTTCATAATAGAGAAGAATCTTGTTCAGGAATGGGTTGGACTAGATGATTACAGGTGACATTTCTAGGGTTTTTGGTTCTTAAAAACTGAAAGAGTAGGACTAAAAGTAGAGCCTGACAGGTGCACTGTCTTTAGTACCATCTCTTTTTAGCTTTGAGAAATAATATCTAGCAATATACTATATTGAATAATTTGTCCTTTTGCTATTTTAAAATGAAAGATGCATGTGATTTTCCCAATGTCAAGTTTGCCTTTAAAGTGGAAACCAGAGGGATCAGCCTTAAAGAGTTGCCAGATTATGAAACTCAGAACTTTATTCCAATTTAACTATATGGTGAATTACATTATGAGTTTTCTACCATGAGTGAAAAATAGCAAATAATTTTTTAAAAATTAAATTTTATTTTTTAATTATTGAAATTGTCCTTTTAAAAATTCTATATTTTGATTTCTAATGAATTGCCATTCTGTAGATATGCTGATTGTCAGTTTAAATTTTTGTTTGATTTTAGCAACTTTGGCAAGATATCTGATGGAAGCAGATTGTCAATAGGATAGGGTATCTAAAATAATGAATTGTGACATATAGTTAATTTCTAGACAAGTCAGTAGTTGACATGTTTTATAGCAAATCTTTTAAATCCTGTTTTCTGTATCGAATTAATTTTTCAAGGATTTCTGTATAACGTAACAGTTTTATTTATGATCTTATTTCTAAGTTTTATTGGAGATTGACTTGAATTCTGCTTTATTTATTATTTCCCCTTGGATAGAACTTAACACAATGAATAGTTAAACAGTAAATGGCAAAATGGTAGGTAGCATCAAAACAGAAAATTAAATGAGTTAATTATATGTCCATATGTTTATATAGTTTCCATTTGGAGCCATTCATATACCCAGATGACTCTGATCCCATCAGTATGTATATTTTCTCCGATTATGACCATTGTGGGCCATTTATGGCCTGTCTGTCTTGTGTGACTTTTCCATGTTCTCCTGTAATTTTTCCTCAGGGGGTCTACCCAGTGTGCCAGGGATTTGAAGCCACAGAAGTCCGCAATATTTTTTCCTTTTCCTGTAGCTTACTACAAAATCATTTGTAGTTTCAGGGTCGTGTGTAAATAGAGTGGGTACATAGATACTTTTTGAGGATAGTGGCAGTCTATTTTTGTAATTTTCATCTTGGAGTCTAAGTAGCATTTAATTTACCATTTTATTCCATATTATTGTATCCAATAGCTTATTTACAATTGTATAAATATCTTATGACTTTATGTGTTATGTAAGTTTTCAGGCCAGTGTCTGCCTCTGCAAAACTCTGTATAAATCCTCATGCGGAAACTGAACTCAAAACACCCAAACTTGATTGCAACGTAGAAGTACAGAACATTGCTATTGAATTGACCAAGCCCCAGGTAAGAGGTAGTTGGGTATTTCTTTGCTCTTAATCAGTTGTAGATTCCTTACTTCCTATGCCTTCATCTTGAATGTAGCTTTGAATATTTTGAATAGAAATTTTATGTGTTTTCTTATATTTTTAAAAAATGAGACTCAGTAAATTATTATTTATTGTAACCTTTTCTTAAAAGGTGGATCTTGGTAGATTATTAGCAAACTACATACTCATCTTTTCCTACTTATTAATGAAAATTTCTAGAAAATTTTGTTTCATGTATGTTTTGAACCTTTTAGAAGTAGGAGCACTTGTGAAATATTAAATATTGGACCTTTGATGATAGGGAGAAGCCATGCAGGTAGAATTTTTTTGAAGAAGTTTTCTTGCTTAGAAACCAGCTGTTTGTTCTGGGTGGGATTATAAGGATAGGTTCTGAGAAATTGAGGAGGAAGGCTAAGGGACCTACTGAGGAGTTGTAGTTCTGTTCCTATTTCACTAGGCTTCGATGACGCCTACACTTCAGAGGTGCATGATTTTACTGGTGGGGGTATTCTCTTAATGCAGATTAAAAAACTCTTTGTAAGTCTTCAGAAAATTAATCACTTAGCCATCCTTTTGGTGATGAATTTTTATAAGCTTAGCTTTTATAAACTTGGTGGGTCCTTAGACATCAGGTATACAATGCAATGCTGGACTTTTACCTGCAGCCTTTTTAGTTTGGTGGAACATAGCAGAGCTTGCCTTCTCCCAGCACACCTTTTGGAACCCTACTTGACAGGATAGGACCATAGTGGAGGGTCAGATGTGTATCTGGGAAATTGGCTTGGCTTCTGCAGAATAAAATTTAGTGCTTATCTATAGGTAAATGATCATATAATTACTGTTTTGTTTTTGTTTTGATAGTACCTTAGTATGATTGATCTTCTGGAATCAGTGGATTATATGGTTAGGAGTGCTCCATACAGGAAATATAGACCTTATTTACCATTACATACCAATGGTCGGCAGTGGTAAGTTGGAAGCTTATCCTTTAATTCATTCTAGAAAAAGAAAATTATTATAGTTATCAGGATGTTATGGACATTTAAAAATGTATCTGTGATCTGTTTGTTGTGGGTTCTTCCTCCAGTAGTAGGTGAGCATTTTTCAACTTGTAGATCTCAACCTATACACATCTTTTCATCCTATATGCCTTTATCATATCAGCCATAGATCTTCCACAACGGGATCCACCCAGCTTGTTTGGGGCCTTATTCTCAGTTTCTTCACATAGCATGGATACTAATGAAGCATATGGGGAGTGCATATATATGTAATTTAATACACATATTTAATAAGTTCAGACTAGCTTTCCAACAGTTCTTTTCCCATGAAACCAGTTTAGACTCTTTATTTCTTGTACTTTCCTAATTCTGTACCTCTATTTGTGTCAGTTTCTTACTTGAAATGCTGTCTACCCCATCTTTTGACCTCCTACTTATCCTTCAACACCTTCCTCAGATCTTTTGTATTACTTTCTCTTATAACCTCAAGTTAAATATCTGCTCTTCTGAAAAATTTTAGCTCTTTCTACCTGTTTTGGTACTTGTTACATATAATTAACTGTAATGCATGATTATAAAAGTTATTTTATTTTCTTCCCCTTGAGGACAGGGACTACATTTTATCTTTCTCTCTAGTTATATCTATCTATAGATATATTACGTAGACATATATCTGCTTATGTAGATATGTCTGTCTATTGATCTACCTATCTAGATATATCTATCTATAAATAGATATAGATATTTATCTATATATATATATATAAATAGATATATATTATAGATATATAAATAGATAGGTATGTCTAGATAGGTAGATAGACATATATATAGAGAGAAAGTGCTTTGTATATAGTAGATACTGAGTATTTATTATAAATACAGTCTAACATCATCTTCCACACAAACCCTTTCCCAGTCCATTCTTTGCACTATTATCATCTATTCTAATCATGCCTTAGATAAAAAATGACTTTAATGACTTTTAATGACTCCTCATTGCCTCCTTTTCCTGGCAGTTCAAGACTTTCCACAAACTGACATTAGCCAGTCTTTGTAGCTTTGTCTTACAGGCTTTTTTCCAGCCAAATTATTTTTCATCCCTTTTGTGTCATTACCTCTCTTATCTCTGTGCTTTCAATTCAACAAGCATTAAATGTCTATTATTTCTAAACATAAGATAAAACATAACTATCCCTTCCCTCAGAGGTTATAGAATGTGTATAATAATAAGCAAAAGCACCAAAAGAAGGAGGAGAGAATGGGAATAGGGAATCAGATGATATTGTTAGCTGTGCCAGGAGTGGAGACAGAAAGTCTCTTAGTTGGTAAACCTTTATTAAGCACGTAGTTTGTGCCAAGCATAAAGGAAGGGATGAACGATGTAGGGTAGGGAATCGAGCAAAAAGCAGGATAGAGTCAGATTGGATAATTATGGGGTGCTTGGCACATAATAAATATTTATATACTGAGTGACTTACCTGTGATTCCTTTTGGCCAAGCTATATTATCGGAATATAAAAGCAAAAATGGCCCCTGCTCTCAAGGAGCTTAAATTCTAATGGGAATTAGGGGAAGCAACCTGTAAATAAGTATATACAGACTAGATGGAAGGTGCTCTGAAAAGGAGAATATCTAGTAGCTGGAGGAGGTGGGAAAGGCCCTCCTGCAAAAGATGGCATTTCAATTGAATTCTGAAGGAAACCAGGGTCATTAAGAAGTAAAGATGAGGAGAGAGATCCTTCCAGGCATGTGAGAAAGCTCATGGGGGGAGACAAGGACTTGATTGTAGGGATTAGGGAAGGAATAAAATTGGGAGAGAAGAAAGATTAAGAGGACAGGATGATGATGATGGGCATAATCTGATGGAGTAGATAGTATCATATGGGATCAGGGGTATATGTAGAGGGCCTTGGGAAGTAGAAGAGTTAACTTTGTCAGAGACTGGCATGAAGGAGGGAATAGGGGAATGTCTGAGTGATTTAGATGAGGAGAGTAGGAAAAGGAGTTCTTAAAAAGGGAAGGAGAAGAATATACATGAAGATACTGATAAATTTTGAGATGTGGAAGGGAGAATTTGCATCCAGTGTTTTTTTTTCTGTCTTAGTTCAGGGAGACTTATGTTCTGAATTGGGGGTGAGAATGGGAATTTTTGTGTTCTTTTTTTTTAATTAATTTTTTTAATGAGCAGACACCCATTGTCTTTCTCTTCCACCTCCGCCCCACCCCCTGCTTCCTCCCTCTCTTCTATATTGGAAAAGAAAGAAAAACAAAACCCTTGTAACAAATATATATAGTCAAACAAGACAAATTTCCACTTTGACTTTGTCCACAAAATACATATACACACACACACACACATAAACACATGTGTGTGCATGCGCGCGTGTGTGTGTGTGTCTCAGTTTTCACCTTGAATCCATCACCTCTGCATCAGGAGGTAGATAACATGCTTTTAAAAAAAATTTAATTAAAAAAATTTTTAGTTCCAAATTTCTTCCCTCCCTCCCCCTAGCTCTTCCTCCATCCATTGAGAAGGCAAGCAATGTGATTGGGTAGCATGCTTCATCATTAGTTCTCTGGAAATAGAGGGTTATTGTGTTTATCAGAGTTCTTAAGTCTCACAGCTTTTTTGTCTTTACAATGTTGTTATTGTAAAAATTGTTCTGGTTCTGCTCACTTGATTCTGTATCAGTTATACAAGTCTTCCCAGGTTTTTCTGAAACCAGGAGAAGGGGATTTCAGAAATAGTGGCTTTGGAAGGTACAATAGGGAGACAGTAAAAGTTGAAGGAAAGGATTTCTCATAGGAGTGAGGGGTCCACTGAAGTTACATGAAGTGTTTTTACTGGATTTTCTTTAAGCTGAGTGAAATCTAGTAGGTATTTGTAATACTGTTACTGAGGTAAATTTCATCTAGTTTTTCATGTATTTCCTTTGTAAATCTTCAGATTTTCTATGAACAAAATCTTATTTACAGGTGGAAGTATGCAATTGATGCTATTCTTGAAGTTCACGTAAGACGATATACACGGATGTGGTCTTGGAATAATATAAAAAGGCACAGGCAGTTTCTCAAGCGTTATAAAAACGCATACAAAAATAAACTAACCCAGAGTAAAATCACAGAAGAAGTACAAAATGAAATTCAGGTATTTCCTACTTATTTATAATTGGCTTTGTTTTACAATGTCTTGATTAATGATTAAAGGAAAATGTGGGTTTACATATGAATCTATTTGACTTCTAAGTCAGAAGCCCTGATTTCTTTTTGTTAGTGACTTTGATCTAAAAACAAATTTTGATGAATGTGAACTTTGTGAACTTTGAATTATATGTCATTTTAATAGCATATTAATTTTGGCATGTGCTGTTTTGCAGAAAAAAACCTGATTTTCACATTCACATTCAAATTTTTTCCATCATTTATTTTTGCTAATTTTATTAATTATTTATTATTATTGCTATTTTTGCTAATTTATTTATTATTGCTAATAAAAGTAGCAATATAGTAATAATTACATTTAATATTATGTATTTCTTCCAGGAAACTCAAATGTTTTTTCAATTTTAAAAATAGAGTTCATCAGCATTTTGATATAACAGGTGATATTTCCATAGTTTAGCAGCTTGAAGACAGAAAAACTGAAACACATAATGGTTTGCTCAGGGTCGTGGAACCTGGGCTCCAATCCTCCCAATCCAATCTCCAGTTCTGCCACTGATTCATCATGTGAACTGTGAATTGAATCCTCAGTCTTTTAGACTTTTGAAAAGGGAGACGAGAGAATATTCACTCCTATGGTATTTTTTGATTCCCCAAATCAATTTATGTTTTTTGCTTATGTCCATGTTCTAATAAATTATCAAAGATATTAAAGTCCATAAAGTTTTGTTTATGAAGGGAATAGAGTTAATAATCAATCAAACATCTGCTATTTTCCTGGTACTGTGTTTGGTTCTAGGAATATAAATATAATGAATGAAACAATGCTTCTTTTTTGACAGAGCAGTCAACAAGGACATGAAAATTATACATATAAAATATAATTAGAATAAATACAAATAAAATGCAAAGTAGTTTGAGAGGGATGACACTAACTGTCAAGTGGATCAGGAAAGACTTCATATAGAAAGTGGTGCTTGAGCTGTTTCTTGAAGGAAGAGAAGAAATTATTGATAAGTTTGGAGAGAGCAAATTCAGTCTCATCATGAGCTCAGTAGCCAGATGGCAAAAGGCTGAAGAATGAGTAAGAGGAGAGGAAGTGGAAGCAGTGAGTGCAAACAGCTTTTTCAAGGAGTTTGGCTGAGAAGGGGACAAGAGATATAGCTTAAGGGGATGACCGCATGAAGTGAAAGTTTTATAAAGATGAGGGAGACTTGGATATGCTTGAAGGCAGTAGGGAAGAAACCAGTAACTAGGGAGATGTCAAAGATGACAGCAGTGAGGAGGTAGTGGGAATCAGAGTGGGGTGGAGAAGAATAATTGAGGTTGCCATCTGCTGGACAGGACAGGATAGCTAAGATCAGTGGGATCAAAGACACATATAGACTTTGGGAAGGAGAAAGGCTACCTTATTGATGGAGATTGGGGGAAGAGGAGGAGGGAGTAGAGAGTGATAGTAAGGGGTTTGGAGGTAAATCACTGGGGAGAAGAAAGCGCTCACCTTGAATGACCTCGGTTTGCTTAGAAGAGTAAGAGTCAAATTCCTCAACTGAGGGATAGGAAACTATAGGAGACTTGTGGGAAAAAAGAGAAGGTTTGGAAAAGCTTTATGGGAAAAGATAGGCAGTCAATTAAAGAAGAATAAAAGAATTGCTTTATATCAGTGGACCTCCAGTAAAGTTGGATAATGTGAATTTATGATCTGTCCAATTAGTATAGTTATATACTTTCCTCCAGCTCAGTTCATCTTTGTGAGTAGTGGAGGAGGGGAAGAGTGAAAATAACCCGTAGGCTAAGGTTTGGCAAGGAATGAATAGTGATAAGACAAAGCATTTCTGAGTAGAAGTCAGTTTTAGAGTTTAATTGTTTTGCTATAGGATCAAGATAGGAAAGGGATGGAAATGAAGTCTGAGCCAGGGTAATGGTTTGAGAAAGAACTGAGAGGTGGAGGGATTGGAGGCCCCCATGAGGACAAGAATGAGTTTGGGAGGAGTATAGCATAGAGGAAAATGGAATTATGTGATAGGTTATAGCCAGATAGAGGAAGGTCTGAGTTTTTAATTAAGGAAGGGGAATACTTGTGGGTAATGGTAGATCCAGTATATGGCTGAGGTGGAGTGAAGGAGTTAGATCATCATATTTAAGAATAATGGTATTTGAGGGACAAAGACAAACCTTACTAGCTATGAGCACGAATAGATGACATATAAACAAAGCTTCTTTTTGAACATTTGTATTTCCAATTTTGTTCTGAAAGCTTACTACGATGATAAGACATACAGAGAATTCTTACTTTCAAACTATTTTAAATGAAGTGGTTATCACCTTGTAGAATTTATTTTCCCTTTTTTTAAAGCATTGTTGATCTAAAAGTAGACTTTTATTTTCCTGGAGTTTTTGTAGAAGGACAAGAAATTGTTTGGATAAACATAAATCATTTGATTAAAAACATCTCTTGGGTCTTTTTAATCATTCATTTACTTAAAAGTCTGTCCTCTTGTTTTATAGGACTTGGAGAAGACTCTTGATGTTTTCAATATTGTTTTAGCAAGACAACAAGCACAAGTTGAAGTAGGTAACTTTTTCTAGCTTGTTTTATATTTCTAAGCATTTTGTTATCATTAGTTATTTAAGCCTAACATCCATAAATCTGATTTTAATATTTAATGAAGCAACTGAAGCGAACCTGTGCCTTATTAACAGTTATACACTGATTTACTTCAGTGTAAATAGTTATCAAATTAGACTAATAAAAATGACCATCAAAGTGATTAGTTGAAAGTCAATTTAATTAAATCTTATTGAGAAATGAGATATTTTACCCCTTTTTTCCATGTCCCTGCATAGTTAGCATAAACAGTTGAGAAATGTAAATTCTAAGTTGCACAGAAAGATATGTTAGAGTTTTCTTATATAACATTTTGGACAGTAGAAAGAGCACTGGTTATGAAACTGGAGGGTTTGGGTTTGATAAACATATATGCTGCTTTTTAGCCCTGTAACCTTGGGCAAATCTTTTTATTTATCTGGGACTTAGTTGCCTATTGCTTAAAAAAGGGGGCAATTTGGCACAAATGTTAGTTATAGGACCTTTCAAAATTGAAATATTTGAGTTTTTTTGGGTCCACATTTCAGGTTTAATGGGTGTAGGAAACTCCCTTTACCAATGCGGATCAGTAACTTTTTTACAACTTAAAGTCTTAGAGAGTTAAATGACTCACAGAAAATTTAGGTGATTTTCTCAGGCTCACGTAACAAAGACTATAAAGTGTTAGTAGTGGTTTTTGAATCCAGTTCCTTCTGACTACAGTGATGGACAGCTCCCAATTCACTACACCTTGTTGCATAATATTTATTTCCTAGATATGATATGATTTTCTTTTTAGAGTTTCCTTTTTAAAAGAAGTTTTGAATTTAATAAAATTTAAATAAATTAAGAAATCTTTTTTACTTTTTAGGTGATTCGATCTGGGCAAAAATTGAGAAAAAAATCAGCTGATACAGGGGAGAAGCGTAGTGGAGGCTGGTTTAGTGGGTTCTGGGGTAAGAAAGAAACTAAGAAAAATGACGATGAAGAATCCTTAGTTCCTGAAAGTAAGTTTCAATTCAAATTAATGTGTACTTCATTGATAGAGAAATGCAGCACATACTCATTCTTGTCTAAATAATTTAACATAGTTCCCTAAAATAATATGAAATAAAGATATAATACAATATTTATACGTGTGGTTTCAGAATAAGATAAAGTGAATAGATTTTTATTTTCATCCTTTATAAAGGGTGTATGTATTGGAAAATAGGCAAGAATTTCATAGAAGGGGTTGAAAGGTTTGTGTTAAATAAGCACTAATATAACAATAATAATAATAATAATAATAATAATCTACATAATAACTTACTTGCAAGCATAAAACTTTTACGTGCTAAAATAATACATAGTACATAATGCATTAATGCCTGAATTTCTAACTCTTATCTGTTCTAATACCTATTCAAAGAAATATAGATATAATTAAACTACTTTAACACTTTTGCTGGTTCTTGTAGAGTACTTTAATCAGACTTCTTAATAGATTTTTATCTATCATACTGAAACTATCTTTCTGTAATAGTTCCCTAAAAAATTTAGAATTTTTATTGTAGCCATTGATGACCTCATGACTCCGGAGGAAAAGGCAAAACTCTTCACTGCCATTGGATATAGTGACAGTACCCACAACTTAACTTTACCTAAGCAGGTAAATATGTTGATAAATTAATATTGTACTTCTTTATTTTGTTCTAAGCTTGAAAGGGTTAAAATAGGAACCAATTTGGGAAAAGTGATTAAAACATTATTAGAGTTTAAGTTTAGCTTTTATTTCAGTGTGATACTCAATTGCTGGAGGCAAAGTGGTAAAAATAGTCGGGTAAGGAAAACTTGGGTTCTAATCCTTCCCCTGACAGCTACTCGCTGTGTGGCTCTGGATAATTCACTTATGTTCTGTGTGCCAGGAGTTTGCTTATTAATGTTCTTAACTGTTAAATGTCTGTAGTTAGATCTTTATTTATTAAAATTCTTTCTCCTGCTTAGATTTAGTTATGTTAGCAAATTTAAGAACTATTTGAAAAACGTCATTATAGAGTTGGGATTTTGTTGATATCATGTTATTGTTTCTTTCATGACCCTCCCTAAGTTTGCTTAGTTTATATTCTTATAATATGAGAGGATATGATTTTTCATTATACTCTCTTATGATGTTCTTTCTTGGCCATAATACCTGTATTGAGCCATGAATAGTTTTACATCACCAGGTTATTGTGGGATCAAATGAGATAATGTATATAAAATGTTTTGTAAATCTCAAAGCCAGATGTTAACTATTACAATGGAAAGAGCACTGGACTAGAAGTCAGAAAGATCTGAGTTCAGATACTACCTGATTAGCTGTATTACCTTGCTGGGTACCCAGCTTTTCTGAGCCTTAGTTTGCCTATTTGTAGAATGGACTAATGATGCCTATAGTACCTACTTTACAGTGTTGTGAGGATCACACGAGATAGTTTCTGTAAAGTGCTTTACAAAACTTACTGTTAATGTTTTGGCTGTGTTAATTATTATGTAATATATTAATTGTAATGTTAATTATAGTAATTATTAATTATTTAAATTAAATTAATTTGATCTTTGCCTATAGTGTGTATGGAATAGAGGTTTATTTTGCAAGGGAATAGAAACTACTTAAACTTTATTTTAAAAATATTTTTTTTCTCTGTCTAGTATATTGCCCATGTAATGACACTGAAACTGTGCAGGACATCTATTACAATCAGAGAATACAGAAATGTTCCAGAGATACTTAAAGTGCAAATTATTGACTTAAGCACTCGAGCATCTCAGCGGCCAGGAGCACAGGCGCTTAGGTAAATTAAAAAGAAAAGAATTGAGATTTTTATTTTTTGTGTTATATTAGCTACAAAGGTATATAAATTCACACATAGTGCTTGCCCTCAGGGTCCTTATTCTTATATTAAAAAGACAAAACTTGTGGATACTTTAAGATAGAGAAACTTAGAGTTGACTGGGACTGAAAAGGTCCAGAGAAAGCATCAAAATTATCTACAAGTTTATAGTGAGTATCAACTATATCTTAGGCACCCAAGAGAAGTTAGTTTTCTAAGTAACACATTCTCCAGCCCCTAGAGTTCACAGCTACATATTATGTCCATTATTGTGATAGCACCTTTAAAAACAAGCAAGCCTCTTTTCTTGTTCCCTCTATTTCCCCACTTCCACTCCTTTTAAAAAGAAACTGTGGAAGATAATGAGGCATCTTATCTTATGAGAGTAGATGCCGAGGGCTTTGCCCACCTTCCTGACATTCCAGAACCAGGAATAAACCAAGAATAGAAGCTATAGTCAGTTATTTTTCAGATATGTAGCAAAATAAGGGCCAATAATGAAAGACATTTGAATAATTGAATTAGGTAGCATTGAACTCATCCAAGCACACAAAAAGTTAATGAACAATACAAGTTAAAAAACAATGCTATACAGTATGTCAGAAAGCAGTTATGATTAAGTGATGCAAACAGTAAGTGTTATATGAGTTAAAAGAAGGAGTGAAAAAAAATTGAAAGCTTCATGGAAAAATGGGTCCTTCTCCATTTAACTCCTATGGACATGGACAGATCAGAGCAGGGTCAAGGAGATGAGAAAATCTAAACTGTGTTTGGATGGGCAGTGAGTAGACCACTTGTCCTGGAAGGAAGTAGTAGAAGATAAATTTGAAAGGGTATTGTGGTATGAGATTTTGCAGGGCTTAATTGCTAATTTGGACATAGTTCTTTGACTTTTAAAATGCAGTTCTTTCTCTGAAAGGATTTATGTGATTCATTTTTTCCATTGATAACATTAAAGTAAACTTGCATTTTATCTTTTTTTTTTATTGGTTTGTAGGGTAGAAGCAAAATTGGAACAGTGGTACGTAACTGGTCTAATGCAGCAAAATATTGTTCCATCTCTTGTGGCTTCCGTTGGGGATACCAGCTCGTCACTGCTTAAAATTGAATTTGAGACCAACCCAGTGGATAGCGCTGCCCACCAAACTCTGGTAGTTCAGTCTCAGCCAGTAGAGATAATTTATGATGCAGTAAGTACCACCATGGAGAATGTTAAACATTTTCTAATTTCATTTTAGTATGGTTTGGGCCAGCATCAGGGAGTTTTACTGGGGTTGTGTGGCTCAGGTTGCGTGTTTGATACCTGTGATTTAGATCACCTTCTGAGGGCCTATGGTTCTGCTTTTGTCTTCCAAACTACTACTCTCTTTCCTTTCTATTTAATCCCTATGAAGCCTGCCTCTATCAAATCTTCCTGTCCTCTCTCAAGCAATTGCCCAGAATCCCTGGCTTTACTCTTTGGGAGGCTTATAAACAACAACTGTAACAAAGAATTAGTCCCAATTTTTGGTCCTAAAATTTAGAGAGAATGCAGTAAAGCAGTATTGCAAGACTAAGGTTATCCTGGAACTGAGCTGAGTCTTGGGATAATGGAGTATAAAAGCAATTTTTGTTAAATGGAAAGATTAGTTTAAAAATTATTTTACAGAAAACAATAAATGCAATGGTAGAATTCTTTCAAGCAAGTAAGAGTTTAGACCTTGAGCAGATAACCTCAGCAACATTGATGAAACTGGAAGAAATTAAAGAGAAAACAGCTACAGGTAAATTATTTGAGCATTTTTTTATTCATAATGACAAACCTAGTTTTTCTGATACTGACTTTGAAAGTGCAACTGGAAACAGAAAAAAATGTACATGCAACCTAAACTATGATTTTTCAACAGTAATACCAATATTAAAAAAAAAATCTATTTTGAAGCACTTATTGCATCGTCACTTCCTGAGCCCAGTGTAAAACCAAAAATAAGACACGTCTTCTAGGTCATATTTGTATGTTAGTGATCATGTGACTTTTAATTCCGAAAGTCATAACAATCTCCTCCCTGGAGTATATTTGGTTGTTCATCTGTCAGAGGTACTTTGAAATGCTTGCTTAGAAACAGTCATGGATTATTTAAAATAGTCAAAATGACTGTTTTATCTTTTTTCAATTTGTATTTTTAATGTTTCTTAATAATTTGTATTTTCTAACTCACCCATCTAATAGATATTTTATTGTCAACTTGTCATCTATAGGACTTACCCACATTATTGAAACACGGAAAGTTCTTGATTTAAGGATTAATTTGAAGCCTTCCTACCTCATAGTACCAAGGACGGGATTCTATCATGAAAATTCAGATATTTTAATTTTGGATTTTGGTACCTTTCAGGTATGTATGTATGTATGTATATGTGTGTGTGTGTGTGTGTGTGTGTGTGTGTGTGTGTGTGTGTGTTTGTTGTCTAGTTTTCCATGTTCAGTGTTTATTCTCACAAAAACTCATTTCCAGTTTTTAATTTTTTCCTTAAATCATCTTATATTGTATACTTTGAAACTGTTTTAAATTGATTTTCTTCATCATATTATTTTTTTTAATATAGCCTGAGAAAAGTTACTGATTGTTTTTGTGATTTCAAAATTTTGTGTCATTCATTGTTTGAATTTTTTTTTATTGAAGTTAAGGTAAGTTCATGAATATTTATTTCTTAATTGACTAGCATTTGCTAAATAGAGAGACGGAACTTTTCTAGTGACTAACTGAAAGCTAAACCTGAAGACAACGACTGAGATTTTGAAGAGTTAAGCCCTGGATCCCCAACCCTTTGGCCGTAATGGGCTTAGGAAGGGGAAGAGCAATAGTATTGAAAGTAAGGCCAAGGTGACCCAACTGCGTTGGTGATACTTGGGGTAATGAAGAGTAAACCAAGTCCTAGGCTGTTGAACTGCAGCTGCTGTTCCACATGGTTGCGGGCTCAACTATTCAGTTCAACATGCATTTAGAACATTTTTTTATTGATATTTTATGTTGCCTGTCCCTACTCTTCTCTTCTCCCAGAAAACTTTTTAAAGAAAAAGAAGAAAAAATAAGCAAAACCAATTTAAGATTTTGAAAAAAAATCTGTTAATATATGCAGTGTTTCACATCTGTGGATTGTCTCCCTCTGTAAAGAAGTGAGAAGTGGTGTTTTCTCATAGTTCTTCTTTGAGGGCCATGCTTGTTCTTTGTAATTTTTTGAATTCATTTTCAGTTATTTGTGGTGGTGGTACTTTTTCTTTGCATTGTTGTAACTGCAAGCATTTATTAAGCATCTGTTACAGCAGATTATAAGTTCTGGGCCTGAAGTCAGGAAGATCTTAGTTCAAATCCAGCTTCAGATGCTTACTAGCTGTGTGACCCTGGACACTTAATCTCTGTCTTCCTCAGTTTCCTCATCTGTAAAATGGATATCATAATAGCACCTCCCTCTTGGGGTTGTTGTGATGATCAAATGAGATATTAATTATAAAGCACTTAGCATAGTACTTAGTACATAATAGGCACTTAGTAAATCCTTGTACCCTTCCTTCTTTCCTAGGCACTGGGAATACAAAAAAAAAAAAAACGAAACCATTCCTGACATCATGGCACTTACTTCTTGGAGAGGGAGGGGCAGTGAAGGGTACAGCATATAGACATGAGTCAATACCAGATATATGCAAAAGCAATACAAAGTAATTTTGGTAGGGGCTGGAGGGATATAGTTAGGAGACTTGAAGATTATTCTTCTCAAACCCTCCTGCCTCTCAGGAGAAAACTGAGAACAATGAAATGAATGTGTGTGGGGGCAAGGTCTTAGTGACAGACTAGCAGGAATTGTCCTTCTGGTTTAGAGAGAACTATTCAGTTTTTTGCTGCTTGATCTAACTTGAAAGTATTTAATATATGTGTGGGGGAGTAAATTAAATCTTTTTTCTTTACTGTAGCTAAACAGCATAGGTCAAGGTGAAAGGCAAACTACCACTTCATCCCTAGAAGAAATAATGGACAAAGCATATGACAAGTTTGATGTTGAGATTAAAAGTGTCCAGTGTCTTTTTGGAAGATCAGGTAAAAATTTCTTGCTATGACTTTGGAATCTAGGAATTCTAATTCTGGTTGCCATGTCAAATCCATGGACACAAGAATATTTAGCTGTAGGCCTGTTACTGGTTCTAGGGAGTTTTAGGCAAAGGAGGGTCTGAACGATTCAGTGAAAATTGTTACAACTACCAGAAATACAATTCACACTGTATCCCTCCTTATATTATCTGAATCTCAGCCCAAACATAATGTGGCCTATTCTGATGTGGTCATAATATTTGACGGTGTACAAAGAAAATTAAAATTTTTGTCTTAATAGAACAAAATGTAGCTGAGTTACTTTAACCAAAGCACTAACAGTAACACTTTTGGTGTATTTTATTGCCTTTAACTCAATGCTCTTGCATCGTTTATTAAACAAATATTTATTAAGTGTCAGTTCAAGAGTTTATCTGGCATAAACTGTACTGGTTGCTGGGGATACAGGTCCAAAGAATGAAACAGTCTCTACTTTCATTTGTTCTCTTTTCCAGAGATCTTAAAAGCTTGCGTATCTCATCACTGTAGATACAGTCTAAAATTCTCCTAACATTAATTTTCTAATCTTACAAAAATTATAGGTGCGTTTTGTTATCAAAATTAAAATGGTTTGTACAGACTGTTATTTGTTTTCTCTTGGTTAGCAAGCTTGTTTTGAACATTCCTGAATGCACCAAATTGTTGGGAATGCAAAGTAAAAACATACTCCCTGTTCTCAGTGAGTTGCATTGTAACATTCTGGCTGCTTAACTAAGGTCACATAACTAGTAATTACCTACTGAGACTCAGATCACAAAAAAACACCAGATTTCAGAGTTGGAAGGGACCTCACTGCCCATTTGTTCACCCCATAAATGAAAAAGAGTCCCCTTTGCACACACGTAGCAAGTGATCATCCAGGGAGGTGCCTTCCAAGGCAGGTAGGCCATCCTACTTTGGGGTAGCTCTAATTTTTAGAATACTGGGTCTTATATCATGCTTCACTCAAAGCCCCTTTTGCAATATCTACCCATTGCTCTGAGTTCTGTCTTCTGGGGCTGAAGAGAACAAGTCTAATCCCACTTTCATGTGACACATAATTGAAAACGGTGATCATGTCTTCCCTGAGTCTTCTTTTTCTTGGCTAGACATCACCAATTCCTTCAACTGGAGTTCATGTCGTGAGCTTTATACCTTTTACCAGGGGAAGGTTGTCCTCCTCTAGATGTTCTTTAGCTCGTCTTTACCCTTCCTAAAATGTATTGCCTAGAACTGAACACATATGTGACCTGTTTTGGTCAGTGATGTGATGTTGCTATTGTTACATTAGCTTTCTTGGCTGCCATTGCACACTGAGAAACTTGCATATTCAGACCCCTAGTTCTTTGTTAGACAAACTGCCATCTTGCTGTACCTTCATCTTGGATTCGTGAAGTTGATTTTTTGAACCTATGTAAGACTTTAATTCCTTTTCACTTTTTTTCATGTTATCAGATCCAGCCTTGTGTTCTGTACTATCATTGTTGTTGACACTTAACTATCATTTCCCTCCTGAACTTTTTATTATCTGGGGATTTGGTAAGGATGCTCACTAAGACTTTATCTGACTCATGATAAAAATGTTAAACAGGATAGAGCTAAGCACAGATCCTCAGGGTACTCCACTAGAGATCTCCTTCCAAGGTGATATTGAACTAGTATTTAATGCTCTTCAGTCATACAAATCTCTTTCTTTTCTATAAGAGTAACGTGAAAGATTATTAAATGCTTTGATTAAATGGGGGTCAACCTAACTTTCCTGATTACCAAATCCAGTGTTTTTGGTTCTGTACTGTGCTCTATCTCAATTACCTTACTCTTTTTTCTTTTTTAAGTTTTTTTAGTGCCTTTTGTTTTCATACCTGTAATTTCCTGATATACCCCTTTCTCATAGAATACTTACTTGAAATGGAAAAAAAAGTTAACCTAAATTAACTTGACACAGTAGCTATATCTGACAGTGTATGTAACATTCTGCACCCATAGTTCCCCACCTCTCTGTTGATACAGTGGGGGAAGAGGGAGATATAGATAGTCTTGTCATCCTTAAGGGCCTGGATTGTCATTGCATTTAATCTGAGGTTATCTGTTTTATTGTTATTTTCAATACATTTTCACAGTGATCGGATATTTTGTTCTTTTGATTCTGCTTTCTTTGTATCAAGTCAGTTAAATGAATATCAATATCAAGTAAGTGAAACCTTCCCAGTTTTCACGGAAATCCTCATAATTCTCTGTTTTTTCTAGCACAATATAGCATTTCATTATATTTGTGTACCACAATTTGTGCAGCTGTTTTCCAATTGATAGGTTTTTTTCTTTGTTTCTAGTTTTCTGCTACCACAGAAAATACTACTATACATATTTTGGTATATATATTTTCACTCCTTTTCTTTCTACTCCTATAATTTGCTAACAAATTTTGTGACTAAAATGGGTCTTATTAGCCTAGAAATCTTTATTTGCTTTGAAAGTGTGTGGCCCATACTGCCACTGTCCAAATAAATACAGATCTATATGAATTGGTAGGCTCTCATTCTTACCTTCACCCTCTGTTAATCTATTTTAAATCTTTTCAAGCAACATCTAGATTTTTACTGAATGCCCATAATAAAAAAAAAGTTTTAGGGAATTTCTTTCTTAATTTTTTGGTAATTTTTTTTTTTGTAAAGGGGAAGATTGGAAAAAAGCCCGATTTCAGCACCCATCATCTTTGCATATATTACAGCCTATGGATATCCATGTTGAGTTGGCTAAGGCTATGGTGGAAAAAGACATTAGAATGGCCAGGTAATACATGTTTGTTATGTGAATTTCTTTCTTTTGTCAGAGAAATTTAACTGCTTCAGTTACTTGATTTGGATAAACAAAGGCAAATTTCTTTAGGTGATAGCTCAGTGATTTCTTATGTCTTGCTTAAAGTGAAAATATTTTATAGCGTAAGTGTGTGATTTGACTTAGCTCTTACTTTAGGACTGTATAAGGATTTATAGTCTTTAAATGTTGACTGGTGTGTGTGTTTTCAAGTAGAACCCTTGAAGAGGGTTTTGGAGACCTTCATCATTACTAAATGTAAATGTAAATAATGTAAATGTAAAGTAAAATGTAAAATTTGAATAATCTGTAAGATCAGTATAAAATTAACTGAATGTTTTTTATTATCTAAAAGAATTTAAAAAGTAAAATTGCATTTTGAGTTTAGGTAAATTATCCTATGATACTGTGCTTGCATGCATTCTTATGGCTAGATTAATGCACTCCTGGATTGATGCATATGATTATAGGATGGGAAATAATTACAAAGACATGCTTGGAAAAATAAACTAGCTTTAAATTTCATTTTCAGATTTAAAGTTTCAGGTGGGCTTCCTTTGATGCATGTGAGACTATCTGACCAAAAGATGAAAAATGTGCTGGATTTGATTCACAGCATCCCCATGCCAACAAGATCAGATGTGCCATCTCCAGAGAGAAAGGTAAATGCACTTGGGAAACATTTTAAATTTACTGTTTTTTGTAATTTTTTTTTGTATTTTTGCAACTTACTTTGATTTTTGAATTTTTCTTAAAATC
Source organism: Vombatus ursinus (assembly GCF_900497805.2). Lineage (NCBI taxonomy): Eukaryota > Metazoa > Chordata > Mammalia > Diprotodontia > Vombatidae > Vombatus > Vombatus ursinus. Next base: position 51,326,363 of record NW_020948983.1, on the reverse strand, counting down.
ACTTTCATCTCGTGGGGATTTTTGGAGCTTTATGTTGATGTTTGATGTTTATTTTGCTAGTACTTGATAAAATTGCAGCATTGAATAACTAAAACTTGGAACTCACTTCCATAATTCATTCAGTATGCTAGTGAGGTAGTACATTTATGGTAAGCCAGGCATGTGAGGAGAATATAGCAGCCAAGAAAAGAGCAATTTCCCCAAATGTTATGATACTTCATCAGTACAGCCAGGCATAGAATTCTCTGTGGTATATTACAACTTGTTTGTGATATACCTTATAATATGGAAAGGTTAAAAGTTCTTGACCACTGTTCTTTGAACTTGACTGTAGACCATGAGGTAAGAGTTGAAGTATCACTTACTGTAGATTAGAATTGTTAGAATATTAATTTTCTTTATAGTGCCATTTTAAAGAGAAATGAAATAATTTTGCTCAGGTAATGGTTGTTATCTTTTATTACCTTTGTGGTCATACTTGCAGTGACATTTGACCATAAATAATTGTTTTTATATGTATGTATAGATGTATGCATGTAACACATATATTTAGCATCTTTTAAGTGTTTATGGTAGTCTAATATTGGAAAATTCTAGCTAAATATAAAAGAAAAATTAATTGTGTATCTGACATGATATCTGAAAAGATATATGTGTCTGTATAAAATGGCTTTTGTGAATTTAATCCTGAATAAGTCAGTAAACATTTATTAAGTATCCAAATTGTGCTATATCCAGGGACTACAAAGATAAATAGTTCTTGACTTCAAGAGCTTACGTTTTATTTTTACTTGTCCATTCTTTTCTAGGTAGCAGCTATTCCCATTATTTCTGATGGGACAAAGAGACTACTTACCACTTCACTGCTGCTAGAAGAAGTAGAGTCAGGTAAGGAAATACAAATTATTGAGTGTGCTTTTAAAAAAATTCTATAAACTAGTGCTAGAAAAATTAAGATGTACCAAAATAATAAAAAATTCTGTAGCAATTTACTGACATCATGGTGCAGTGCAAAGATCTTGGCTGTCAGGATGTTTCAGTTTTAGCTGCTGCTAAATCAAAGATAGATGTGTTAACTAGGCAAGCCACTGAGTATCTTATCTGAGATAAAAAAATCTTAGTTTCTTTATTTGTAAGTTAAGGGGTTAGACTAGGAATGTTACAGAACCTTAACTTCTGTGATTCTAAATAATAGGAATAAGTAGTCTTGTTAAAAAAAAAAACAAAAACAAAACTTCTTAAATTGACCTGTATTTGTAACTAAGAAATTTAAAAAAAAAAATAGGGAAACAGTGGTGCTATCCATGGTGTTGAAAGGAAATAGTATTCTTTCTGAAAAGCTGTTTTTAGGAATATGGCATTTTTTTGTATTTGCAAGTAGGTGAGGGGAAAAATGTAACAACAGCAGTATTAACAACAATAGGTAGCATTTCTGTAGTCCTTTCAGGTTTGAAAATACTTTACAAATTTTATCTCATTTGATCTTCACAACAATCCTAGCAGGTAGGTGCTATTATGATTCCCATTTTGCATGTGAGGAAATTGAGGAAGACAGAGGCTAAGTGACTTGCCCAGGGTCACATAGTAAGTATCTAAGTGAGGATTTGAACTCATAGTAAGTATCTAAGTGAGGATTTGAACTCAGGTTTTCCTGACTTCAGGTCCAACAACACTTTATCTGTTGGACCCCCTGGCTGTCACAACAAAAAGTTGAGTCATTTTTTGGGACTTAAACATTAAGACTAATGTGATCCTGATATTAAGATTTTTTTTAGGTTAAATGATGTTTTAATGATGTTTGATTTAAATTTTGAATATTTATATATAATTTTCAATGATGGTATTTCAGGTTAAATAAATATTTCTTTCCTTTAGAGTCTGATGATGAATATTTTGATGCTGAAGATGGATCACAACAGACTAGTAGAAGTGTTAAAGGATCTGAGATAAGTAAAGTCACAGAACCCCCAAATGAAGAGCTCATTGACCTTCAGCTCAAATTTGAAATTAAAGAGGTACGTATTAATCACTTACCTTAGGAACATCTACATGTACGTTATTATCCTTATAAACTATATGATATTGATCTCCTTTTTTGCTACAGGAAAGGAATGCAAGCTCAAACATATTTATTCCTTTCCCTCCAAATTATGAAAATGAAGTATTCAGTTTTGAAATGTGGGTTTAACTTCTACCAACTTTTACTTTACTGCCCTACCTACTTTTTTAGGTGATTTTGGAACTTACCAAGCAACAGGAAAAAGAAGAAACAATTCTTGTGTTTAATATAATACAGCTGGGAACAGAAGCTACTGTTAGACCGTTTGACATGGTTGTAGTATCTTATTTGAAGAAAATAAGCTTGGATTACAATGCAATTCAAGGTAATATTTATAAAAACCAAAATAGGGGATTGTTTTATGTTGCTTAATTAGAACTCATTGTACATTAAGCCTTGAAATATTAATTATTCTAGCTTTTTGCTAGATTAAATATAGACAAATGCTGATTCTTAGACTGTTATTTTTTGTTTTTGTCTGAGTTGAAACTAGATGTCATCTTCAGGTTAGGAAGAAAGTGACCTTTTAATGCACGAAGTAACCCCATCAATTATAAGTTGGAAGACAAGGCCATTAAAAATAAATTTTATTGATATATTTTGTTTTTATATCTGCTACATCTTACTGTATACTCTTACCATTTTCAAAAGCAATCATTATTTTAGAAAAGAATGAAAAAGAGGGAAGAAAAGCATTCAGCAAACCTAACATTTTGAAAATTTTCTAACGTGCGGTGTTCTATACCTATCACCTCTCACTACTTCATATCTACTTTGGGGCCAAGCTTGGCCATTATAACTTGGCAACATTCTTTTTTTTGTCTTGTTTTTCTATTTACATTGTGGTCATTGTATAGATAGCTTTCTTAGTTAAGCTTACTTCATTTCTCATCAGTTAATGTAATGCTTTCCTTCTTGTACTGTATTAATCATATTTATTTTTTCTTAAAGCACAAAAATAGTCCAATACATTCACATCATATAGTGTGTTTAGTAATTTGCCAGTTGATGGACATGTACTTTGTTTTCAGTTATTTGCTACTACAAAAAAGTGTTGCTATAAGTATTTTGATATGTATGGGGCTTTTTTTTTTTTTTTTTTTGTCATTGACTTCCTTGAAAAATATCCCTAACAGTGGAATCTCTGAATCAAAGGGTATGGACATTTTAGTCACTACAAAAAGACTATTTAAATAAGAATTTTCTAGGTAAGTCTTCTTTGAATGGAGAGCATTGTGTGAGAAGTTATGAGGAAATTGAGGTACATGAGACATTGGAGCAATATCTAATAGTTTGTTAACTGTTTTATGGTAGTAACTCTGTGGTTTCTTAGAAGAATCTCCTTATTGTCTGTTGCCTCTCTACTTTCAGCCACAGTTTTGTGAAGGTATAAATGGCATTTTAATACCTGCTGACAGCAGAGCATGAAGTTTACCTTCATCATGTCTGTTTTCCCCTCAAATTCCCTGTAGCTGTTTATTCCTCAGACTAATTGTGAAGACACTAATTATGGTGAAGGGAAGCAGTGTTAGAGTGGAAAGAGTGATGGATTTAGGAAGGTTCTTGGTTTGATCACTGCCTTAGACACTTACTGGGTCTGTGATCCTGTGCAAGTCACTTAACCTTTCTCATCTTCACCTCTCTACTCCCCATCTGCAAAATGGGGGTGATAATACCTCCAGTACTTACCTTACTTTGTAAGGAATAAATGAAATAACGCATGTAAAAATCTTAAAAGAACTACGTAAATGTCAGCTTCTGTTACTATGGCCCCCAAGATTGACATTCATAGATTTCTAGAATTCTAGAATGCAGGCATAGGCCTGCATTGCATGTTTTGTGCACTCAGGGTATTTTATTTTTTAATTATTTTCAAAAGGCAAAAATTTATTGAATACTAAATCATAAGAGACAATTTTTGTTTGTCACACTGAGGAACTAAACCAAACTTAATTAAAAAAACAGAATCTTACTTAAGGACAATATAAACTTTGCAAATGGCTCCTTTTAATCGTATTCTTCCCTTTAATCTAAGATTACTGAACAACTTTTTGAGCCTGTTTTCTCATCTAAAAAAGCATCTTTCCGACTGGATCCTGCTTCCCTAGCCCTCTGCTTGGCACAGAGGGCCTGATGAGATGTATCTTCTGAAAATATAAAATTTGTCTTTTTTGCCTTGCTTTTGTCCAGTGGCAGCCTTAGAGACATTTACTATGGGCTGAGTCGTGGACAACAAAAGGACCAGAGAGTCAAAGGGGAAAAGATATTCTGGTTTATTTTTCCCTGGCTTAAGGGAACATCTGATTGGAGATCCCAGGCAGGAACAAGGTGCCCCTGGGGGGTGAGAAAGAGGAGGGCAAATAATTTGTCCCCAAAAGTATCTTGGTTTCACTGAGCAGAAGTACTATGGGGTCAGGGACTGTAGTGCCAAAAAGTGAGTCTGTATGAGAGCTGTGGAAGAGACAGCCAAATATTTCAGCACCCTTTCTCTTCCTCCTCTGTCACTGGAGCCTTACAGGAGTGGTGGTGGTAACTCCTGTGGCAGCTGGGGACACTTGATATGGAGAGAGCTGCTTCTGCCCCTCATAGACTCCAGATAGTTGTATGATATTCTTGACTAAATCCAGAATGCTCTGTGTGTGGACCTGTGGTTTAAGGGGCCACGGAAAACTCTTTACTCCATTCTACAGGTGATAAAGTCTGTCTCAGACGAAATGTCATTTGGAAGATCACGTGAGACCATAGCAGGGTCAGGACTGGAGCCACAGTCACCTGACTTCTTCTCCAGGGTGCTTTCAGGGCTAGGTAGCTTCATTCCATAGATGAAAGTAGAGTATTTAAAAAAATAACCCAGAAAAGTGGCATGATCTTTGGGTGAGAATAATAAGTCAAGTAAACTAGCATTTATCAAGTGCCTGCTGAGTGCCGGTCTTGCTAAGTGCTGGGGATACAAAGAAAGGCAAAAACCAGTGCATACTCTCAAGGAACAGTCTAATGTAGGAAACAGCATGCAAACAACTATGTACAGAAAAGACACCCATAGATTAGGGGGAGCAATGTCATAGGGAAGGCACTAAGATTGAAGAGGACTGGAAAAGGTTCTTGCAAAAGGTGAGACCTAGCTAGTACTTGAAAGAAGCCAGGGAAGCTGGCTGACAGAAAGCCAGTGAAATTTCTTAGGAGGTAGAGTGTTATGTGTGAGGGACAGCAGGGAAGCTAATGTCATTGGATCACTGAGTACTTTGGATCACTGAGAGGAGTAAGGTATATGAAGACTTGAAAGACAGAAAGAGTAAAGTTATGAAGAGCTTTAAAAACCAAACAAAGGATTTTATTTTTAATCTTAGGGGTGATGGAAATCCACTGGAGTTGATTAAATAAAGGAGTGATATGGTCAGACTTGTAATTTAGGAAGATTTGACAACTGAGAGAGGGATGGATTAGAGTATGAAGGGACTAGAAACAGGGACACCAGCAGAGTATTGGAATGGTTCAGGCATGAAGTGATGAGGGCCTGCACTAGGGTGGTGCAAGTGTTGTAGGAGAGCAGGCATATGTGAGAGATATTATGGAGGTAGAGACAACAGGACTTGACTGTTGATTGGATATGGTCGGGGGGAGGTGTGGAGGAGTTGAATGAGGAGTTCAAGGTGACACCTAGGTTGCAAACTTGAGTGACTAGGAGTAAATAGAGAAGTTAGGAAGAGGGGAAGATTTTTGGGGAAGATTGTGAGTTCAGTTTTGGACATGTTGAGTTCAAGATGTCTATGGGACATCCAGTTTGAGATGTCTAATAGGCATTTGGAGACATGAAACTAAATGTCAGGAGAAAGGTTAGGGTTTGAAAAGTAAATCTGAAAGATCTCTGCATAGAGATGGTAATTTAAATCATGGGAGCTGATGAGACTACCAAGTGAAATAGTATATAGAGAGGAGAAAGGGCCCGGACAGATGTGAATAAAGATTCAGCAAAGGAGACAGAAGGAGCAGTCAGGTAATAGGAGGAGAACCAGGAGGGAGCAGTGTCACAAAAACTTATAGAGGATAGAGTATCAAGAAAACAAGGTCATTGACAGTGCCAGGGGCAGCAGGAAGACCCCCCAAAAAAATGAGAATTAAGAAAAGGCCATCAGATTTGGCAATTAAGAGAACATTGGTAACGGTGAGAATGGTTTGGTTGAATGATGAGGTCAAAAGCCAGAGTGCAAAGAGTTAAGGAGAGAAAGGAAAGGAAGTAGAGACACCTTCTCCTTAAGGAGTTTAACCACAAAAGGGAGGAGAGATAGAGAATGGTAGCTGGTGGGAATGGATGGATCAAGGGGAATTTTTTGAGGATGGAAGAGACATGAGCATTTGTAGGCAGTAGGGAAGTGAGCCTCGGCAAGAAGGACCTCCTCTTCATGTGAACAGGGTGTAGAACAAGGTAGTGTCAGAATGTGAAGTGAGGAATAGGGAAGAAGAAGGAGCTCTCTGTGAGTGGCTTCAGTTTTTTCAGTTAAATGTGAGGCATGGTTCTCACTTGAGGATGGGGAGAGGAGGAACTGGGGAAGGTTTGAGGAAGGATGAAAAAGTTTGTAAAAGCTGCTTTTGGGAGTGGGATAGTGGATCAATTAGGAAGGTGTAAAAGGATTACCTTACCATAATGAGGGCCCAGTTCAGATTATGTAAGAAACTTGCAGTAGACCTAGTCAAGCTTTTCTTAAGTTGTCAGAGATAGATAAAGATTTCAAATTTAACCCTTCAAAAGATCTCTTTAAAAAGAAAATCTTATCCTCAATTTTCAGCTATAAACAAGCAGTTTACTTTTCTCCTTCCAGGGACCAGAAAGAAACCACTTCATTTGATTAGTTCTTCTGACAAATCTGGGTTAGATCTTTTAAAGGTGGAATATATCAAGGTATGAGTCTTTAAGATGTTTATATCATATTTCAAGTATATCTATAAGAAAGAGGAGAGAGAGTGGGTTGCCAGAAGACTTTGAAAAGGACATCATTACTTTTCAAAATAGATCCTTCCCTCTCCCCAACTCTCTGCATTCCATTCACTTCACATGGATATAGGCCAAAGATACACACACACACTCTCTCTGTCTCTCTCTCTCTCTCTCATAGCACCATACCCATTAGATTGATGGAACACCTCCTGAAATACACTGGCTTCCTCTTCCTATAGTGTAGTCATCAGCCTCCTTGTGCTTTACCCTCTCATACTTGTTGTGTTTGCACCTGAACATTCTGTTGGCCATTTAGAGATAACTATAATTCTGCAGCTGAGGAAGTGACCTTAGGTGGTTGCTTCTCTGGTTATGCCTTTTCTTTTAAGACCTTGAAGGACATGTTCTTCCAACTTTTAAAGGAGAGTAGAGCTGCTCACGTATTAGTCCTAAATAAACATTTTAAACTTATTTCTATCCTTAGATCTGTGACTCCTTCTGACAATATGCTTCTTTTCCATGTCTTTCTATAACTTCTCCTTAATCCTCCCTGAGGGTACTGAAGGCCTTCCTCTTTTGACATTTTGAGGCTACTAGCGTAGCCTGTGGGTTGTCCAGCCGTTGTCCCTCATTCTGTGTTCAGGATTGACCCACTTCTTTCTGGAGTCACGCTTTTCCTTAGCAATATTCTTCCTGCCATTTATAGTAGGAAGTCATTTTGTTAATGTGTTGCAGTCAGTTTACAACAGTCTTCCTTATCTTCAGGTCACCAGTTATACTTTGTACACAATTTAGGAATAACTGATATTAGCTGTAAAGTTTTATTAAGAAGGTTGTTTAGATTTGACTGCATTTCTTTTTAGAACTTTTAATTTCTCTTTTAGGCTGACAAGAATGGACCTAGTTTTCAAACTACTTTTGAAAACACTGAGCAGACATTTAAGGTAAATGAAACTTATATTAAATGAAAACATCTTACTTAAGAAAGGTTATTACTTAAAGCCCTTTTTTGCTCATGATTTATATTGATTTATCTTGACTAAGTTTAGAAGGAAATAAGGGATCCCAAGAGGCAAAGATGAGGAGAGAGTACACGGCAATCGATTACCAAGTGCTTATTGAGTTACTACTGTGTGCCAGACATTTGGATACAATTTAATAAAAATTAAATAGTCCCTCATCTCAAAGAGATTACATTTTACTGGGGGAGACAACATATGTGCATATATATGTGTGCATGTATGTGTATGTGTGTGTGTGTGTGTGAGATATAAAAAGGTAATTGGGAGTAGACAGTAGAAGCTGGGCTGTCAGGAAAGACTTTTTTTAGAAGGTGATGCTTCAGCTGAGCTTTAAAGGAGATGAAATATTCTAAGAGGTGGAGGTAAGAAGAGAGAACATTCTAGGCTTGAGACAGCAGTCTGTGCCAAGGCACAGGGAGCTGTGAATTTTAGATTACTTGCCTGAGGAGTAAAAGCGTTAGTATTAGGTTCAGAAACGACTATTTTTATTGTCCATTAAGTGTATAAATTCATCAAAACGGTTCTATAAAATTTAAATAACATGTTCTTTTTTTTTTTTTTTGGTGAGGCAATCGGGGTTAAGTGACTTGCCCAAGGTCACACAGCTAGTACGTGTCAAGTGTTTGGTCTGAGGCTGGATTTGAACTCAGGTCCTTCTGACTTCAGAGCCGGTGCTCTATCTACTGCACCACCTAGCTGCCCCTAAATAACATATTCTTTAAGGGCCTTAGTGCTTTAAAAAATCAACATTCTTTCCACTTCTTGCTTGATTGTCTTTGTTCAGTTTAATGTTTTCCATATGTTCAAGCTTTTTAAACAACACATTGGAAGGGATTCAGATTTGTATTATAAGATTTATATAGTCACTTGATAAAAAACTTTTATAAATTTTGAATTTTTCTTCTCATGAATTTTTTAGTTTTCTTTTAATTATTCAACTTTTTTTGTCAGACAACTTAGCAACTGAGAACTCTTATATATGCTTTTATGTCATCATTCACACGAATTATTTTTGCAAATCCAGTATTCTACTGATTGTTGTTTTGTTGTTGAGTCATTTAATCATGTCCAATACCCAGGGTATTATAGGCTTCAATTTTTAATTTTATTTCTTGTGTGACCATAATAGAAAATGCCCTAACCAAGAAATAGTTTATATTGTGAAGATTAGGATTACCAACAGAAAGGAATTAAAAAACTATTGGGTAAAGAAGCTATTGAGGTGCTTTAATCTTCTGACTTGCTCTTGAAGGCTTTTGTTATCTTGTGAAAAAGAAAGTTCAAGCTGCATTTACATAATTATACATAATTATCCCTGTTCTGTAGGGATGAATGGTGTATGTTCCTTTTCTCACCAAAGGGTTAATTTTCTTTTTTTCTTTTTCCTTAAAAAAGGTGGCCTTTTCATCTTTAAATCTCTTACTGCAAACACAAGCCCTTCTCTCTTCTATTAATTACCTAACCACTGTTATCCCATCAGAGGGCCAAACTATTGCTGAGACAGAGTCACAACTTCATAGTGAAAAGCAACTAAAAAATATTAATCTGAAAAAAGGTATGATAAACACTTATTATCTCTAAGTAAGATAATTAAAGAGTTATTCCCTAAATTTGGCATTCCTCCTAGGTCTCTGATAAGTTTTTCTAATGTTTAAAGTTAGAGTTTAATCTTAGAGATCTTGAAAGAATTTGGCATTATTTTAACAAAATTTTGGTTCAACATTTTGTATTTCAGGGAAAAATTAATGCTTTTGACTGAATTAAAAATATTTTCTGCTTCAGTTATAAATGTGTATCTTAAGGGTTAACAAAAAGACATTTTCAACACTGACTGCTTACTATGCCGATTCAGTTATGAAGGTCAATTGAATCTTAAAGAACGAAGTCAGTTGCATTATGCTTACTTTTTACTAACCCAGAGTTAGACTTGAGAAAGGAAAAAAAAAATCACCTTAAATATATATTTTTTTACTTAATTTAAAAAATCCAAAGATTTTTGGATTATTAAAAGCCATTCAGAAATATATATATTTTTTAATTTTCAGTGACTGCACCCTCCAAAGACAATGACATTTTTAATTTCAAGCTATTTGCAAAGTTGAATGCTTTTTGTGTCACTGTTTGTGATGAAAAACACAATATTGCTGAAATAAAGATTCAAGGTAAAAATATCAACAATTCAGTATTTGTGAAGGGACAGTTATTTTTCAGTAGCAGTATAAAAGTATGATTTATTTTTCAGGCCTTGATTCCTCTCTTTCTCTTCAATCAAAAAAACAGTCACTTTTTGCACGACTAGAAAATATAATCGTCACAGATGTTGATACAAATACAGTTCATAAACAGGTATATGAGCTTAAATAAATATTTAATATTTTTAAAATTGAATAGGTATTTTTCTTGTTATTAGAAGATGTGAATTGAGTTCAGGGTCGTTTACCTGTGTGACCAGGGGCAACCTCTCTGAACCTTACTTTCCACATCCTTGGAAAATGGAGCTGGTAATTTTACTGCCTACCTTGTAGGGTTGTGAAGAAAGCACTATAAAAAGCATAAGTGTAAGTTTATGATGATAATAAGAATAAAGTTCTGTAAAAATGTGGGTATTTTGTTTATGACTTGTCAACTAGAATAGGATCACAGCTGGAAGAGAGGGATTGTAGAGGTCTTCTTGTCCACCGCCTTATTTTAGAGGAGTAGAAATTGAGACCCAAAAGTGAAGTGACAGAATCTCATAGGTAGCCAGAATGAATGGCGATCAGAACTAAGGACCTCTGGCTCTCAATGTAGCTCCCTAGAGCATGAACATATCAGATGCAGAATCAGTGAATCAGGTATTTATTAAGTGCCTATATTCTAGGCAATGGAGATGGGAAAATATAAAGGATGAATCAATTCCGACTCACTGCAGCTTGACCTGTGACTTAGGCCTGTCCTGTAATCATAGCCTCTCCCCCATGTACAAATGTACTGGCTCCTGGGAATCAGGCCAGCTGATCAAGAAGCACGTACTATATGAACTAGCTACCTTTGATGCTGTTCCTAAAGGAAGGGCAATAAAGAAAGCCCATAAATGCCACAAATGATGAACACAGCCTAAGACCCCCATCTGCCAGCATTGCGTAGGCCAGTCACCCCTGCTTGCCTCACTTAACTCCATTGTTACAGTTTCTTACACTCAGACGTTTTGCTGTTTGTAAATATCTGTAGCCAGTCTCCCAGTAATATGCCATAGCCTTCCTTTTGCCTGCTAGCATAAGTCATAGGCAGAAATTTTCTTCTCAGCTGTTCCATGGTCCTAGCTAGCACAATAAAAGCCTCCCAGTAAAACCTACAGTGCATTGTAAATGGCATCCATTGGGTTCTATTCTACCTCCTCACTTGGCTGTACTTTTCTCAGTGTATTGACATTCTGTGGCAACACGTCATACATATATCATGGGAAACACCAAGGTGTAAGATGATTGGCTTTGGACTCAGAAAAGACAAGGAGTCAAATGCTGCCTCTGATACACATCCAGTGCAAGTTACTTTACTTCTCCAACCGTTAGGCTACTTTTGTGTAAAATGAGAACAATAATATATACAGTGTTTTTTTTTTTTTTTCCAGGCTGTCTCAATAATGGGCAATGAAGTCTTCCGTTTTAATTTGGATTTGTATCCTGATGCTACTGAAGGAGATGCTTATGCTGATATGTCTAAAGTGGATAGTGTAGTGTCACTGCATGTGGGATGTATTCAGATAGTCTATCTTCATAAATTCCTCATGTCTCTCCTGGTAATGATGTTATTTGTATCTTTCATTTTCAAGATAGCAATGTTTGCATACCCAAACACTGAAAAATCTAGATTCTTGGAGGTTTTGTGCTAGATATACATTACTGATAGTATTTATGTTTTAGTATGTTGCTATTCCTGTGTTCAGGTAGCTGAGTTCTATGAGTCATTTAGTCATTTGGGCTATGATTGGTGAACTCCAGCTAAAATCTAGTGAAGTGAAGGTTGTTAATTCAGACACTATTAAGGTGATTTGTTTTTGGTCTGTTCCATGGCCGCAGACTTCTGACCCTATCAGGAGTCTCATAGATAGATGCCATCATTCACCAGAAACACAAGTGCATAAAAAATGTTTCTTAAATATTTTATAAACTAAAAACAACTTTAAATGCCTGTTAATACAGTAACATGTGAAGGCCATCTTACATCTGACATTCTTATTTACGTTCTTTATTTGAATAGAATTTCTTGAACAATTTTCATATGGCCAAAGAAGCACTGAGCGCTGCCACCACCCAAGCTGCAGAAAAGGCTGCCACGAGTGTGAAAGATCTTGCCCAGAGGAGTTTTCGTGTTTCTATCAGTATTGACTTAAAGGCACCGGTTATAGTCATTCCACAGTCTTCCATTTCCTGTAATACAGTGGTGGTTGATCTTGGGTTGATCAGAATACAAAACAAGTTTAGTCAGGTGTCTGGTGAAGGCTGCTTACTCCCTCCAGTAATTGACGAAATGGTTGTGCAGCTAACAGAACTTAAACTTTCTAGGTATGGTCTTTTAGTATTGATTAATTTATGTCTTTTACCAATGCCTTTTCACAAAATTTCATGATACCAATTTACCATATTGGAACTTGTTTTAATTTAAATTATATGTCTGAAAGCACGTTTAGTAAGACCCTATCCAGGGGAAAGAATTACTGAAATACCAAGGAGATGTCTTTGTAAAATAATTCCACTGCATTAATCCTGAAGAAAGCTTTTTGTGGATCCATTTTAACTTGAAAGACCACTATGTATATAATATATAAAATACAGAGTATATTAGTTCAGTTATATTCTTGGATAAAACTTACAAACTTTGATAAAACTCATTAATAGGTGTTTAATATTATTTGATGAATCAATGAAAAATATTTAGTAAGCACTTAACTGTGTGCAAGATACTGTGCTAAGTACCAAGTATATAAACACAAAAGTGAGAAAGACCTTTTCTTCTAGGAGTTTCCTTCCAAGAGGAGGAGGCAGTATATAGAGGGGAATGGTGGCTAGGGGAGTGTGTTTAAGTCTGGGATGCCACAGGCATAGTGAATGGACCCTTATAGAGTTGCTTTTTGTGCCCTTTCTGGAAGCAGTGGTAATATTGTTTTGATGATGGTTCCCAGAGCAAGAGGTGTGGGATGATGGTTCCCCAGAGCAGAGGAGGGGCTGTTGAGATGGGGAAGAGGGCAAGATGTTTGGCAAGAAGACAACCAGGATAGATAACTAGATAAGATATGAGGGCATATGTTCTGATCTGCATCAGGCTAGATATTGTGGACTATAATCATGCTCATGTCTCTGTAATGATTTTTGTAAATTCTATAATTCTAATCAATTCTGCCCTCTAATGAACATTGCCTTATTACTTAATTCCTTTGAATAATTTCTTAATAGATTGAATTTTGAAAGTCCAAGAAATGCAATACTGGTAATGTGTTCAGTATTTCAAGTCAAAACGTTAATCATTTTTCAGAACAATGATTTTGACTTTTCTTTAGTGAAAGTAGCCACTGGACACGGACTCAAAAGTCTCGTATTCTAGTCTTGGCTCCTTCAGATCTGCCTGAGGATGTCATTAAATTACTGATCTTCAGTTTTCTTGCCTGTAAAATTAGGATCATAATTCTTATACCACCTACTTCTAGGGTTTTTTGTGCAGAGTGCTTTGAAAAAAGCTTTATAAATGTGAACTATTATTAGTTGAATGTCATAATTGGTCATTATCAGTTTCAGGTTTTTATACTTTGATATTTCATTAGAACAGTGATTGAACCAGGTGTCTCTCATCCTGATATTCAACTACTACACCCTATTAATTTGAATATTTTGGTGAATCGGAATTTAGCTGCAGCTTGGTATCACAAAATTCCTATAATGGAAATTACAGGGCATCTTGATACAATGAATGTAAGTATAAATATGTATTTGTATACATATTTTCCCTTTTGAAATTTCTAGAATATGGAGAATTGTTTATTATGTTTATGAACACAAATTATATTTATTCATTGGCTTGAAAAAAATCATGGAAAAATATTTGGCAGGTTGTCCAAAGATAGAATTCTTCAGATTTTGAGTGGGTCTAAATTTTTAAGTATTACTTCTTTCTTACTGTTTTTTAGAAGTACACTTTATTAGGTATATTTTGCACACATATGCACACCCACACAGAGACAGAGAAATACATTTAAGGCAATCTGAGTAGTAAAAGGAAAACAAACTTTTAACATTGTATAACTATTTGTACTACACTGGAATGATAATTAGTTAGACAATGGACTTTTATCCATTTAGAGAAATATGTCCTTTTCTGTTTGTTTTAAAGTTAGCTTGATGCTTGCATGATTACTCTTCCAGTATGGGTAAAATAATTTAGTTAAGATATATACACATATATATATATATATATATATATATTTTTATGTGCTTGCCAGTCTTAAGTAAAATTTTCACATGAAACAATGGTGAAATACTTGAACCTGGGTTGATATGATTTGCTTAGTTAGTGCTGTGATAACCTTACCCTTTGATCTAGATTAATACACATCTAATGAGTTCTTTAATGTAGGCTTATTGTAAGTATATGTGGATACATACATATATATATATATGTATATATATATTCACTATGCTTCTGAAAGTGTTATTACCTTACAGGTTGGCCTAAATCAGGATGATTTGAGTCTTCTGCTTAGAGTATTAGAAGAAAATCTTGGGGAGGCTTCTGCAGGGCCTGGTAAAATAGAACCAAGAATACAAGAGAAAAGTAAGAGACCAGTTAATATAGAAATAATGTTCCTCTTCTCCCACCCTGTCCCACCCCCCACATTCATAATGGTGATTATAACTATATTCCTGTTTATTTATTGAAAGGAAGCTTGATATAATTAAAATAATCTAATAATAGCTGATATTTACATAAAACTTAAAGGTTTACAAAGTGTTTTTATGTATATTGTCTCATTTGATTTTCACAACAATCCTGTGAAATAGGTATTATTGTTATCCCCATTTTACCTATGAAGAAACTAAAGCTCAGATTAAATGCTTTGCCCATCCTCACAAAGTAAGTGTCTGAGGTAGAATGCTAACTTAAATTATCCTAAAGACAAGTCTATCACTCTACCAGCTGCACCATACTTACTCCTTAAGAAAAGATTACCACATATGGTACTCAGACAGAAAACTTGACTCAGCCAATGAGGCAACTGTAGGATCTTGGACCTAGGACACCTTAGTCACTGTTTCTACATCTGTGCAATGAGGAAAATAATACCTGTTAGACTATCTTACTGGATTTTGAGAGGTTCAGTTTTCAATATATGTAAAAAAGGATTTTTTGGACTGTGAAGTTAAATGCAAATATTAGTTGTAGTTTTTGACATATAAAGATGATACTACTTGTCGGAAATTTAATTTTCAAATGGAAGCTGTTAATTTCAGCAATTAACCCTACGCCAGGAGGAATTATACAGCAGAAGGAGATGAGTTCTAGTTGAATCTACTGGACAAGGAAGTGAGAGATATGACAGAGGAAAAAGCCTTATGATGAATTAAAGCTAGAGAATGTTAAATCTTAACATATTCATTCAGCACCAGTGCTGTAGACCCCACTTTCCCCAGAGATGCATAAACTAGGCCAAAGGTTTGTGCCTGATACCTGCTAGGGATTTCCCACCTCAATCAGAGACTCTGCCACCGTATTCTCTTTTTCTCCACCTCCATTTTTTACTTTAACCTATCTTCCATCTAGCTGCCGTGATCAGCAGCCTTTGATTCTGCTCTACCCACATTAAAGGTGTGTGTGTGTGTGTGTGTGTGTGTGTGTGTGTGTGTGTGTGTTTGTGTGTGTGTAATCAGGCTACTATCTGCGCTGGCACAACCAAAACTCAGCTTGTCCTTTTCTAACCCTGCGAAAAGTGGTAGAAGCTGATTTAGCCCAACCAGAGAAGCAAAGAATAAGAGTCATGGAAAGAACTGTGGCAGAAGGGTCAGTGTTAGTAGCTTCACTCAGTCTGAAATGAAAAGGATTGAAATTCACCTGGCCCAGTCAGTCCTGTTCCTCTGGAAGCTATTAAGGGCAAGGACTAGGTCCATTGAAAAATCCTCAAAGTGTAAAGAGGCTTAGAAAGATTTGCAGTCTCTGCAGGAATCTACCTACCTTAAGAGGAGGAAATACAAAGGGAAAAAAGGTTAAAACACAAAATATTTCAAGAGGAAAAAAATCCAATGAAAAATCTAGCACATAGGCAGATAGAAATCAACAGGGAAGATGTTAAAAAGAAGGAAGAATGAACACTAAATCCTCAAAAAGATTACAAGGTTCTCTTTATAAGCACTACAAATATAAAAGAAATTGAACCAATGCCTGATGAAAAACAGAACCTGTGGAACCAATAATAAGATATTCCAGAATGGTTTGAAAGAGAAATTTTAGATGGGAATACATGTCAGAACTTTTATTATTCTTAGCAGAAATAAGTATCAGATTGGAAAAGTTGCCATGATGGCAAGTTTTCCAAAGAATAAAAAGATAGTAGATTTGGAATACAAAAATACTGAGAGGTAGTCTGGAAGAAAATAAATAACAGGCAATAATTTTAAAAGAACTCACAGTCTTTAAATAAATAACTTTGGGAAAGGAAATACAGAAATAAGAATCTAAAGTCTCCCAGAAGAACTTGCCAAATACCAATAATAATTATAATAACACTAGCTAACATTTATACAAGGTTTTAAGGTTTGTACAGAATATTACATAAGTTATCTCATTTGATCCTCATAACTTGAACACCATAATATAGGAAACAGTACAGAAAACTGCCCAGAGCTCTTCTAAAGGGAAAAAAACTAGAGTAGACATTTAAAGAATCCATAGATCCAGGAAAAAAAAAACAGAATGAAAAAACCTATACTTCAAATTCCAAAACACACAGTGATTAAATTTAATAGTTGCATTGACAAACAACAAATTCTGTGACTAGTAAGAAGAAAAATCTTCAAATATAATTGAAAGGAAATCCCAAACATAAACCTATTCTTCAGTCAGTTGAACTAGCAAAAGGGAATAGGATTATATATTCTCTGAAAAAGCAGAGGAGCTCAAACTGTAACTCATAATGACATACCTGTGAAATTGAGCCTGATTGTCAGTAGGAAAGATGGATTTGCAATAAAAGAAATACATTTAAGGCATTCCTGCAAAAAAAAAAATTAGATTATTCAAATTGCAAGCAAAAGGTTAAAAAGTATAACTCCCAAGGGGAAAAAAATAATGAAATAACTTGCTTCATCTCTGCAGAGTCATTTTTTTAAAAAAAAAGAGAGACTGATGTAGGGAATAAAACAATGGCAGCTATAGCAACAAAAAAAATCAGAAAGGATCATCAAGTGATTTTTTTTTTTAAAGTACATGAGGATAAAGATGAAACTGAAATTTAAAGATATAGAAGTGAAGGAAGGAGAAATAAGACTGAAGTGCCATGGATTAAACCCCACAACTTCCATGGGTGAAGCCTTGTATTTTGTGAGACAAAATTGCAAAATCGGAAGGTACATGAATGGGGAGAGAAGAGGTGTGAAAGGCAGAAATGAATATGTGATATGCCCTTATTGTCTGTGGATGAAGAACAAAGGAAAGACAACTAATTTATTCTCAACAAGAAGATGGGCTTTAGGAAAATGGAAAGAGGTAGGCATTGAAATGGAGAGGCTTCAGTGGGAGTAGGGTTAGGAATCTGACTAAAGGGCATTATATGGGGGAAGAGGTATATGTCTGTGGTGAGACTTGAGGCCTTAGTATGAGTTTAATCTGAGAATAACTGGTGCGCAAAGAGATCAGTTCCTCTAAGAGAGGAAGCACCTCCATGGATAACCAGCCTCAGGAGAAAGAAAATTTGAGTTCTGGGGAGAAGCTAGCATTAAGAATGGGAAAACACAGACCTAGAGTTGAGAATACATGGCAGTTAGAAGAGAATCATTATGGGGAGGGCAGGAAGTTCTTTTGGGACATGGTAGTGTCTACCATAGGCTAATGCTTTTAACTATTTTACTTCTCTCATGAATTGAATTTTTAAGAGTTTGGTACAGCAGAAAGAAAAAGGGAAGATGGAGCAAGATCTACATAGAAATTGCTTAGAAGAGGGAGTTTAGACTTTATACTTAAGAAGGTTTAAATCCTCAAAGAACAGAGATTTAAGAAGAAATAAATGTGGATGTAGAACATTGGTCAAAGAATAAATGTTCAGAACAGGTAGACCGACAACGAGATAAAGAAATCCTGAGAAGAAGATGCAGAAAAAGGTTTTTTCAAAAATTAACAAAAAAAAGTTGGAGGGGAGGAGACAATTTGAATTAATCACTTGACTGAGAGGAGAATAGGAGAAGAATTCACTAACTAGATAAAAGAAATAAATAAGTAGAAATCCTGAGACTAGGGAATCGATTGGTAAATAGAAGGGAAGGGGATTGGTGAGGGGAGCGAGACTATGGGAATATAGTGGCATCAAAATGATTTAAGCAAAACATTATAGGGGCCAAGCTGTGACTTAAAAGAGAAAGGATAACAAAGAGAAATTGCTCTTTTAAAAAGCAATATTAGGGAAATAAATGGAAGAAAACATAAAACTCACTCTCATATCTTTGAATATGAATGGATTGAACAGTCCAACCTAAAAAACTAAAAGTGACAGAAAAAAAATCTGAAAAGCAAAGATAAAGAGAATCAAAGTGAGAAAATATCACAGTTTCTGTGCATTAGGTAAATCCAAAAAGCAGTAGTTACAATTGTGCTGTGAAAGTAAAAATAAAAACGCACGGTATAAGTAGTGATAAGCAAGGGAATTACATTATGCTTAAGGAAACTGTGTACAAGGAGACAATATCAATACTGATTTAAACTTATATGTCTCAAAAGGCGTGGTGTCTAAATTTATAAAAGAAAGTCAGCTGAATTACTGAAAAGCATGATAACACAGTGATAAGTAGCTTTAATGTTTCTCTTTTGTCATTAGACAAATCTGACAGAAAAATTAGGCAAAACCAGAAAATGTATAACAAATTGTTTGAAAATTTAGAGGTAAAGTTTTATGGAATCTTCTGAAAGAATATTCCTTTTTCTCAGTACCACATGCCACTTTTACAAAAATATACCATGTATTAGATCCCAGTTAAATTGCAAATGTAGAAAAGCAGAATACTAAATACATCCCTTGTAGCCCATAATGAAGTAAAAATAGTATTTTATTCAGGGTTCACAAACAAAATAACAGACCAAAAAGGAAACAATAATGAAATACTAAATAATAAATTACTTTAAAGAACAAATAGAAACAACTATTTGACAGTCCATAGTAATGATGAAACGCCTTATTAAAATTTCTAGTGTGCCGCTAAAGCAATCCTCAGGAAAATTATATCCCTAGATATATACTAACAAAATAGAGTATGTATTAACTGAATATATGTTTTTAAAATTTAGAAAGCCAACAAACCAAAAATATGCACAGAAGAGAGAATATTGAAATTTAGATGAGAAATGGATAAGTTGGAAGTAAAAAAAATGATGGAATTGATAAACAATTAAAAGTTAGAGCTCTTAAATAATAAAAAATTTGATAAAAACTGTCCACCTTGGTTCAAAAGAAGATAGAAAATCAAATTAAAAAACTGAATAAGTACAGACACAAACATGCAGTTATACGATCGAAACTGGGATTACCTACAAAAATATAAAATGCCCAAACTAGCAAAACACTTATAAAATAGAGATTTTATTCCAGTCTCAGAAAAGGTAGTAGAATTACAAAGGAACTACCAAAGGAAAAAAACAGAAAAGGTAGTAGAATTGCAAAGGAAAAACCAAAGGAAAAAAAAATCCTGTTGGATTCACTAAACATTCTATTAAACTTTTAAGGAAAAGTTAATATTGATATTACTTTTCCCTCCCAGATTGAGATTCTGCTAACCAGAGTACAATAAAGCTATTGAACTATGAGCTATAGATTATATCATGGAGTTATGCGCTAATATTAATGAGTATCTGTTAGAAATTTTAAAATAAAGTCCTGGCTAAATTCCTAGAGCAATTTATTTAGCAAATTCTTTATCATGACCAGTTGGTTTTACACCATGGATGATTCAACATTAGGAAAACAATTAACATAATTAATCAAATTTTTAAAAAATTCCAATCTGCAATTGTCTCAATAGATGAATAGAAAACCTTTGACAGTTATCATTCATAATAAAACCCCTACAAAGTATATGTATAGAGAGATCAGTATTTTAATATGGTTATGCATATGTATGTTTGTGTGTATGTGTATGTATATGTAGAGTGTATATGTGTGTGTGTGTGTGTGTGTGTGTGTATCTTGCCAAAAGCAAGCATTATATGCAACTGGGAAACACTCTAGAAGCTTAAGAAAGGATGTCTCCTTTTCTCAGTAGTATCTGATATAATTCTATAAATGCTAACAATAACAATAAGGAAAGAGAAGGAAATTAAAGGTGTGATGATAGGCAAAGCAGAGATAAAACTATTCCTATTTGCTGATGACATGGTAATTTATTTAGAAAATCTCAGAGATTTAGCAAAGAAATTAATTGAGACAAATTCAGCAAAGTTCTAGGCTACAAAATAAACTTTAAAAAATTGGCATTTTGATATGATGCAAAATCCAGCAGGCAACACTAGAAAGTGAAGTCCCATTCAAAGTAACTAAAAAATACCTAATGTATTTGGGAATCAGTCTGCCAAGAGTCATTATCTTATGGGACTAATTACAACTGTTTCTTTAAGAAATAAAAAAAATAACATAAATAACTAGAAAATACATTTAATGTTCATTGCTAGACCATGTCAGTGTAACAAAAATGACAATACTGCAAAGGTTCATTTATTGAGTTGTTGACTTATTAATCATAGGGATAATTTGCAGAATGAGACAAAGTAATAAAATTAATTTGGAGGAATGAAAGATCTGGAATATCAAGGGAAATGATGAAAAATCATAGTAATGAATAGCAGTCCTGTGGAGATGGGACCCACCATCTCTGCTATCACTACCACCACCATCTATCAACCAGTTACCATGTAAGCCAGCCTCACAGAAGTAGCCAGGCATCTTGAGGAAGAGATAGGAAGTGGCATCTGCCACGTAGATCAGATTGATGTCACCTCCTCTAATGTTACATTTTCTTCAGACACCATTATAGACAATCTGTGACCCAAATTCTGTAAACCACCAGAGTAGCAGTCCGTTCCACTCATCCCACCAACCCTGCTTTTAGTTCACCAACTACTCCTATCAGATGCCACCAAACCACCCTAGCTGAAGCAGTAAGAGGGAGAGAGACAGACAGGAAGCAACATGTGCCAGGTGGATCAAACTGCTTCCATGACCTTGGCTTCCACTTGTCAGACCCTGGTGGAGGTAGCCTGGGACTCAGATCCCTGGGTCTGAAGCTTGGGCAGTAGCATCAAACCCCTCCCACCCCCACTCACCACCCCACCCCCGAACACTGGTCCTGTCTTATATGTTTCTGTTTAAATTCTTTGTTATAAAGATCTTTTGGAAGCAACATATGGACAGATAGTGAGGAAATGCAGGTGATATTAAAACAGAAGATATCAACAAAAATTTATGTAAAATATGTTTCACTTACACTAATCATTTTTAATTCAGTCACTTTTGTAAGATATTAGTACACAATTTCAAATAAATTAAAGTTCCTCATCAAGTAAAAGTTGATGTAAATGTGTAGGGGAATTTGTACAGTGTCTACCTATGATAATGTGATATTTCAAGAAACTGAAATATGAGAAGAGAGATAACTAATACTACTTTTATTTTTAAAGGGAATTTAATTAGGATCTTTGGAATATGATATAACCAGATAACACTAGGCATTAATGTTTAGCTTGTAATTGGAAAAATAACTGTTTTTTTTTCATTCTGTGGCTATTTTAGGACAGAAATAATTTTTGCTCCTCTTTTATGAATTTATTTAGGTAAAATTAAAGAACCTTTTGAGAAGTTCACATCACAACAAGGTTTACATATATCACAAGAAATTCTACCTACTGGAGTTGAAGAAATTGTGCCAGAAGATGTCACTAATGTGCTGCTAAATTTTGAAATTAAAGAGGTGTGTGGGGGTATTTATAGCTACTTTTTGACTGAGGATAGTTGAAAGCTTTGAATTGCTTTTAGAAATTTGGAATTATACAACTCTTTGGAAGTAAAAATATCCTTATTACTAATTTTAGTCCCCCGAAACTCCTATGCTTCAATGGATTTGTATACTGCCTTCAGTGATGCAGATCACAATCCTTCTGTGATTTCTTATCTTGTGGGGCTCTTGTCTATGTCTTCCCATATGTCTTGTTAGGGAGGGGTCCCCTACCATTCTTGATCACTTGACATTGTGGAGATGCTCTGTCCATTCGTCATCTCTCACACTTACCCTAAGACTAGCTTCCCTTTTTGTGCAGACAGACATCTGTCTGGGGGCATCATCTTTTTTCCTTCTTTTCCTGTATAGTTCTTTGCTGGTAATGTGCTGTAGCCTACTGAGGTAAACCATATGATTCTTATCTTGAGAAGTGTGTACATTAGATTGTCTTTGTCTCAGTGATGTTTTTAAATCCTTATGCTGGGAATGCTTATCAAGTTGTGGCCATATTTAAGAAATATATCTCGGAAAATTTTAGCATGAACTACGACTTCATTTGTAAAAAGTAAGATGAGACTTGGAATATGCCTTGGCCTAGACTTTTTTTTAACAGGAATAAGGCATGTAAGGGAAACAGGAAATAAAAAGTAAATTAAAAGATTTTTTTTTGAGAAATCCTTAAGATTAGGGAGGTGAATATCGTAGAGAACAGAAGTCATCTAGACTTTTGACCCTACAGATTCCTAGAGCGGTAGTAATGGATTTCCCCTACTCTCTTATTTTTCTTTATCATCATCTAGTTTTAGTGGAGATCTTGCTTTAATCTAGCTGTGAGACATAGATTTATATCAAGAAGAATTTTATAAGAGAGTAAGCTACTTTATTTATTTATTTATTTTGCTTTTTGATGAGGCAATTGGGGTTAAGTGACTTGCCCAGGGTCACACAGCTAGTAAGTGCCGTGTGTCTGAGGCAGGATTTGAACTCAGGTCCTTCTGACTCCAAGGCCAGAGCTCCATCTACTGCACCACCTAGCTGCCCCAAGAGTAAGCTGCTTTGATGAATTAAGAGCTTCTAGTACATATAAATAATTGTGTAATACAACATAATATCTGTCTGTACCTGTCATTTGTACCATAACAACTATTAATTTAAAACACTGAATAATATTTGAATTGATAATACTTTATTCTGTGATGTCAGGAGAATGTGGGTGGACATTTACATTTATAAAAATATTTTTATTTCCTTCCATTTTGAGTGATTTTCATGTTTGTCTTTGTTTTCCAAAAGTGGTTTTCTTTATCTGTGTTTAGTAGTTATTTCTACTTATCATTTGGTTTTTTGGTGTGATTCATGAAACCTTAGTAATATAGTCCTTATCAGAAAATTTGACACACTAATTTGTGTCCCACTTCTTTTTAAATACTGAAAACATGATTACTAGGTTAAGGGCATTTTAACCCTCAAAGAATTGGATAAATGAAATTGGATTTACTAAGATATAAATAATCCTATTTCCTAATTGTATATTCTTCATAGATATCATTATTGTCACTCTAGGCAATTTTCATGTCACTTGCTAAAAAGAAGATATAATACATGATACAGGCAAAACTCTAATGTGGTGGTTTAGAAGGAAGAAGACCTTGACTTTTGGTTACTACACTGTTTACTGCCTTTATGACCTCATTGGTAATGGAAGTGTATTTAAATAGTAAAATCAGACATTTTCCGCTTTTTGTGGATTCTTCTGAAAAGATTTTTTTCTCTTATTAGGTAATTAGATTTTTTTCCTTAAGCAGAATATATGTTTTAAACTTCCATGTAGGAACCAGTCCATTTGTAAATGGGTAGATATTTGAAAACAGTGGCAGCAGAAATACAAAGTCTGACCTGAGGAACCATTAGTCAACAAGCATTTGTTAAGTGCCTGCTGTGAGCCAGGCATCGTGTACTTTATGCTGAAAAGTCAAAAACAAATTATAAAAAGTCTCATATTTTTGACGATATCTTTTTTTTTAAACATTCTTTCTATTTCCAAATAAACCTATCTTACCTCTTCTTTTAATGGAACTATCCCTAGGAACAAAAGAAAAAATGGAAAAATAGAAAAGGGAAGATTAAAAAAAATGAGTTTATCAAAAACAATCAACACCTCAACTAAGTTTGACAGTGTATTCAGTGTTCTCCATCCCTTTTAATCATTATAATTGCTCAGTATTAATTTTTATTGTTGTTTATACCATTTATATTATTAGAGTCATTGTGTGTATTATTTTTCTGGTTGTACTTACTTTACTTTGCATCTGTTCGTTTGTGTCCAATACCCTAGAGATCTTTCTCTAAGTCTGTTAAGATTATGTAGCTATTAATTTTTTTGTCCTTGCTACATGACTAGCTCACAACCTATAAATTTTTTTTCACCCAATGAAATCTTAATACTCCATTTTAAAAAAAGTCTTTAAGTGCTTTTCATATATCATTTGGTCTATTTGTTCCTTCTCTGTTCTTGGACAAATTATGATGTGCCATGATTTCCTCATCTGTGAAAATAATCCTTAAAGGTTTATTGCAGGCCAACATACTAATGGTTCAATAACAACTTCCTTCCCTGAGGTATGGCATAGGAAGAATAGTGAAAATAGCAAAGGAAATAACTTTTACTTGATCTAGAATCTCAATTTTTAGATTTCATTCTTTTTTTTCTACTAACTCTTGAAAATTATAGTTGTACAGCTGTAATGCTCCAAAGATCTCAGTGATTTTATGTACCTTCGAGTGTGCCTAATTTATGCTCAGACAGTAATTTAGATATAGAATAATTAGATTTCTAATAATATGCTGTCACTTTTTGGTGGTTTTACCTTGAGAGGTTTTAAATGTTATCTTATATGAGAATAGTAGAATCAATTAAATGTATGGTATTTATTTTATTAGGTTCTGGTGACACTGATGAAAAAATCAGAAAAAAAAACAAAGCCTTTACATGAACTAAATGTGTTACAACTTGGAGTAGAAGCTAGAGTTAAAACCCATGACATGACTGCTAAGATGTATCTAAAAAAACTTAATATGAAATCTCATGATTTCACAGGTAAGTGTGAAATGTAGGCTTAATGAAAGATGTTTATAGCAGAAAGAGGTCTTTGTTCTTTCTCATCATGCTAAGGAACTACAGAGTGGTATTCTAAAACATTTTATGTAATAGTTTTTAGTAAATAAAATTTTATTTTCACTGGGGCTGCTCATTGTTTAACAGAAAACTGTTAATTTTTTTTTAAAAGTATAATTATAATAAGTGAAATAGAGGCTAGTGTTTTGTAAGTTTACATTTTTGTACATTAGGGCTTATTAAAATGGAGCAATTGCTGTATTATGTCTTGACAGTGAAGTTATAGAATAGTTGTCATTGGGTACTGTTTTAAAATGTGACTTTTAAGTATGTTAATTTCTCAGGCAAGTTTGTCTTCCTTATAGATTCTAAAGGAGAACTACTTTATATCATTAACTCTTGTAATGTAACTGATGAACCACTTCTAAAAATGGAATTCATAAAGGTATTGTTGTTTAATTTCTAAAATTCTTTGCTATTTGTATGTCTGGAGTAATGTTATTTATTTTGACTTTTTCTTCCTCTTTTTTACTTGATATTTCAAAAAATCTATAGTGGTGTGATTATGGAAAATTATTTAAGCTTGTATGTCCTGGTCTTCTGCTACCCTTGGAAACTTCTGTTCAGGTTTAAGACTTTCAATTTCACGTATTAGAGATTTGCCAATTCAAAGTAAAATAGAAGTTTAGGTCCATTTAGTATAATCTAGCTTTCTTTACATTATTCCTTTCAATTATTTCTGCTCTTCCTAAAAATTTACTGTTAAAGTGAAACTTCATGTATTTGTGAGAGACATAGATAAAGATAGGGAGTAAGAAGAAATTTAATTGCAAGTAGTTGAATAGCTAGTATCTATATTTAGGATTTTATTTCATTTTTGGAGCTTAAAATGACTGTTTTGGGAAAAGAAGCTATTAGCACAAACTGTCATAGAATGATAGGGTCATAGAGTTAGAGCTGAAAAGGCTCTTTAAGAGGCCCATAGGAGCAGCTAGGTGGCGCAGTGGATAGGGCACTGGCCCTGAAGTCAGGAGGACCCAAGTTCAAATCCAGCCTCAGACCAAACACTTGACACGTACTAGCTGTATGACCTTGGGCAAGTCACTTAACCCCGATTGCCTCACCAAAAAAAAAAAAAAGAGGCCCATAACCCCTCTCCCCTTATTTTACAGATAAGGAAACTGAATCATAAAGCAGTTAAAGCTTGCCCAGGGTCACACAGCTAGTAAGTTTCTGAGGTAGGATTTAGACCCAGGTGTTCATGACTGTTAGCCTAGTACTCAATGTACTACCCACCTAACTGCTTATAACTGTGCATCGTCATTATTTTTTGGTTGATATTTACTTGGATGCCTAGTCATCTCTGTCCCTGCCTGGCACCACAAATCCAGTTACCAGATCTGCCCTGACAAACCTTGAGTCATCTTTCTCTTCCTCTATATTTATACTGTTACCCTCTAAGTGAAGGCCTGTCTTAGCTCTCATGTAGGATACTGTAACCTTCTAACTGATCTCTTTGTTCACAATATTTCCTCCCCCAAATGCAGTCTTTACATAACTACTAAAATAGTCTTCTAAAGCAAGGTCCAACTATGTTACTATCCTGTTAAAATTTTTTTTTACATAATCAGAGTGTTAGAGGTAGAAGACCCTTTAGAGGTTTTATTTTTGTTTTTGCTTTTGTTTTTAATTCAGCATTCTTATTTTATAAGTATAAATTTATAAGTATTTATAAATATTTTATTAAGTAGGGAATCTGAAACTTAGAGAAGTTTAGTCACTTGCATATAGCCAGTTAGTAGCAGAGACTGGATTATAAGCCAGGTCTAAAGATTCTAAATCCAGTGCTTTTTTTGTTCTCCTAAACTAAAGGATAAATTAATGAACTCATCCTGTCATCGCCAAGATCCTTTACAGTCTGCCTCCAACCTGCATTACTGGTCTTATTTTATACTATGCCCTTCAATACTGTGTTCCAGCCTGACTGAATTGAACTGTTGCTGTTCTCTGGTTTTGTACTGCCACTGTGCATTTACCCAGAAGCTGCAATGTCCTGGCTTTCACATCTGTGCTTCCTGAAATTCTTCTGTGCTTTAAGACCTAGTTTAGGTTCTGCTTCATCCGTAAAGTTTTCTATGATCAGCAGCTTCTACCCTCTCCCCCCCCAATAAAAGTTCTTCTTTCTTTATGTTTTCCTTCTATTTCCATGTATTATCTTGTCCAGATTTCTCCTTTGCCCTTATATTTTCCTTTGCATCATGTTTTAGTAAGGATCATAGATTTTGAGCTGAGAGGAACCTTGTTCCTGTCAAAGCTTCTTTCCTTTGCCATGTCAAATTGATAGTTTCATGAGGACAGTGACTGATTATTCATCTTTGTTGCATAGGGCCTAGAACAGAGGTGCTTAATAAAGTTGGAGCATATATAACCTCATCGCTCTAAATTAAGGGAGTTCAAAGGGAGATAGGAATACAAGAATAAGGGATGAGAAAGTAAAGATTATTACATTGGAGTTAAAAGACTGAGTCCTGACTAGTTCAATTTCTTTTTTCTCTTAATCAAAACTAGTGGCAAGCAGCCTTTGGGTTTAAATTATAACTGTGATACTACTATGTGACCTTGGTCAAGTCATTTCTCTGAGACTCAGTTTCATTATCTGTAAAATGAGGCAATTAATCTAGATAACCTGAAAGTCTATTCCAACTCAGGCTATTGAATTATTTTCATTTTAACCTTTCATATTCTCTAGCGCTGGCAAAAAATTATACTGCAAGAAATCTTTTCCAGTAACAGCATTTGCTTTTAAAAGCAGAAACAATAATTATACAGAGAAAAATTTTTCCCCTTACATTCTTTTCATAATATAGCAGAGGAAATGTGAAGGGAGAAAATAATCAAGTAAATATGGTACATTTAGAATATGCTGTCTTAGACTTTGCCATACATTCAAAGTGCTATATCATGTGGAAACATTTTTATACTGTGGGTATAAATTTACTGAGCTTCATTAAAAATGTGAAGGGTTTCAAAATTAAGCTTATAACCTTATAAATAAGTCAAGAAAATAAATTCAGTGTGTATGTTTTCAATGTTTGTATTCAAGTGTTCTAATCTTATTTTACTTACAGGCAGACAGTGATGGACCAGAATTTAAAACTGTTCATAATAATACCAAACAAACAGTAAAGGTAATTACTTTATGGTTTATTTTCAGGAGTTAAATGTGGGGGTAATCATTTAATCTAGTTACGGTAGCTGCCTCAGATGTTGAGGATTTTAACATCACCATAAGCATAGCACAATAGTAGCATTCTCTCTGGTAGCTATATAAAATAGAAATAAAGGTCTCATAGGAAGAAAACTTAATTTCCCAGAAGCAATTTGCTTCACTGAGTTCAATTGTGAATTGACTCAATGCTTGTTGAGCAAGCAAATAGTGTGTTCCCTTAGAAGTGCCTTTTAAAAATCTTAGGCCACTGTATTTTTTGACTCAATATAATGTTGGCTAAAATTTTTGGTTAGTGTTAATGTAGGAATTCTGTACAGGAATATTATTTTAAATAGATGACAATTTCTGATGGCTTTAGATTCAGAGTGAATTTTAGTGTGTAAAGGATTTTAACCTCTCACAATTGAATACATTGCCTACATGTTTCAACATTCAGGGCAGTTTTTGTCTGAAATGTGACCTGATGTCTTATCAAAGTACTTACATCTTTGAGTAAACTAATAGGTTTGTGAAACTTTGAAAAACGAGAGGTAAAAATTATTCTTATACTTAGTAAGAGTAAATGTGGAGACAGCTTTCTCTAATCCTCACTGGTATTTTGAGGTATTCTGTATGATTAACCTGAACAAAAAGTTTTTGATTCTGTTTTTTTGTGATTTCTAAAATTAGTCTCTTCTATTGTTTCTTGACTTAGGTATCATTTTCATCATTGGATTTAGTCCTCCATTTGGAATCTTTGCTATCCATCATGGACTTTATGTCCTCAGCTGTTCCATCCCATGGTCTTCCCTCTAATCAGAAGGATTATGAGCTGAAACTGCCAACAGAGGAACCTAAAAGCACTGCTGTCAAAGCTGGTATTATTTTGTCAATAACTGTCTTTTAATCAAAACTAGAATAATCATATAACAAAACTTCTTTTGTAATTTGCAAAAGAAAATTATTGTACAAGTCAGTAAGTTACATCTACAAAGGCAGATTGGGTCATCTGTAAAAGAAAAAGCAAATGTAATCCTTACTTTGATAATAAGGTACTTCAGTGAGTGGTTTTCAGTCACCATCAAGTTGTCGTCCTCTAATTCTCATTCTCTCACACCCATGTCTAATCAGTGGACAAGTCCTGTCATTTCTTTATCCTTAACATCTCTTGTATGTTCCCTCTTCTTTCCTATGGCACTATCACTATCTTAATTCAAACCTTCATCACCTCATGCATGGACTATTAAAATATCCTGATGGTGGGTTTCCCTGTATCAAGTCTCTCCCCATTCTATTCCATTCTCCACTTACGTGTCGTATGGATCTTCCTAAAGCACAGATCTGGCCTCATTACCTCCCATCCACTGAACTCCATTGACTTCCTGTTACCTTCCAGATCAAATAAAAAAATTCTCTGTTTGGCTTCTCAATAATCTTCTTCATAATGTTCGTAGTCCTTCATAATCTGGTCCCTTCCTTTCTTTTTAATCTTCTTACACCTTCCACCCCCTCATATAATCTGTAATCCAGTGACAATAGCCTCCTTTTCTCTTTCGTGCACAAGACATTCCATTTTGTGACTGAGCATTTTCACTTTCTGTCTCCCATCTCTGGAACTCTCTCCCTCCTCATTTTTTCATTCTAGCTTCTGTGGCTTCCTTCAAGTTTTTTCCTTCAAAGTTCCATTTTCTGTAAGAATCCTTTCCCAGTCCTTAATTTTAGTGACTTCTCTCTGAGATTAACTGCAATTTTTTGTCTTGTTTGCATAAAATTGTTTGCATATTTTCTCCCCCTTTATGTTTTGGCTCCTTGAGAACATATACTATCTTTTACCTTTCTTTTTTATCTCTAGCACTTAGCACAGTTTCTGGCACATAGTAAATACTTAATGAATGCTAATTGACCAGCTGGATAGAGGGATTGAAGGAGGAGATAAGCCAAAAATGATTTTAGTTTTGTTACAAGACTCATTATTTCCTTCATGTTAATATTCAGTGATCATTTCTGCTACTATGTTCAGTTATGTTAGATGTTGGGGGAGATACAAAGAAGAACTTAACAGTCCTAAATAAGTGAACTATTTAGTAGGAAGAAGCCAGAATGAAAATTAGAATAAAAGTACATAAAGAAAATATAAAATGCTATGTTATTACATGAGAGATCATTTTCAGTTGATACAGTTAGGGAATGCTAATTCCATTGTGTTTTCTTAACACTTGTTAAAGCTTCTTATACAATAATATGTGCTGTGTTTCATTTTTTTCTTCCCTATCAGTCAACAAGCATTTACTAAGCACCTTTGATATGCCTAGCACTGTGCTAAGTTCTCATATACAGAGATAATTAGTTTCTCATGACTTAAATATAATTTTTGTGAAGTAGGCTAAAAATTAGAATATAGATTTTGCATTAAATTATTGGTAGATGCTGATTACATTTCCATATAAATAGAGACAATAAGTCAGTTGAATTCCATTATAGAAGTGTTTTTTCCTATGACATACTCCACTAAAAATACCTAATCAAATAATTGTACTTCTGAGGCATAGAGACAGCATGATATAGAAGCATCAGGGTGGTGAAAGAGCACTGGATTTTGGAGTCAGAGGTCTGGAATTCAAGTCTTCGCCCTGACAGCTTATTAGGTGTGTGATTTTGGGCAAGACTCAGGAAAATAAATCTTAGGGGGAAATAATTTTTGTCCTTAAGACTTGGTGCATAGTAGGTGCTTTACAAAAATTTGTTGAATTGCTTTGTAGCCACTTAACCTTTTTGAAACTTAATAAAATAGGGATGATAATAATAATAATAATAATGATAATAACACCACATAGGCGTATTGTGAAGAAGCTTTGCAGATCTTAAAATGCTATGTAAATGTAAGCTATTGTTATTTATAATTGGTTTTCCTCTTAATGCAGAGTTTTCCTTCTTAGTTTTAACCTAATATTTGAAAATTAATTTCAATGTCAATGTCATTCAATTGACATTAATTAAATGCTTAATTAGGGATTGCTTTTGCTCTTGTTACGTTCAAAGTACTGAGATAGACAAAAATGAAACTGGTCCTGACTTCAAGGACCTTATTTTCATTTCGCTGTTTTGATTATTCATGGCACTAAAGGTACTTATTATTCCATTTAGTTTGAGATTACATTTCTTTGTCACATCATAATTATAATTTGCTAATCATAATGTTTTGGTAACTTTTCAGTATCTGACAACATTTCCCATCAAGATGTTTTTGATCTGAAAGTCACTGCAGAACTGAATGCATTTAATATCTTTATCTGTGATCAGAAGTGTAACATTGCAGATATTAGAGTACAAGGCAAGTAATTACATCAGTCACCTTACTTTGATCTGAGATATAGTCTTCTATTTTTAAAAATGTATGTAAGAAGTTTTATTTTGAAATCTGATGGCTGTTACTTTGCTTCTAAGTTAACAGTGTGGTGGATATGTTATGAGTAGTTAATGAATTACTTTTAAATTTTTTTTACATATATACATTGTAATTTTAGAAATATATTTGTTTAGGGTGACAAGTAATATGAGAATTTTTTCCTAGTTATTTCAAATAGTTTTCTAATGAAGCAGTGAAATTATGTAGATATTCTAGTTACATTTTTAAGACTGACAGATATAATTTTAAAACAACAACTTGTGCCATTTTTATAGCTTACAATTTGTCAGGCAGTGGTCATGATGTTATCTTCATTCCTTTTTGAGACATTTTGAATTGGAGCAGAAATATTATATTCAGTACAAAACATAACTTCTAAAAATTTTATGCTTTTTAGGTTGTTAGTATATGTCAAGTCTGGAAGGATTTCTAAAGCCTTATTGATGACTCTAATAGAAATCATCTTTTTATGATAATATCTACATACTCTTGAATATAACCATTCACATGTATTATCTATATTGAGCAGTTTGAGAGGTATTGTAAATATAGACAAGAGTGATTTACTGCTTCATAAATGTAAAACCTATAGTAGATTTATAATGTGTGAAGATGGTCATATTTTTCAATTTGTATGTTTTTCTTGCTCTGTCCAGGAAGTTGTAGATCATCTTCATGAGAATTCCTTTTCGGAGACCTGTTTGATGATATCCTTATTGTAGGCTTAGTGCAGGATCAGAGAAAATAAGTATAGCTAAAGAAAACATCTTTTGATTAAAATATCTGAAAGTCAAATATAGCTTGTATATAGCCTAATAAATATTTGAATGTCTGTCAAGTATAACAGTTTGCTGAGGCAGTCACATACTTAGGATGTTTTTGGATATTTACATTAAGATTTATGACCTTAGTTGTCTTTTGTAATTTGGTGGCTTTTACTTTGACTCTAATCCTTAATTTACCACTGTGGTTTAAAGGCTGTGTAGCTGTTTTAAATTCAGATGGTGCTACTTGTCCTAAAATGTTAAGCAATCAAGGGAGATTTTCTGTTTTTGGATAAGGATTTTTAATTATTAAGTGTGTGATGGCAAAAAATGTCGGTGACGACATAAAGGTTTTCGTGGGGCCATAGATCTGAAGTCATGCTTAGAAAGGGCCTTGAAGGCTCTCTCATTCAGTTCTTTCATTTTACAGATGAAGACCCCAAGGCTCAGGACAGTTAAATTGTTTGACCACAGTGACACAGGGAATAAGTGTCAGAGGCAGGATTTTAATGGAGGCCCTTGAACTTTAGAGTTAGCATTTCCCCCCCACAGTGCTACTACTGTGTTCCCTAGTATGATAAAATAAATTCTTAATGGTGGACTGGCTAATGTTCAGTATTCATCCTAATGGAACATGCAACGAAATGTTTATTTTCAGTTGGAAGTGATTTAAAATTATGAGGTCAGTTATGAAAGCCATTTAGTGAGTTTTTTCTAGTATTTAGTTTTCATTGAACATTAGCCATTTCCTTAGGCTAGTGTTAAACATTAATTCTTCATTATCTATAATAGACCAATCAATCAATCAAGAAACATTTATTAAGCCCCTTCTATGTGCTGGGCACTGTGCTAAGCACTGGGGATACATAAAAAAGCTAAAGACAGTCCTTGCCCTCTAGTAATTTAGAATCTAATGGAACAAAACTGTATCACATTATTAACCTGATTGTCTACAACATTCTAAAGGTACTTGCTAATATATTTCACTTATCTATTTAAGATGCTTATTTTTAATTTGAAGATGCTCTTTCACCTTAGTGGTAGTAGTATTTATAATTATGATCACTTAAAGTTGGTTCATTAAAAAATCATTCTCTTAACAAAGAGAATTGTTTTTATTACTCTATATCTTAATAGGATAATGCTTTACTTAAATATTGTTAGCTTTACTTTGTGTTGGACTTCAAAGTAAATGAGAGAACTAATTGTTTCCAACAGGAATGGATGCATCTGTTTCTGTGCAATCGAAGGAGACAGAAGTTTTTGCCAGACTCAAAGATATCATAGTTACAAATGCTGATCCAGGGTCCATTCACAAAAAGGTGATTTTTAAAAAAATTTAAATTTAAAATTAAAATTTATTCTTTGTAATTTGGATTAGGGAAACAACTTAATAAGAAACAATATATGAAAGTAACTTATGACCAGGTAAATAACTGAAATGATCCACAGATGGAAAGAATTATTGAACAATTTTATTTTTAAAAAGTCATTTGGGAGATACAACCATATGCGTGTGTGTGTATATACACACACACACACACACACACACACACACACACACACACACATATGTATGTATGTATGTATGTTTGTATGTATGTATGTTTGTATGTATGTATGGACAACTAGGTGGCACAGTGGTTAGAATGCCAGGCCTAGGGTCAGGAAGAATAATCTTCCTGAGTTCAAATCTGGCCTTAAACACTTACTAGCTGTGTGACTGTGGACAAGTCACTTTACCCTGTTTGCTTCAGTTTCCTCATCTATAAAATGAGCTGGAGAAGAAAATGGCAAACTACTCCAGCATCTTTACCAAGAAAATCCCAAATGGGTTCATGAAGAGTCAGACATGACTGAAAAATGATTGAACAACAATAAAATGTAAGTATGTATGTCTGTATCTATCAGTCTGTCTGTCTTCATCTTTACAGATGATGAAACCAAGCCTCAAGGCAGTTAAATGGTTTGACCATGGTGACACAGAGAGTAAGTGTCAGAGGCAAGATTTGAATTGAGGCCCTTGTATATTAGAGTTAGCACTCCTCACAGTACTGCCACTGCCTTCCCTCGTATGATAAAAATAAATCCTTAACAGGGGACTGGCTAATGTTCAGTATTTAATCTACTGTGGAATGCAGTGAAGTGCATGCGTGCATGTGTGTGTGTATCTCCCAAATGCCACACTCTCTTTTCTCTATTTTTATTAATACCTCGTTTAAAAATAAAATGTTAGTTGTCTCATTTGTCTTCTATCTTCTCCTGATTTATAAAATTTGCCATTGCAAGAAAATCATACTCCTGTTAGAGGAATAAAGCTCACAAGACTAAACTGATATAATAACACAATTAATGTCTACTTCTAGGCTGTCTCTATAGTGGGAGATGAGGTGTTTAGGTTCCAAATGACTCTTTATCCAGATGCCACAGAGGGAAAAGCCTATACTGATATGTCTAAAGTAGATGGTAAACTAAGTCTTAAAGTGGGCTGCATCCAAATTGTTTATCTTCATAAATTCTTCATGTCTCTTCTGGTAAGTTTCTTTTCAATTCATAGTTTTTTTGGGGGGAGGAAGGGTACCTAAACAACTTTTCTGAGCAGGTTTGAACCCAAGGTAATCAAAAAAGACCTATATTTAACATTGTTAAGCCCCACTTATGAAGTATACTAGCTATCAGTGCTCTACGCATCTCTGTAAAAAATAAGTTGGAGAGCTTGTGCCATTCTACATTGGTAGAGGGAGTTTCCTCATTTGAAGTTCCTTATAGTTATAAGTTTTGGTCTAAACAAAGAGACAAATATATGAGAGACTTTTACTTGCCCGTTAAAGGCATTATTCCAGTTGTTTATGTAGCTGTTTATTAAAAATGAAAAATGTTCAGTGCCAGGGATTCCCATTCTCTAAAATCACATTTCAATGATTCAGGAAGGATGGCTATGGTCCAGACCCCCATGATTTAATGGATATGAGGAATTTCTAGTCAACTCCCTTGACCAATGCATATCAGTACCTACCTCATCAACAACTTAAAAGTATGAGAAGGGACAGCTTCCATATATCTGTTTAAAAAAAACTTTATAAGCTGCTAGAGCCACTTTTTTCCTGAGGAGGCTTTATTTCCTTCTCCATTCACTACTTAAAATTTTTGATTTTGATTTTTTAAAAAATCACTAAATTCATCAGTGGTTAATATTTGTTCTTTTTATTATGCACATTGTTCATTTCTTCACTTTTTGTGTAATGTGCTTGTTTTTTACTCTCTGAGATGATAGTCTTTCTTCCAACAGAGCTTCCTCAACAATTTCCAGAAAGCTAAAGAGGCCGTGAGTACTGCCACAGCCCACGCTGCAGAGAAGGCTGCTTCTAGTGTAAAAGATTTCGCTCAAAAGAGTTTCCGTCTTTCCATGGACATCAACCTGAAAGCACCAGTTATTATTATCCCTCAGTCTTCAATATCCTCTAATGCTCTTTTAGCAGATCTAGGTTTAATCAGAGTTGAAAACAAATTTAACTTGGTCCCTGTGGAGCTGCATTCTCTTCCTCCGGTCATTGACAAAATGGATATACAGCTCACTCAGTTGAAGTTATCAAGGTATAAATACAATTTTTCCCCATGTAATTGAATTATGTATTACTTGATGAAATGCATTCTAGAATTTTTTTTGGGTAAGATATTGCAACAATTTATTTATCCTTTTTTTCTTACCACAGAATCATTTGATGTGCTTTAATAACTTTCTTGTCATTGTATTTAGTGAAATTAATTGCATTCTTCAGACATTTAATATATAATATAATGATATGTGCTGCGGGATGTACAAGGACACATAAGATATAATTCTTTTCCTCATAGAATTTACAGTCTGGTAGAAAGAATTAGACATCAGTACTTCAGGGTCTCTGATTTCATTGGTTGGGTACGCCTTTCCCTGATAGAGATCAGAACCTCTCCATGACTTAATCTTTGAGTTACTATGACTAAAAAATCCATCATGTTATGGCCACTGACATACAGTCTACCAAGGAATTCTTAGTCACTTTCCACCTTTGTGTGGGCTCTATTGGCATAGCCTTGAAGAACTTAGTGTCACTTCTGTTCCACACTGTAGCAGGGAATAGGTCATAATCACAAATAAATATAGGACAAAAATAGAGTGTGAAAGAACATAAAAGGTTGAAAAGACTATAGCAATTCCAAAAGAGTTTCTAGAATTTGCATCCAGGTTTTTCTAGTGTTTGAAACTTGCCTGTTAAAATAACAACTTTATTAAAAATCACTAAAAATAATAAAAAAAAAGTTGTGCCCATTATATTGGATCAGTGAGAAGACAACTTTCAATCAGCATCAGTCCATAGAATTGTACAAATGTTATGGAGAAACTCAATTCAGTGATTGTGCCTATAAGGTTATTTAGTAATAGGGTGGTAGGTTTGGAATTGGAAAGGACCTTAGAGGTCAGTTAGTTAAACTTTCTTGTTGTACAGATGAGGAAACTGAGGCCTAGAGAGGTGAAGTGATTTGCTTATCGAGCAAATAAAAAGAGCCAGAAAGTGAACATTTTTCTTTTGATCCCAAATATATTTCTTCCACAGCGACTAACCCAAATTAATGAGTTCTTTGCTCAGAAGATATTTGCTTATTTTAGTCCTTCAGGCCACTGAACACTCCACAGAATTGATCTCAACAATTTTAGACCTTTTTTAAAGGAAAACTGATCTTAGGTTGATTTTGCTGTTATAGATAGCTTTTGATAGTAGTATATTAACCAACAATGAGTTAATATGGGTCCCTTAAAAGAGTTTTCATTTCTTGTTTCCAGTCCTTTTAAATTGAAAATATATTCTAGAAATGGCTAAAGTATTGCTGAAAATATAGATTAGTTTGTTAGCTCTGTGGAGTGGTATGAACATTTTTGTTTGGGGAGTTGAACAGGTTAAGGAGGAGGCTAGGTTAAAATAAAAACGTGGTGCCAGTTGTTACTGTTGCACCATAGCTAACAGAAGTAAGACAGGTAATGTAGCATTACTTACTGTGCATGACAAGTCTTTAAGATTTGATATATTTTTCCTCGTAGTTTGATGTTGTTTCTAGTATACTGTTCATGGAATAGATTGTGGATTAGCTTTCTCTGTCCTTCAGTTTCAGCAGTGTTTTTCTACGTTGATAGCATCTTTTCTATGACATCGCTTCTTTTTACTATTAGCTTTTTCAAGTCATATGTTTATACATTGATAAGGATAAAAAACCTAGTACCCATATCTTAGGATATTTGTGGTTTGTGGAACCTACATTAATGTTAACATGATTGTCTTTTGAAAAATAAGGCTAATCAACT
This sequence comes from Vombatus ursinus, assembly GCF_900497805.2. Taxonomy (NCBI): domain Eukaryota; kingdom Metazoa; phylum Chordata; class Mammalia; order Diprotodontia; family Vombatidae; genus Vombatus; species Vombatus ursinus. Next base: position 51,288,302 of record NW_020948983.1, on the reverse strand, counting down.
TGTAGAGTCAGAAAGCTTACTCCTTCCATGTTTTGATAAGTATTGTAGTCTATAAGAATACAAGTATTAATCTGTGTTCATGAACAAATAATAGTAAAACTGTTATCCACTATAACCAATTTCATGTAAATGTTTCATACTTCTAAAAATGTTATTCTCTTATCAGAACTATTTTGCAGGTTGGATCTCCAATACCTGACATTGAAATTTTACAACCAGTAAATATGCATTGGTCCATTCAACGAAATTTAGCAGCAGAGTGGTATACACAAATTCCAGGGATGAAAATAAAAGGAAACCTGAAACCAATGCAGGCAAGTATAGGGAAAAAGTAATATGGAAACCAGCACATATAGTTTTGTGTTTATCATTGTGTAACTCTCATGGTGACGTATCTTCGAAGTGGTGATGTCCGAAAAGGGCTTAATAAGTTAACTGTAAATGATGGCATATTATTTTTCCACAATTTCCAATTTTCTCTTGTTGCAATATATTTAAGTACTGTGATTAAGAAAACAAAGAAGTCTTATTTGAATACTGCTCGATTGTCTTAAAACATAATTTGTAGTCCTCTTTGTCTCCTGTTGATCCTTCATTCTCTTTTTCATATGTAAACAGCTGATGATTTAATAACTTGGTGAATAAAAGATTTTTTATTTTATAATTTTGTGGTTCTAATTATCTTTTACACATAAGTTGTTGGTGATTTTTAGATTGCGCTCAGTGAAGAAGATTTAACTATCCTAATGAAAATTTTAATGGAAAATCTTGGAGAGGGATCTTTACAGCCGAGTTCTGTACAACCAGTTCCTCAAGAGGGTACAAGAGTGAAAATGGGAAGATCTCAGGATGATTCTGATCATGTGAGAGGTAAAAAGTAAAGATTTTTTGCTAAAGTTAATGGAACATTTTTTAAATTAAGTTTTAAAAATTTGGTAGCATTGTTTCTATAGTTTCCAGTTTATTTTAAGTTCAATGTGTTTAGTTACCAAGAAGAGAAAAGAAATGTGCAAATACAGGAAGAAAGATCTTAGTCACATGTACTTAGATGATGAACTAACCAAAAGAGTGTGGTATAAGAAAGTGGCACTTCATTTATCTGATGTCATTGGGGACAATCAGATATTTTTTCACATAATTAGTGCTTATTATGTTAAGCATGCATCATTTTCTTATTGATCGAGTTTGATGGAAATCTTTCTAAAATGTATTGTATTCCTGTTTTTTTAAACAGATTGTGCAGAGTACAGTTAAACTTTTTCTTCATGGTTCAAGAATTACTTCCAAGATAGTTTTATAGATAGGGTGCTGGATTTGGAGTCAGCGAGATCTGGCTTCAGATCTTTCCTTTGATATATAATAACTTTGTAACCTAGGACAAGTCACTTAACTTCTGTGACCCTCGGTTTCCTTGTTTGTTAAGTTAGGGGGTTGCACTGGGTGGCCTCTGGCTCTTTTTTTTATTATAAACCTAAATATTAAACTTAAATACACAATAAGGAAAGAAAATAAACATGTCATATGCACAGCAGAATGTGGGAGAGGATTCAGAATATATAGCAATAACTTTCTCTTTCAAGAAAGTCTATATATTAAATACTGCATGTTATGTTGAAAGCTGTCCATCTTTTCTTTGCTTCCTTGTAGGCTTTCTTTTGTTCTCTGCTGTGTACTTTTCACTTTGTTCTTTTTTCCCCCCTTTCCCTCCCCCCCAGTCTACAATTAAGTGTGGATTTATTTATATATAGATATTGATATATACACATAATATATACATACATACACATGTATATAAACATGTACTTTCCCTAAGAGATTCTACTCCTAATCTTTGTTTTTATGTTCGTGCATATCTTTTTTCCCTATATCTCCTAATTCCTCTACTTTACTTCTACCCACCACCTTGCCCTTCTATTACTTAACCTACCCCACCACTAGTAATCCCTCCCTTATCCTTCCATTTCCAAGAATCTAAACACCCTTTTATACATCCTTTTGACCTGTTCCATCACCCTCCCCTCTAAAGATCCCTCTCTTATCCTCCCCCAAATCCCTCCCTTATCCTCCCATTCCCATTGATCTAAACACGCTTCTATATATCCCCCTTTTAACCTATTCCCTCACCTTCCTCTCTAAAGATCCCGCCTTTATCCTGTCTCCCCCCTCCATCCCCTTAGAGTTTTATTTCTTTCTAAATTTAGAAGACTTTTATACTCTTCTAGATTTATATGTATTTTTTCCTCTTGAATCCATACCTGATGAAAGTAGATTTCCAGAACTAACAGCCTCCTTCCCCCATCTAATTCCTCTGTATTGGTTCTTCCTCTCACATCTCATTTGTATAAGATAATTACTCTTTTAGCTCTTCTTGAACGGTTTTACTTTTTGAAGTCATATCATACCCCCATCTTTCTAATAAACTACCTAATTACCAATAACAATCTTAGACATAGGTTTTACATTTTACATACAAAAAAGGGCAAACAGTCTATCCTTACTGAGTCCCTTGTAATTAGTCATTGGTATGTTCCTTATATCTTTCTTGGCTCTTGTATGTCAAATCTATTAAGTTCAAGGTTTTTTTTTTTTAAACAAAGTCTTAAAAGTCTGACAGTTCATTAAATGTCCATTTTTTTTCCCCATTCAGAATTATTCTTAGCTTTACTGGCTATGATATTTTGAGCTGGAAGCCCAGTTTTTTGTTCTTCTATATATAGTGTTCCAAGACCTGTGGTCTTTTAGTATTGCTGCTGCTAGGTTTTTTTGTGATTCTAATCGTGGTACTGCTATATGTGAATTGTTTTTTTTTTTCTTGTTGCTTGTAATATTTTGTCCTTGAGCCAGGGGTTTCAGAATTTGACTGTAATATGCCTGTGAGTTTTCCTCATAGGATCTCTTTTAGGTGGTAATCAGTGGATTTTTTCTATTTCTACTTTCCCTTCTTGTTCTAATGCTTCAGGACAGTTTTCTTTAATTATTTCTTGTATTATTGTATCAAGATTCTTTTTTTGATCATAGCTTTCAGGTAGTCCAATAATTCTTATGTTTTTTCTTCTTGATCTGTTCTCCAGTTCAGTTGTTTTTCTTTTTCTTTTCTTTTTTTAATTAATTAAATTTTAGTTTTCAACAGTCATTTCCACAAGATTTTGAGTTCTAAATTTTCTCCCCATCTCACCCTTCCCTCCACCCCAAGAAGGCATGCATTCTGAATATCCCTTCCTTTAATCTGCCCTCCCTTCTAACACCCCCTGCCCCCTTCTGTTATCCCTTTCTCTTTCCATTTTCCTGTAGGGCATATTGCCCAGTTACATGTAAAAGCAATTTTTAACATTTGTTTTTACAGCTTTGGGTTCCAAATTCTCTCCTTTCTTCCCTCCCCACCCACCCTCATTGAGATGCTCGATACAGGTTATTCATGTGTAGTCATGCAAAACACTTCCATAGTAGTTATATTGTGAAAAACTAACTATATTTCCCTTCATCCTATCCCACCCCCACATTTATTCTATTCTCTCTTTTGACCCTGTCCTACTTCAGAGGTGTTTGCTGCTGATTACCCCCTCCCCCAGTCTGCCCTCCTCTATCATTCCCCCTCCTGTCTTATCCCCTTCTCCTCTATTTTCCTGTGGGGTAAGATAGATTTCCATACCCAATTGAGTATGTATGTTATTCCCTCCTTAAGCCAAATCCAATTAGAATAAGATTTACTCATTCCCTCTCATTTTCCCCCACTTCCCCTTCACTGTAAAAGCTTTGTCTGTTTTATATGAGGTAATTTACCCCATTCTACCTCTCCCTTTCTCCTTCTCCCAATATAATCCTCTCTCGTCCCTCAAATTATCTTCAACTCATCCTGTGCCCTCTATCTATCTATCCATATATTTTTTTCCCTCCAACTGCCCTAATACTAACAAAGGTCTCATGAGTTACAAATACCATCTTTCCATGTAGGAATGTAAGCAGTTCAACTTTAATAAGTCCCTTATGATTTCTCTTTCCTGTTTACCTTTTCATGCTTCTTTTAAATCTTGTATTTGAAAGTCAAATATTCTATTCAGCTTTCGCCTTTTCATCAAGAATGCTTGAAAGTCCTCTATTTCACTGAATGTCCTTTTTTTTCCCCTCAAGGATTATACTCAGTTTTGCTGGGTAGGTGATTCTTGGTTGTAATCCTATCTCCTTTGCCCTTCGGAATATCATATTCCAACTCCTGTGGTCCCTTAATGTAGAAGCTGCTAAATCTTGTGTTATCCTGATTGTGTTTCCACAATACTTGAATTGTTTCTTTCTGGCGGCTTGCAATATTTTCTCCTTGACTTTGGAACTCTGGAATTTGACTGTAGTATTCCTAGGAGTTTCCTTTGGGGATCTTTTTCAGGAGGTGATGGGTGGATTCTTTCCATTTCTATCTTACCCTCTGCTTCTAGAATATCAGGACAGTTTTCCTTGATAATTTTTTGAAAGATGATATCTAGGCTCTTTTTTTGATCATGGCTTTCAGGTAGTCCAATAATTTTTAAATTATCTCTCCTGGATCTTATTTTCCAGGTCAGTTGTTTTTCCAGTGAGATATTTCACATTGTTTTCTATTTTTTCATTCTTTTGGTTTTATTTTACGGTATCCTGATTTCTCATAAAGTCACTAGCTTCCAATTGCTCCATTCTAATTTTTAAGGAAATATTTTCTTCAGTGAGCTTTTGGACTTCCTTTTCCATCTGGCCAATTCTGCTTTTGAAGGCATTCTTCTCCTCATTGGCTTTTTGGACCTCTTTTGCCATTTGGGTTAGGCTATTTTTTAAGGCGTTATTTTCTTTAGTATTTTTTTTTTGGGGTCTCCTTTAGCAAGCTGTTAACTTGTTTTTCATGATTTTCTTGCATCACTCAGTTTTTCCTCTACTTCTCTTCCTTGCTTCTCAAAATTCTTTTTGAGCTCTTCCATGGTTTAGGACTGATTCATATTTTTCTTCGAGACTTTGGATGTAGGAGCTTTTGACTTTGTTATCTTCTTTGGTTGCATGTTTTGATCTTCTTTGTCACCAAAGTAATATTCTATGGTCTGACTTTTTCTGTGCAGTTTGCTCATGATCCCAGACAATTATTTGACTTTCAAACTCTTTGTTAAGGTAGGGGTCTGCTTCCAATGTGGAGAATGTACTGTCCCAAGCTTCAGGGATTTTGTGCAGCTGTTTTCAGAGATACTTCTTCTGCACTCACCTGATATTTGCTGGTTCCTTCTCGCCCCAGCTGTGACTGTACAGAACAGCTGGGTCTGGCATTCCTTGTCAGCAGAGGTTCCCTAGATGTTCCGTAGCTCAGATGCCCAACTCTCCTCACTGTCCTGGGGATAAAAGTTCTGTGACTGAGGCCTAGGCAACCTCCCAGCCCAGCTAACCCCAGGGCTTGCCACTTGTTCTTTAAGCTGTCCCTATCCTGGAGGTGTTTACCCTTCAAAGGGAGGAAACCTCATCTTGGAATTTTTCTTCAGATCTTCTCTGATTTTCCCAGGAGGACCCCCTGTTCTGCCCCCACTCTTATTTATCTTCACTGCCCTATGTTCTCCCTCAAGTGCTGTTTTCTCTAGGAAAATCTTGAGAACTTGAAGTTTTCTGACCTACTTCAGCATCTTCCCAGAATCCTCTCTCCTTCCAGCTCTTAATTTGTGATACTTAATGTATGCTCTTAACAAGTCTTCTTGCTTCCACCTTCCATATCCCACCTTCTTTTTTTTTTTTCAGCCAAAGACAAGGTTTATTAGAACATCCATCATATTGGGCAGACTCTTAAGGAGTCTGAACATTAGTCTAGATTTTAAGAATCTGAGCAGTGGCTAGATTATAAGAATCCCAGCAGAAGCTAGATTATAAGAATCTAAGCAGTGGTTAGATTTTAGGAATCTGAGCATCTTAAGGGAGATGAGATGGACTTTATATACAGAAAGACTGTGGGAGGGATCTAGGACTGGCCAAGTAGTCCATGAGGTAATAGAATTACCAAGGGTGGGAAGTGGCTTGGGGCCATAGGGAGGGAAGACAAGATTGGGTGTAGCCACAGTGAAAGACCAGTTGATGGGATTATAGCCTCAGGTGAACTCCAGAGATTTGGCCAAGTGGGAAAGTCCAGGGTTTTTCCTTTCTGGGGTCTAGATCCCAACCCCATCATTCACCCCTCAAACAAATGGGACCCAAATTCTTTTGGAGTAAGAGGTGAAGGTCTTGGCTTCTGAAACTGCTTCCTCCTGGCAAGGGGCGTAGAGCTGTCCCTGTCTCGAGGGGGTCCCAAAGAGGAGGTTGACTGGAACTAAACACAAGTTACATCCAGGGAACAATGGGGGGACATTGGCTGGTACCCAAATGGCCTGTAGTTTGGAAGACACAAATATGACAGAAAAGACTGCACGGCCCAAATATAACAGGATAAAACATCCTTAGCTCTATTTGAATTCAGTTTTCCAACCATGCAGTATCAAATCTACCTCATAGCCAGACTCAGGAATAGCCAGGTGGGTAACATTCCCTTTCAAAGGAACATAATGGGGATACTGAGCCAGAGGATCCCATCTTAGACTGAGGCCAAAATTGTCCTCTCATCTTTTCCCAGTGCTGACTTCCCACCAGTATGACCTTCTCTGAGTAGCTTGTGGCATTTCTCTCAGATGGTGGATTATTGATTATTGATGGATTATAACCCATCAGACAACTCAAAATAAAATCCTATGAGCTTTTACCTCAAACAGCAAGTTTTACTAATCACAGCTTAGGAAAAACTTTTCCAGGATTTACATCTCAAACTTAAATTTATCCTAATGTAAAAAGCCAATCACTAGAGATTTATATACACTTGCAAATTCTCAGCGAGCCATACATAACCCAAACAAACTTTTTGGCTAGTTTACATTAAAACAATAACCAACAATAGCTAAATTATTTTAGTGGTAACCAAATTATGAAAAGTTGCATGACATAACTGATATAGAAAGTTCACCAATTTGAAACTTGAAACAAACCTATTACCAATCAGGTGACTTCAGTTTTGTTAAATACACTTACAAATTACTTTACACAGAGAATCAACATCTCATCTTTAAAAGTTAAAACTACAAATTTAAAAGAGCATGTTTACCCCAGTTCAGAGGCCAGCTTCTTTACCTTGAGCAGGATATACTGAACCTGGGTTATGCTTCCAGGCAAAGGTTGCCTCAGAGCCCAAGGCAATTGACAGTGGGGCCCATGCTGTAGCTGCTGCCCCCCCCCCCCTTTTCCCCAGGTGAGGGAGAGCGAAATCAAAAGTGAGGGGTAAACAGTGAAATTCTCTTTTCCTGTGAGAGGGGTTAACAGATATCCTCTTGACTCAAGTGAAGGGAGTGGGAGAAAAGAGTGACCAGTTTGTAAGGAGGAGTTCTAAACTCCTTAATGATCAATCACAAAACCTCCAGAATCTGCCAAGATATTTTTAGCTGTTCTAACTTTCCCCTGTAACCTCCATGAAGGAGAATTCAGGGGTGTAGAGGGAAGGGAGTAATTCTCAGGGAACCAAAAAGCAACTGCAGTTTTTCTCCAATTCTCTAGTGCCGAGAGAACTGACAGAATTGGGCATACACTTCCAGATAAGGCGTCCGTCCTTGTCCTCTATACTGTGGGAGGTGTACCCAGGTCCATGGCCTTGAACCAACCCAGTAGACTGAGAGCCTGAGAGTATCAGGCTGATTGTGAGACAGCCTCATAACTGTCTGCCCAAAAAGCACCTCCAAGCCTTGGTGCTTGGAGAGCGACCCCAACAGCAGAGCAAGAGAGGGAGGGAGAGGAGGCTTACATACCTTCCAGTCTTGACTGGAGAATAACTTGGGGTTAGGCAATTTCCCCTTATGGACCACCAAAATGATCCGGTTTAGGGGCTCACGGGTGCTGGGACCCCAAAATCACAACATGCAGGTCCTGCCCAAAAGAATTCGACCCACGCCTTCTTTCAACCAAAGACAAAGTTTATTAGAACATCTGTCATATTGGGCAGTCTCTTAAGGAGTCTGAACATTAGTCTAGATTTTAAGAATCTGAGCAGTGGCTAGATTATAAGAATCCCAGCAGTGGCTCAATTATAAGAATCTAAGTAGTGGCTAGATTTTAGGAATCTGAGCCCATATCCCACCTTCTAACTGGTCTCTCTTCTCTTCTTTCTCTACAGTCTGTCTTAGTAACTTCATCAGGCAGATGCCTCACAAATCTGTTTGTCCAGCCCTAGTCTCTCTCCTGAGTTTTACCCCCACATCATTAATTGTCTGTTGATCATTTCAAATTAGAAGTGCTGCAGATATCTTAAATTCAACACCTCCAGAATAGAACTCATTATCTTTTCATTCATGTTCATGCATGGCATTCTGTTTCCTATCTTTGTGCCTTTTCAGTGACCATTCTCCTTGCCCCAGATGCACTCTGTCCTCATTGTTGCCTCAGAATTCCTCTCTTTTTCCGTGCTACAATTCATGTACCACTTCCTGCATTAAGCCTTTTTTGTCTTCCTCCCCTGCCCCCAATTGCTAGTGCTCTCTGTACTAGACTGTTTTGTATTCACTTGTGTTGTTTTCTGTTTATATTTCTTTTGAATAAACTTATACCGTTTCCCAAAGGTCTTAGAGAAGTTTTATGCTATTAAAATGATATATCCTGTTCTTCCCAATTAGAATGTAAGCTCCTTGAGTAGGTTTTCATTCTTTGTATTTGTTTCCCCAGCACCTAGTATAGTTCCTGGCACATAGTAAACACTTAATAAATTTGAAAGATCTTCAGGAAAAGTTGTTTCATGATTTTGTTTGATGATTTGTTCTGCTGTATAACAACAGTTCAGTCTTCTTTATATTTAATCCCTCAGTACTGCAAATTATTACCTTGTTTTGGTCTGAATTGCCAACTTGAATTCAGTCTGTATTGCCAAATAAAGAGAAAGCCAATTTGGCTGGATTACTGAGTTTAGGAAGGGAAATAATATATAGTAATGTAAAAGGAGGCTGGAAAGACAGGTTGAGACCATATGGTGAAGGGCTTTAAAAGCCAAAGAAAAAAAAGTTAATAGTGTATTGTAGAAGTAATAGGAGCTACTAGAGTTTAGGAAGTAGTGGAGTGCCTTGGTCCTATTTGCACTTGTAGAAAATCACTTTGCCAGTAGTGTGGAAGATGGACTGGCTTGGGGAGAAACTTGAGGTGGGGAGACCAGTTAGACCATTATAGTCATCCAGGACAAAGGTGATGAAGGCTTGACCTAAGTTGGTGAATGTGTGAGTAGAGTGAAAGGGTCAGATATGAGAGATGTTGAGGAAGTAGGAACAGCAAGATTTAGCAACTCATTGTATGTATGATGTGAAGAAGAGTAAGGAATTAAGGAAAGTGCCAGCATTACAAACTTGGAAGATATAAAGAATGATAGTGCTTTTGACAGATATAGGGAAATTTGGAAGAAGAGTGGAAAGATAATGAGGCTATTGCAATAATCTAGGCAGATTGTAATGAATAACTGTATTAGAGGGATGCTGGTGGAAGTGCTTGGGAAAGTAAATATAAAAAATGTTTTGGAGGTAGGATCAAGAATATGATTTAGTTGTAGTTCTACCTAAAGGAGGATACTACTAGATGATCTCTTGAAGTCTTTAAATTCTATGTATATATGTGGAAGTGCCAATAGAAAATGCATACTAATAGTTCTTTCAAAATAATACCACCTTCTTCTTCTGATTAAAACCTATAAAGTACGTAAAGGAACCATTATAATCCCCATTTTACAAATAGAAAAACTGCTATTACAAAGATATTAAAAGACTTGGTCAAGGTCAACAGAAGTTGTGCCCTTTATAGTGAGAGACTGATTTTGTCAATGCCACTTTGCTGAATACTAGGTTAGTTTGGAAAAGATCCTGTTTTCTATCAAGTCTCTTAACATATAGAACTTTAAAAAATATTCTAATAATGAAAAATCAAGTCCCTAAATTTTCTTGTACTTGTAAATAAAAAAAAATGTTTAAAATTTTTTTCAGGTTCACTGTTGCATACCCCTGAACAAGATATGACAGACTTGAATCCTTCTGACAATCAAAATGTCATTCTCCAATTTGATTTTCACTTTGAGTCTCTTTCACTTGTCCTCTACAACAATGATATAAATCAGGTATGATGTAGTAAATTTTCACAGTAGGAATTGCAGTTAAACAAAGTAGAATACATGTATACTCCTAAACAGATTCTAACATCGTATAACCAAAGAATAATTTCAAAAATACTATTGGAATAATTGTGCCTAAGTATAAAAAGCACTCATATATTTGTTGAATAAATGAATGAATGAATAGCATTGTGAATACTTAAAAGAAAAACAAACTACTAGGTTTTACAGCCTTTGATAAAGGCCTCATTTCTCAAATATATAGAAAACTGAGCCAAATTTTACATTCCCTTATTGATAAATGGTCAAAGGATATGAATAGGCAGTTTTCAGATGAAGAAATCAAAGTTATCTATAGTCATATAAAAATGCTCTAGATAACTATTGATTAGAGAACTGCAAACTAAAACAACTCTGAGGTACTACCTATCAGATTAGTTAATATGAGAGAAAAGGAAAATGACAGATGTTGGAAGGGATGTAGAAAAATTGGGATACTAATGCACTTACTGTTGGAAAATTTGTTAACTGATCCAACCTTTTTGGGGAGCCGTTTGGAACTATGCTCTACCGGCTATAAAACTGTACAAACCCTCTGACTCAGCAATATCATTACTAGGTTTGTATCCCAAAGAAAACAAAGAAAAAAGAAAAGGTCTTATATGTACAAAAATATTTGTTGTACCTCTTTTTGTATTTGCAAAGAATTGGAAGTTGAGGGGGATGCCCGTCAACTGGGAAATGGCTGAACAAGTTGTGGTATATGATTATAAGGGGATATCATTGTGCTATGAGAAATTATGAGCAAGATGTTTTCAGAAAAACTTGGGAAGATTTATATTAACTGATGCAAAATTAAGTGAGCAGAACCAGGAGACAATTGTACACAGTAACAGCAGTATTGTAAGACTATCAACTATGAATGACTTAGTTATTCTGATCAGTACAATGATTTAAGACAATTCTGTAGAATTTATAATGAAAAATGTTATCCATTTCCAGAGAAAGAACTGATGGAGTCTGAATGCAGGTCGAAACATACTTTTTAAAACTTTCTCTTTTTTTTTGGTCTGTGTTTTCTTTTGTAACGTGGTACATATATAATATATAATAAAATTGCTTGCCTTCTCAATGAGGAGGGACAAAAGGGAGAGAGACAATTTGGAACTAAAAATTTTAAAAATTGAAAGTTAAATTTTTTTTACATATAAATGAGAAATATTTAATGAAGTAATTGAAAATCTTTTGGGGGAAAAAGAAAAAAAAACACTAGGTCTGCAAAGTTCTGTTTTGTGTGCCAAATTTGCAAATATGTTTTCACTAGTTGATCTTTATCTGTTTCCACAGTTATAGTGGCTTATAGTCTAGTAGACAGTTTCACACATAAACAGATATTGTTAATACTGAAGGATAAGAGTACTTCCACCAAAGTGGTATGTGAAACTCTAGGATAAGCAGGGTAATTATCAACCAGGGAGTTTCAGAAGGGTCTCATGAAAGAGGGAAATTTAAGTTGGGCATTGAAGGTTGCATAGAAATTTTATGGATGGAGAAAAGAGAGAGGAAGGATATCTTGGCATATGGAATAGTATGAGGAAAAGCACAGAGATTAGAAAGCGCATCTTGACCAAAAAGAAAACTGAGTGCTTCAGGAGTGTGCCTTCTGGCAAAGACTCAAT
>NW_020948983.1:51271038-51276469 GCF_900497805.2 Vombatus ursinus | reverse complement strand
GTTGAAAAAGCTACCTCAAGGTTTGTTAATGCTGTGTTTTGGATGAAATGCATATTTTAGATTGAAAAATGTACTTGATTTGCAAAAATTGACTGAGCATCATATAATCATGCTTTTCATGGCAGATATGAAATAGTAATCCTGACATGTTGTACTTTAAAATTTAAACTGGCAAAATGGATCATTTTCTTTGAAAGGAAACTTTAATGATAAAATACATGAAAACTTTCCAGTAGAAATAAAGATAACAATGAAATAATTATTTGGAAGAAGGAGATGCTTTGGTAAACTAGTGACAGGATTAAGGATTAGAACAATGACTTCACTGTTCTAGGAGGCTCCTGGTTGAGGAAGCATTTTCTACCAATACAGGTTGGCACTTTCTACACTTTATGTTCTCAGAGAATTTCCTCAGTCACTGAGAGGTTAAGTGACTTGGTGGGATCACACTGTCAGAGGTTGAAAGTGAATCCAGGCCTTCCTGGCTTTAAAGCTGGATACTTCTTTTGATAAACTGTTTCTCTGACTTATTTACAATAAACATAATCCATCTAAAATTGTAGGGCTTGTACTTCCCTTGCTTAACTCTTTTTTTTTTTTCTTTTGAGAAACATCTTTGTGGTCTCCACAAATAGGAATTGCATGCCATTGGAATGTCTTTTATTAATCTACAGCAATAATGAGAATTTCAAGCAAACTTAAAGAACTTTTTATTTTAATACCATTGTTAAGCTTTCCACTAGTTCATAACAAAGGAGCACCTACTTTTGTTTTATTTATGGGAAAAAAAGTTTAATAATACCCTGTTTAACTTTGCAATTCGTTGAACACATCCTGTGCATGTATTCTCTCCATATGTATTTAATAAATACCTTTGGATTTAACTAATATTTTTGAAGCAGTTTTTAACCTTTCCCCACTTCTTTTCAGAGTGGGGGACTATTGATACATAGAATATTAGACTTTTTTGACATGTTGGTTAGTTATGTTAAACTGTTTTTCTTCCTCTTTTTTTTTATTCTGTATTATAAGAAATGACTCTCTTAGAGAATAGGAAAGGACTCAATGAGAAATGTAGAAAGTGTAAAAACAAAAGCTATCAATAAAAGCTTATTTTTTAAAAGTAAGTTTAGTTATATTGATGTTTATTATTGTTTATAATGGGCAGCTAGGTGGTGAAGTAGATATGTCTAGAATGCTGGACTTGGAGTCAGGAATACTCATCTTCCTGAGTTCAAATCTGGCCTCAGACACTTACTGGCTGTGTGATGCTGGGCAAGTCACTTTACCCTGTTTACCTTAGTTTCCTCATCTGTAATATGAACTGGAGAAGGAAATGGCAAACTACTCCAGTATCTTTGCCAAGAAAACCCCACATGGGATCATAAAGAATCAGACATGACTGAAAAATGACTAAACTGAATTATTTATTACACATAATTTTTAAAAGAATAAGAAGCAGGTTTTAGCATTATCTTTTTAGTCTGTAAGTGGTATGCCATTTACATTTGCCATCATCCCTCCCTAAGGAGCTCTTATCTTACTGGTGACACTCTTTTTAATCAAATCAAAATGTGTAATGCCTACCACTAGTCCAGTTGTCCATAAGAAACATTCAGTAAATATTTGTTGAATTGAACTAAATTAAATTATTGGTCCTTCAGGTTGTGAAGGAAGGTGACAAGATCAAAGCCTTAAAGAAAGTTTTGTTCCTTAAAGTAAGATAAGGGGATTTCAGTCTTATAAAGTTAATGGGACTGAGTTGTATTGTTCTTTAAAATTACTGATTTTCTCCGACAGATGCTGTTTGTGAACTTTTTACGTTGTAATTAAAATAGTCCATAATTACTTAATAACATGGATCAAACTGTAATGATTATCAGGCCATATGTTGGCTGATTATTTAACTAGCTTCCATTTCACCCTGATCCGAACTAAATTTTGGCAAGTTGGATGAAAGATGGAAAGCTAGTCATTTAGAAATGACTATTTAGAAATAAAAATATACTAAAATAAATCTTGATATTTTTTCAGAATGATTGACAAGAAGAATGGTCAAGATGAAAGTTCAATGATTGACATAAATTACAAGCAAGACAAAAATGGAAGTCAAATAGATGCTGTTCTTGACAAGCTGTTTATATGTGCCAGTGTGGAATTTCTAATGACAGTGGCAGACTTTTTTATCAAAGCTGTTCCCCAAAGTTCAACAGCTACAAATGAAAAAACCACACAGATTTCATTAAGGCAAACTACTTCAGCAAAAATCAAACCAGAGAGAGGTTGGTAAAACTTTTTTCTATTAGAAAAAGAAACAAAAGAAATTTTTCGCATACATTATACAGATTAGAGTTTAAAATGTGAGCGTATCTTTTCAAAAAGATTTACTAATTAGAAATTCCTTAATGGAGCTGTATAGTGGAAAGAGTTACAGGAGTGAGATTTCAGGAGATCTGTGTTGACAAGTCTGAGACCTCAGTGAGCCTCAGTTTCCTCATCTGTAAAATAAGAGGATCTGGCTAGGCTATTTCCAAAGTCCTCTTATTCAGATATCTACATCTATGGTTTTGAAGTTTTGTTGTATCTCAAGAAAATAAAATCTTTACATCTCATCAAACTTTTAAAGTCACTTACCAGGTAATTGATTTTCCCAGATAAACTGTTTCTCTAGGCTTATCCATTTCTTTAAACAGCTACAGAACGTTAAACATTAGAAGACTGTCATTTGCCGTTTATATATTTTTATTGCAAATTTTGTGTATAGTAGACTTAGAAGTCCACAGAAAAGTAAAATTAAACAAGTATCAACTGATAACATCAAAGATTTTCTTTGTGTCCCTTACTTTTCTGTCCCCAAATGTTTGAAGATGCCAATAATTATGTCAGGAACTTGAAAGGAAGATTTTTCAGTATACTTAATCTTTCTGTGAATAGTTGGTAACTGTACAGTACTCTATTTACATAACAACATTATTGTGATGAGATTCTGTCAACTTTTTTGTGTCAGGCATTGTTTCTTGTTTTTTTTCCTCAGAAAGTTCTGGAAGGCCAAATATGACTTTAACGGCAAAGGTTACAGATCCAGAAGTGGTATTTGTTGCCAGTTTGGCAAAGGCTGATGCCCCTGCTTTGACAGCATCTTTTAAATGTGACATTTTTTTATCATCTTCCAAACTTGAGCAGAAGATGATAGCATCTGTAAAAGACCTGAAAGTGTTGGCCTGCCCTTTTCTCAGAGTAAAAGGAACAAAAAATGTTACTACGGTAAGAATTACTTCTGATTCTAATTTTCAGGTTAGAGAACTGCAGAAATGAATGATTAAAATTATCAGACAGTAATTGTGTTGAATGGGAATTGAGTTTTAGCAAGAATCAGTATTATTTTTTCAACAGCATAAACTTATGGATTAGGAAAAAAATTTTACTACCACTTGGCATAATTTGTAACATGTCATTACTAAAAGTTTATTTTATATCCCTGGAAAACATGACTTTTACTAGTTGTCATAATTACTGCTGTAGTTACTTGGCATGCTTAATATATAACTATTTGAAAGGAGAATTATAAAATCATGATGTTAAAACTGTAATGATTTTTTGATGTGTATACTGATTTGTGAAAAGGAATATAATTCTCAGCTTAGTTTAAGAAACTAGACTATTAATTTATAAACTCCCATGTATTTTAGGTAACAGTAGTCTAAAAAGGAATAATTTCATTTTATTGAGACAGAAAATAATTGTTTTTTAACCATTGAATTGATAGCATAAGTAAAAATTGTTAGATAAAGGTTATGCTTTTTTTTTCCTGATCTGGCTACGTTTTTAGCTTTTGAACTTTTCCTGTGGTATAGTGTAATCAAGTTTAATTAATGTCTTCAGTACATTATTTATGGAGTTTGAAAAATGATAAACATATTCCAGTGAGAGCTTTCTGTTAAATTAATATTTTTGAATAGCTTGTAAATTTTCTATTTAGCTGTTCTAATAAGCCTTTGAAATATTAAAATCCAGGGGCAGCTAGGTGGCGCAGTGGATAGAGCACTGGCCCTGAAGTCAGGAGGACCTGAGTTCAGATGTGGCCTCAGACCAAACACTTGACACTTACTAGCTGTGTGACCCTGGGCAAGTCACTTAACTCCAATTGCCTAAAAAAAAAAAAAGAAATATTAAAATCATAAGAGAATGTATGTTTGGGGGGCCAGGGTGGAGGGGGTTGGTTGACACATGCTTCTGTCATTGACTAAGGATTTGGTGTAAATTAATGTAATAGAAGAGTTTTAAGTTTGTACTGGTATAAATTTAAAAGTTTAACATATTTGCCGTAAATGAGAAAAAGTCTGTCCTAAAGGAATTTAGCTAATATGAAAGAAAATGTTTTTTTCATTTCCTGTGATACATTTACTTAACATCTTGAGTTCTGAAAAGCACTGTACTAGTATATGTACATTTAGCTATGCAGTGATTACATAATTACTAAAGTATAAATTCCATTTCTTTTGATTTAGGTTTTACAGCCTTGCTCTTTACTTATGGAAAAACGTGAGCATGTTTCAGGAGAACAAAATATAGATATTCTGGTTGAAGAATTTATAATTAAGGTTGGTACTGGTGAGAGCTAAGTTTTGTCTCCCAAACAAGATTATAGATTCCTAAAGGTTAGAGAGCACATGTTTTGTTTTTTATCTGATGCGAAACCTAATACATCGGTACCTGATAAATATTTTTTCAATTGAATTAAATTGTTGTTTCAAATAATAAAATATTATGTTCTCTTTCCCTTTAAATATCACGATATAGTTTCTTCAGAAAATCGGTCATTTTCAGCTTTTTGTTTGTGGTGGTAGTTATGATGGTGATAGGGAGTAGGATTATACATTTATTTGTGGTAATCTACCTTTATTAAGAAGTAGTATATTGAATACTTACTTTGTGAAAGATGTTGATCTATTTTGTGAGAATGAGACAGTTCCTATCCTAAAAAATCTTTCAGCATGATTCTAAGTGAGCTGATGGATAATTGAGCTGTAGCATCCACAAAGATGTTAAGGAGGGGATTATCAGCTCACTGAGGGCAGGAATTTTGTCTTATTTATTTTGTATCTCCTTCAGGGCCAAGTGCAAAGTAAAGCAGAATACTAGTATTTCAAGAGGTTCAAAGTACGTTAGTGTATGTCAGAAATGAGGGACAAGTCACATCTGATTCGAAAATAAGAGAAAACTTCACAGGGGATACCTCATTTGAACTTGGCCTGGAATGTTGAGTAGAATTTAGGATAGAATGTGGGAGAAAGCCTCTCAGCTCAGAGGAAGAGAAGCACAAAGGGAGCAAAAAAAAAAATACAATAGGTTTAGGGTATAGTGAGTAGGCCAATTTGTCCAATACACACACACACACACACACACACACACACACACACACACACACACA
>NW_020948983.1:51119473-51271028 GCF_900497805.2 Vombatus ursinus | reverse complement strand
ACACACACACACACACACACACACACACACACACACACACACACACATATATTAAAGGGGAGTGAAGGTGACAAAACTGCAAAAGCAGATCATATTGTGAAGCACTTTGAATACCAGTTTACATCTTTTCTGTGAACATTAGGGAGACATTAAAGACTTTTGAGTAGGGGAGTAATATGATTAATCTTCTTAAAACATAACTTTAATATGGCAGTAATATTTAGGAGGATCAGAGAATATGAAAGAAGAAAAAAGTCACTACTTGCCAGGTAGACACCAGGAATGAGACAATGAGTCCCTGAAGTAACGCAGTGGGAGAGAAAGAGGTGGGAGTTTAGTGAAAGAGATTTTGTGGAGGAGTTGGCAAATTATTGGATGGGGAATAGACATGTCTCCCATTATGGTCCTGAGTAGAATGGGAAAGATTCCTGTAGGGGGAAGGGTTTGAGCTGAGCTCTAAAAGTCAGGTAGGATTTGTTTAGGTGTCAAGAGAACAAGGAACAGTGAGAGCAAAGGTGTAGAGATGGGCAGGCTCAAGTCACGTTTGGCATATAAGAACATCCACAGCTTTCACTGGAATGAAAAGGTTATGAAGGGGATTAGTTTAAGATTGGATTTTTTGCACATGAAGGAGAACAAATGAAGATATTTTAATTGAGGAAAGGGAATATTACATAATCAGTGCTGTTTGAGAAGGATTAATCTGGTGGTAGGGTTTAAAATTATTTTGAGAAGATGGTAAGGTTTTGCAAAGTACAGGCATGAGACAATAAAGGTATGAACTGGGGTGGGGATGGAAATGTAAATAACGTGCCAAAAGAAGAAGGAATGAGGTTTGGTTTAGCTCAAGAACTCTTTCTTGTCTCCTACCAACCCCACTCCCATCCCTTAAGAAGCCAAAGTCACAAATAACAGATGAGCACTCCTGTGCATGTATTGACTCCACGTACGAATAAAATAATCATAGTAATTACAGATATCTGTATAAGTGCTATTCATATAATACCTCACTTGAGCATCACAACAACCTTGTGAGATAGGTACTCGAGGTCAGTCAGTCAGCAGACAATTATCAAGCATCTCTGTTGTGCCAGACACTGTGCCATGTGTTAATGTTACAAATATAAAAGTGAAAGAGTCTCTGCTGTCAAACAGCTTTATTTTTGTTAAGAGGCTACAATATGTTAAGAAATTGTACAAAATAGAGAATAATTAGTAGGAGGTGCAGTAACAACTAGGGTAATCAGGAGTCATCCCTATTTTATAGCTGAGGAAATGAAAAGGTAGAGAGGTTAAGTGACTTGCTCAGAGCTGGGACTAGAAGTTGAAGAATTTCTGATTTTCACCTTATATTTTTAAGATGAGTTCAGTGCAAACATAATGAACTGAGAAGTTGCAAGTGAAGTAATGCTTTCTTGCGTGAAATGCAGCTTTGTTTCTTTTCTTTTTAATGTCACATAAAATTTGAAGATTTAATTTTTTTGACAGATAAATTCTTTTTCTTTATTATGCTATTGTCATATGGGGCAGCTTTTAATTTATTTCTTGTGCTTTTTTTTTTTTAAGGTTTCACCAATAATTCTCAATACTGTAATGACAATCATGGCTGCTATGTCACAAAAGAAGAAAGATGATGATTCAAAAAGTACATCAGACAGTACTGAAAATCTCTGGGCCATCAAATCTATTGATGATTGTAATGCTTGGTTTCTTGGAGTCGACATGGCAACAGAAGTAACGGAAACATTCAGAGATCTTGAACAACCGTCGATAAAGGAAAATTTCGTTATGGTTGTAAAATCTGTTCAGGTCACCTTTGAATGTGGCTTGGGGCATCGGACTATACCATTATTATTGATGGAGTCTACATTTTCAGGAACTTTTAAAAACTGGTCTTCTCTCATGTCTGCTACTGCTGACATGACCCTTGAGGTACTGCCAACACATTGTCACCTTCCAGTGCAAATTTATAGCAGTAGTAAAACCAAAATCCTACTGTTAAAGTAATATGTTTTCTTTAGTAGTCCTTCACATTTAAATTTATGAATCTCTAATAAATTACATTGTTCAGTGCAATTTATAGTATATTTATTGTTTCATTTTCTAAAACAGGTTATTTTTAGCAATGAACCATTTAGTACAAGAACAGACTAGAAGGAAAGGGGGTCAAGGAATCCTCTTTGGGTACATTTATACAATTACATGAATAATTTTAAATGACTGTGGGTATATACTATTAGCCAGCAGGACTTTTTTCTCCTTGCTGAAGAAGCAGCATTCAGTAGTTGAGACAAAAACACTTTTCTTGTTTGAAATTAAATTCTGTTTTTTTCCAGGTTCACTACTATAACGAAATACATGCTGTCTGGGAACCTTTGATTGAGAGAGTGGAAGGGAACAGACAATGGAATTTGAAGCTTGAAGTAAGGAATCATTATGTATTTTTTGTGCCAATCTTTAAAAAGTTTGAATGTGTTCATCAGCGTATTCTACTGTATGAACTATATTCAGTTATCACTTAAAAGCACTTAGAGAAAATTTTAACACAAATCCCAGATCCTTTTTTATTGCTATGATTATAGCCTCTGTTGCAGTATTAACTAATTTTCATAATATGCATAGGTGAGGCAGCATGTCTTCAAAAGTTGTGTATTGAAATTGACTTCTAGAGGCTAAAGTTTAACCCCTCTGATTTATTGTCTTCATTAAAGGGAGATGAATATTATATCTATCTCTCTTTGGTATTGAATAGCTATCAATAATTGTGAGATACTTTTTGAGCCTTTTAAAAATTTTTGATAATAAACTACTGGAAACTGATGACTAATATGAAAATTATAAGTATAACTGGTAAAATTATAGGAAAAGTAGAAATATACTTCAGGTTAGTACATTCTTAAAAAATCATTTTGGACCTCTGAGTTACCTTGCCCTATTGTCTTTTAGATTGCTCATTAAGACATCATTACCAATTAGTCACGTAACACTAGATAAATAATTGTGCTCTAGGGAGTGTGTAAGAGAAGTAGTTTAGGTGACTTTGAAAAAATAACCTTGGTGCTTCCATGACAAATTATGAAAGGTTTCCTTTTTCATTAACTGTATGCTAAAAGAAGGCTGATTTGTGTCAACACAGAAATACAATATTTGTAGAGTATTTATGTCAAAGGATAAATATGCTTAATTATGTTGAAAATTCCTTGAATTTATGAGACTGCAATAGTTATTATTTTTATTTCCTTTTACAGTTGAGGAATAACCCAGTCCAGGATAAAAGTTTGATGCCAGGAGATGATTTTATTTTTCTTCCTGAGCCACAAACAGCAATTCACATTTCTTCAAGAGATACAATGAATATAACAATATCCAAATGCTGCCTCACAGTCTTCAACAACTTATCAAAGGTATACCTATTTGTTTAAAATGTAAATTATTTGAAAAGTATGAATATGTAAAAAGGTAGTCATACTTTTCCCATAGATAAATTAGCTTTTGTTGCTGAATATAATGTAAGAGACTGTGTATTGTATGTTGTTCAGATTTGTACTAATATTTTTTTTTAAATTTCAGGCATTTTCAGAGGGAACTGCATCTACTTTTGATTATTCTTTAAAAGACAGGGCTCCTTTTACAGTGAAGAATGCAATAGGTGTTCCTATTAAGGTGCAACCTAATTCTAATCTCCGAACAGTGGGCTCATCTGTAAAAGGTGATATTTATGATGTTGATGTTGATCAGATTTTGGAACTGGAGTATTCCACTTCAGAACCCTTAAATCGAGGGAAACTATCTGTATTGAGCCGTCAAGAAAGCTCTCTCTTCACTCTGACTTTTGGTATGTTATATTTATTTGATTGCAAAGTTATCTTCTGTTTTAATTAATGTAGATGGATGATAGCTAAACTGTAATGCTAATAAGACTTTTTTTTTGATATTACTTGTTCTAGGCTTTAAGATCCTTTGAAATTGAGACTAATATTTTTAGTTTACACCAAACTCCCAACTTTGCTTTCTTGAACTTGAAAAAGTTCAGTATTAGATCACAGAAATACTTTTTGTTTGTAGAATCAAATTCTAGCAGATGTTAGAGTAAGTCATCATAACTAATAAGCAATAAGCACAGCTTATTGGCATCACCTCAAAACAGTGAAAACAGTACCAAAATAAAACATCAACAAAACTGATGGGAAAGGAATACCACAATTTTATCTCACTCTGTTGTCATATGGAACATAATAACATTTTTCCCCTTTCAGGACAGGAGTAGGGGATAGAGTCCTAGACTTGTAGTTAGGAAGACCTGGGTTCAGGTTGTACATCAGACACTTAATAACTTTTGTGATTCTCGGCAAATTGGAGTCTCTGAACCTTGCTGAACCTCAGCTTCCTCATCTGTTAAAATGTGGATAATAATGTGCTTATTTTATAGAATTTTAAGGCTGAGATGTGGTAAGATGAAAAGTACTTTTAAAATATTAAAGCACTAAAAATTTGAGCTATTATTAAAATCAAATGGTTATAATTAATAGTGAAAATGTTCTTCCTTGATCTTTTTGTAAAATTAAGAGCTACTTCTAACATTTTGAGGATTATGACATTATAACATTATGAGGATTATTGTAATGAAAAAGGTTTAGTATCATTAAATAGCTATGAATTGACTACTTTTTATTTAGTTTCTGGGTCCCAGAAACATTCTTGATGAAGTACATCTCTACAGAAATTTAATTTTTTGAGATTTAATTCTGTTCCTTTACTGAAATTATGATCAATTTTGATTTTCCTTTTCTTTTTTTTTGCCATTTTACTTACGTAAATCTTAATTATTTATATTAGTGCCTTATGGATACACAGAAATAGCAAATATTCCTATCACACGACCTGGGCGAAGATTATATAATGTACGGAATCCCTGTATGAATTTTTCTGACTCGGCTTTGGTACAGATTGATGCAGCAGAAGGGAATAAAGTGATTACCCTTCGGTCTTCTTTGCAGGTGAGACTTTAAAGTGATTTTTCCTTATTCCAATTTGCTAGTGCCTTTCTTTTATAACTGTGTTGTATTTTTGTGCATATAATTATTTTGTATATACTAATACCTGTACACACTATATCCTTTAATACAATGTCAGCTTCTTGAAATTAAGGATTGTTTCATATTTTTTATTTGTATCCCTAGTGCCTAGCATAGTACTGGGTCTATAGTAGGCACTTAATAAATGCCTGTTGATTGATTGATTAGTCTGTGCCCCTTTAGCTTGACATTTATTTCCCTTTATTAAATATTTATAGCAAACTTCATAGTTAAAACTTCACTAAGTCAGCATTAGTTTATTTTTATTTTTTATTTTTTTTGGAGAGGCAATTGGGGTTAAGTGACTTGCCCAGAGTCACACAGGTAGTAAGTGTTATGTGTCTGAGGCCAGATTTGAACTCATGTCTCCTGACTCCAGGGTTAGTGCTCTATCCACTGCGCCACCTAGTTGCCCTAGTTTATTTTTTAAGCAGGCATTTTGAAGCAATTTTTATTCTCTAGGCAGCTTGCTCTTCTATTGTTCTTTATTTAAAATATCTATTAATATAACTGTTAATTTTAAAGGTCATTTTGAGGCCCTTTATGTTTTAGAATTTAATGAGTTCTTATTGTACCATAAGACTCAAAAACTGAGTAGTATTTTTAGTGGAGGTTGGTACACAAGTAGTAGTATGGAATTTCATTTTGTTTGTATTCAGTTTTTGAGTACATTGTTCAAGAAACTAAAAGAGAATATTGGAAAGAAATCACTCAAAAAGTTGTTGCATTGTTTTTTTTTTTTTACATCTTTTATGTTGTTTTGAAGTACTTCTGTGTTAAGATAATGGCTTCTAATTTCTTACTATTGGGAAAACTTAAAAAAAATTTTTTTTCCACCTCACCTTCTTTCCTAAATTATCCATGGTATTCATTATGCATTATCATAAGTAAGCATTTTGAGGCAGCTAAGTGGCACAGTGGATAGAGTACTGACCCTGAAGTCAGGAGGACCTGAGTTCAAATCTGGCCTCAGACCAAACACTTGACACTTACTAGCTGTGTGACCTTGGGCAAGTCACTTAACCTCATTTGCCCCCCCCCCCAAAAAAGTAAACATTTCCTTTTGAAAAGATGTAAAGTAATGATATATGATGTGGCATCTTAGAATACAAAGGTACTGGTTATACTACTTCATTTTTTAGAAATCTGCGCAATAGTCCTGTCTCTTCTTCCTCTTCTTATTCCCTTGTGTTCATCGTCTTTCCCAAGCCTTTAATAATTAGTGTCCCTCAAAACTCTTTCTTTATCTCTCTCTCTCTCTCTTTTTTCTCTTTTTCAGCTTTTTCTTAGTGATCTCATCTCTTTTCAGGGCTTTGTAATACATATCCAGCTCTGAGATCTCCCGAGTTCAAGTTCTACATCTGCTCTCCAGGCATGAACCCCATTCCTGAAATGCTTTCCTTCCTCTGCTCTGCCTACTGACGTCTCTGGCTTCCATTAAGTCCTAGTTAAAATCTCATCTTTTACTGGAAGCCTTCCTCAACACTTCTAAATTCTAGTGTCTTCCCTCTGTTAATTATTACCTACTTATCCTATATATAGCTTGCTTTGTATGTATTGTTTGCTTGTTGTCTTCTCCATTAGATTGTAAGCTCCTTGAGGACAGGGGCTGTCTTTTACCTTTTTTTGTATCCTCAGTGTTTAGCATAGGGACTGACACATAATAGGAACTTAAAAAATGTTGATTGATTGATCTATAACTGTCTATACATCTTTACCTCTAACACTTCAAACAGCATATCCAAAATCTTCCTTGAACACTGGTTCCTCTTCCCATCTCTTCTGTTTCTTTTGATAACAATGTCATCATCCTGGTGGCCCAGGCAATGCTCAGTGGCATGTTTCTCTTTTCTCTTTTTCACTACCGCAATTACATCCAGTCACTTTTTAAATCCTGTTAATTTTGTTTTTGCACTCACATTCGTACCCTTTTTTTCCACCGTCATTGCAATCACTCTGGTTATGACTCTCAATATCTCTTTCCTGAGTGGTTTTAATAACTTCCTAATTAATAGAAAGGGAGAAAAAGCCTATAAAGATATTGGGAACAAGGAACTATTTTTCTTAAATATTAATAACCACTTAAAAATGAATAAATACTAGAAAGGTAAGACAGACCATAACATTGGTATTTTGATATTTTGAATAGTCTAATATTTTTCACCTCCTTTGTATTAATATTTTCAATTTCAAGAAAGTGCTCTCTTTTTTCAGTAAACGTTCTTGGAAGCAACAGTAATTAGAGACAAGTTGAATTTAATATGTATGTCTTTTTGTTTCATAGATAAAGAACCATTTCTCTATTCCATTTATTATCTATAAATTTGTCAAGACTGCTAAGTTACTGGAACCCATCGGAACAGCCAAACCTGACGAGGAATTCCATGTTCCATTAGATTCATACAGGTAGATTATTTCTCAATAAATAGAAATTTAAAATTTATGTTTTGAACTTCATAATTTTTAGGTTAATTTCTTCTGACTAGGAATGCAGCTCCAAAATTTGACTTTATACTGAGAGTTAATGAGCTTTAAATAAAGTTTATTCTCCTTGTAGAAATGAATTATTGGTATATACTTATTATTGTGCATTTTATTTTCCAGATTAAAATAATTAATGTATGTTTGGCATTGAAGTTATTTTCTAGGTCTCTTTTTAAGACTTGTTTTCATTGATTGTGCATTTATTTGCATATCACTTTACATAGTTACTAATGTTTTAGAAGATACATCTTTTGTTTCTGATTTCTTTAAAAATTTTTTCCCCTTCTTTACTTTTCTGTAGATATCAATTGTTTATTCAGCCAGCTGGAATCTTGAAGGGTCAATTTAAAGAGTCAACGACCTATATTTCTTGGAAGGAGGAGCTTCATAGAAGCAATGAAGTCAGGTGCATTCTGCAGTGCCCATCAACTGAAATCAACTTCCTACCACTGATAGTAAACACAGTTGCTGTTCCTGATGAATTAAGTTATATTTCTACTCATGGGGAAGATTGGGATCCAGCATACATTATTCATCTTTATCCATCCCTAGTTTTGAGGAATTTACTTCCATATTCTTTAAGATATTTACTTGAGGTATGATTCTTACATGTTATTTGGCTAATATTGTTACATGAGGATGAAATCAGTTTTAAATATCAGCAGTGTACGAGGCCTGACATTAACATAAGTTAATAATATAGGATAATTATCAATCTATCTGTTGCTCTGTTCGTCTATTCCTACTTCGCTTCCTACTTTTCTGCATACATACATACATAAAATAATACAACCAAATGTGTTTATCTGTTGAAGACTTTTCAGGAGTTATTGCTACGGATGTCAGTCTGTTACTGCTATTAACTTCAGTTGACACACCTCTAATTCCATACTTCTTCAGTTACTCATGGCCCTCTTTCCTTGATTTTTTTCTTAGCTGAATGCAAGGCAGAATGGAAGAGAATGATCTCTCCATATCATTTGTCTATATGTATGTGTACGTGTATATATAATCAGCCATGTGTTGTAGTAGATAAAACACAAAGCTTGGAGTTAGGAAGACCTGAATTCAAATCCACCCTCAGATACTTAATAACTGTGTGACCTTAGGCAAGTCACTTAACCTCTTTTTGCCTTGGTTTCCTCAACTGTAAAATGGGGATAATAATAGCACTTATCTTCCAGAGTTGTGGTGAAGATCAAATAGACAATCTTTGTAAAGCATTTGGCACAATGCCTCGAACGTAATAGGCACTTTATAAATGTTAACAGCTATTATTACTATTGTTGTTCTCATATGTGTATATGAATGTTTACATATATGTTTATATAAACATAAAACATACAATTCACTATCCTGTGACCTTGTTTTTTATTGCATTTTAAGTTTTAAAGCACTGTCTTATTTGTTATCTCATTTTGTCCTTCATATAATACAGCAAAGTTAATAGAGTTACTGTTATAATTCCTTTTTGGCAGAACAGGAAACTCAGGTATTGTTAAATAAAATACATGTTTTGAGTCATACATCTCCTGTAGTTAGTGATAGAAAGAGGTTTACAACTCAGCCATCCTATTCTCAGCTCTTTGTTCTTTCTGTTTGCTAATTACTCTTGCTTTTCCCCTTTATGCAAATAACTACAGGTTAATAATCTTTGGTATGTAACAGCCAAAAATGTTTTCTTTTTAGGGAACCGCAGATACTCATGAACTATCAGAAGGTAGTACTGCTGATGTTCTTTATTCAAGAATAAATGGAGAAATAATGGAATTAGTCTTGATGAAATACCAGGGCAAAAACTGGAATGGACATTTTCGTATACAAAATGCACTGCCTGAGTTCTTTCTTGTGTGTTTTACATCGGACTCCACAGAAGTGATGACAGTAGACCTATCGATACATGTTAGGAGAATTGGCAGCCGTATGATATTGTCTGTCTTTAGTCCCTACTGGCTCATCAATAAAACCTCTCGTGTCCTCCAGTATCGTGCAGAGGATATCCATATGAAGCATCCAGCTGACTATAGGGACATTATTTTATTCTCTTTCAAGAAGAAGAACATCTTTAGTAAAAATAAGGTATGTTTTCATTGATGTTAGAGATTATAATAATTACATTCTCAGTTGTAACATAGAGACTTTGAGAATCACTTAGCCTCCCAATCATATGCTTACCTGTTGGCTCTGTGCCCCAGTGGGAATTAGGGCTAGAATATGTCTTTGAGACATATGTTATTGAGTACCATGGTCAAAACCGGTGGGCTGTGGAGGAAGCTGTTTTTTTTTTTTCACCATCCCACAGAACTTTCTATGTTGAAGGTCATCAGAAATGCAAGATTTTTAATCCTATGTAGCTAGGTGGTGGTAAATTCATCCCATGAACTGATTAGATTTTGCCATAGGACCTGGAATATTTTGCGTTGCATTTTGAAATGGAAATTAGTGTCGCAATGGGTTGAGCAAGGTAGTAAAACAGATCCTTAGCCTGGGACAAAGAACAGCAGCTAGTTAAGGGACTTTAAAACAGATATCTGCCACCTAGCAAGAAAGTTAGGGGTCTAGGTGGTTAAAGTCACATACTAAGAAATTATTGATTAATAAATGACAATATTAGTTAATAAATGACATGATAAGCACAGGTTCCAGATGACACATCCATAGAATCACAAAATTTTAAAATAAGAAGGGACTTCAAAAGCCATCTGGCCCAAAAAGAATCCCCCCTCTGTATTATACCTGATAACTCCTCCTCCTCTTGGCTTAAAGAGCTCTAATGATAGGGAAATCACTTCTTTCTGAGGCACCCCATTTCAATTTTGGATGATTCTAGGTGTTAAGAAGGTTTTCCTTACCTCTATTTATCTTCTAGCATTGTTCTTAGTTAAATGAATAAAAAAAAAATATTCCTTAAGCACTTACAGTATGCCAGGCACTGGGCTAAGCACTGTGCTTACAAATACAAAAAGAAAGATAATACCTACCCTCAGAAAGCTTATATCCTATTAGAGGGTGGTAACTCATAGGGGAGTGGTAGTCTGTGAAGAGTATTTTGATTTAAGAAATCACATGAATGATGACAGGAATTATCATGGGACAATTATGATAGTGCTAATTTGATTATTATTTCTAGAGCAAGAAGTGAAAAAAGGGAAGGAATGTTTATGGGAGAGATAAGGAGGTAGAATATGTGCTCAGAGGGTGTGGCTGGATGATGGTTGCAGTGTAGTGAAGTGGGTCTGCGTGGTTGCTATAGATGGTAAACTCTCATCAATTGGACTAAAGCCAAGCAGAGTAAGTCTATTCCCTTTTTCATAGGACAACCCTTCAGATATTTGAAAAGAATTTTCATATCTCCCATAAGTCTTCTCTTTCCTAGTCCCTTCATTTGATCCATGTGAAAGATGATCTCAAGGCCCTGGCTAAGTAGGCATTCATAAGTTTATCAGGTTCTCAAAATGTGGCGCCTGTAACTAAATATAATTTTCCAAATATGAACTTGCCAGGGCTGCATACAGCTTGATAGTCACCTCTCTAGTCTGTACTCTTCTTATAGTGCAATTTAAGATTTCATTAACTTTTTGGCTGCCATATCATAATGTCAATTGAGATTGAGCTTGTAGCCTACTAAAACCCTCATTTTTTTTTCAAACTTCTGTCTAGTTACATTATCCCATATTATATTAGTGAACTTGAATTTTTGAGCCAAGTCTTAAGACTGCAGCTATCCCTATTAAATTTAATCTCATTGGTTTTGGCACAATGATATAGTCAGTCAACATCTTTTTGGATCTTGATTCTCTTATCCAATGCATTAACTATGCCTTTTAGATTTGTGTCATCTGCAGATTTGATAAGCATACTTCCCATTCCTTTATCCAAGCCATTATTTGA
The DNA here is from genome assembly GCF_900497805.2 of Vombatus ursinus. NCBI lineage: Eukaryota > Metazoa > Chordata > Mammalia > Diprotodontia > Vombatidae > Vombatus > Vombatus ursinus. The sequence continues at coordinate 51,259,578 of NW_020948983.1, read as the reverse complement.
AATGTTAAACAGCAGAGAGCTAATTATAGATCTTTGTGTACTCCCTTTGCAACTTCCTTCCAAGTAGACATCAGACTGTCAATGAATATTCACTCTTTGGATCTAGCCATTCAACCAGTTCCAAATCCATTTAACTACTACAATCCACATCTTTCCATGACCTCAAATTCCTAGTCGTTGCCACTTCCAAAAAGAGCTATGAATATTTGTGTGTATCTTTAAAATTTGTTTTGATTAGGATTAAGCCCGCCATTGATCTACCCTTCCTCTAACGCCCCCTTCTCCATTTTCCTCCTATCCTTCTTTTGAGTGGAAAATATTTCTGCATCTGTGTGCATGTGCGTGTGTTCTTCCTTCCTTTGGCCATTTTAGATGAGAGTGAGGCTCATGTCAACCACTACCTTCCCTGCCACCCTCTTGTTTATATTGTGTATATTCTGTGAGATAATTTTCCCTAAACTTACTTTCTCTTCCCTCAACTCCTGGACCTACCTTCCAGGATATTCCTGTTCTCCTCTTTTTCCATTCTCCTTCTAAGATCATAAAGATGTAGTGGAACTAGTCCTAGACTTCATCTAATTAGACTTTCTCTCTAATCCCAATAATAGGGTTCAGAATGGACACATGTATCATCTCCCCATATTTGAATGTCAGCAATTTACCCTTTAGTCCCTTATGATTGGTTTTTTGTGTTTTTACCTTTTTGTATTTCTCTTGACTGTTTTATGTTTGTTTTTGTTTTTAAAATGTGTTTCTTGTAAGGACTTTAATTTTTTAATCTAATCTGTTACTCTACTTTTATTGGATTATTTAATCGATTCACATTTAAAGTCACAAAAATTCGGTCTATATTTTCCTCCATCTGTCTCTAAAATTGTTTTTTTTTCAAGTTATTATTTCCCCCTCTTTTGCTGTAAACACAGTATTATGTCTTCAGTTATTTTATTTTAATTTTTTTTTAAGGTGGACCTGTTCCCACTCACTCTCTTCCTCTAATCTGATTCCCTCTTTTTGTTTGTTACTTTTTTCCCTTTAGGGCTTTGCTTATTTGTTCCTCTCTCCTGCTTTTATCTGGTTATATATTTCCCCCTTCTTTTTTCCTTACAGTCAAGTAGATTCCCCCTTCCTTTCCTTCCCTTCAGTTAGTACATTAGTTTTTTAAAAACTAATTTTTTTTGGTACCCCTTCCCAAAAAGGATTTCTTTCACTCTCTTCATTGTCCATCTTCTCTTTCAGTTTCCTCTAGACTCTTGGATTCATGACCCTTATAATCTCTGGTCTCTCTCTTCTCTGTATTCTTTATACAATCAAAGCTTCCAAGGTATTCATTCTAGGCTCTGCCCTCTAGCTGCTTATTGCCAATTCTTTGTTGGACTTAGCTTATGGATTCCCCTTTTCCATTGTGCCTCCCTCTCTAATTGACTTTTTTTCACCGGAAATCTTATTGTGTCCATACTCTCCCACTTCTCCCAGTACCATTTGTCCCTAGGGGTTCCAGCTCCCCCTTTACCTGGCAAGTAGATTTTTCAGGCACCAAGTCCTCCATGTCTTATCCAGTGTAAGGTCCTCATTTCCCTTCATCCAAAGGAGTGTTCTTCAGTGGAACCCCTTTCTAACTCTCAAGGAAGGCCTCCTTCCTTCTCATTTCCCTTTTTAATCTTTCCACCCTCCATCTCACCCACTCCACTGTAGATTCTTCTCTTTCTGAGATCACAAAGGTCACTTTACCCTTATTGTTAGTCCTAGATTTGACCCTGGCACAACACTCAGTCTTCTCTATCTCCCTCTTCCCCCTTCCCCTTTAATGTACCATCTTGTGTTGTAATGTAGTCCCACAACAGAAGCATTCACCTATAGGCAGGATGTGTCCAGGTTCTTCCATAAAGCCCCTTGTCCACCTTTTCACTGTTACTTCTACCAAATTTCCACCTTCACTGCTGCCTCCTGTTTTTAGAAAGAAGTCTCTTACTGGTCTTTCTGTTGTTACTCTGTTGCTTCTGCATTTATTCACTCCTGTAGTTCTGTTGATTGGAGTGTTTAGAAAACAAATAATTTCTTCAGTTCTGTTTTTCTTCTAAAATATGTTTCAAACTCTTCTTTGTTACTGAATGTCCATCTTTTATCCTCTGTGGTTAAGCTTAGACATGCACTATAGATCATGCTGGGGTGCATCCCGAATTCCAGTTCTTTTCAGGACACATTCCATTCCCTGTTTCTTTTTCTAATGGATGAAAAATAGTCTTGCATAATTTGAATGTCCCTTCCTTTGTATTTGATAGTCTTTCTTGCTTGAAGAATTTATTGCTTCTGAATTGAATTGTTAAATTTAACCACTATGTGTCTTGCAGTTTTTAGCCTTGGGTTTTTTGCTTTTGTTTTTGTTTTTTTCCTGGAGGTCATCTGTGAATTCTTTCCATTGAGATTTCATTTACTATGTTCAGAAGTTCCAGACAGTTCTTTTTTATTATATCCTACATTGTGGTGTTAAGATTTATTTATATTTTGGGATTTTGGGGGAGTTTTTCTTGTTTTCTTCTAGGTTGTCCTTTATTTCTATGTATTTGAATTCCCTAACTGTTGTTCTTTTGTTTCTTTGATGAGACTTGCCTTTGGAGGCTTGCCTATTCTGTTCATTATTTTTGCTGTGCAGGTCATCAATTCTGCTCTCATAATTCTCATTTCTCTTTTAAACCACTTGGAACAACATGTTATTGTTCCGTGTTCTCCACAAGTTCCATAGAGTCTTCTGTCTCATCAAATGTTGAATCATTTCCCTTCATTTTGCACTTTTCATAAAGGTCTGATTTTGTTTACTCCATCTGAAAGCTATTTTCAAGGTCTTTGAGATTTTTTTTTCCCCTGAAATCTTCGGTAATTTCAGTTTCTCCCTTCCTCCACTCTCACCCCTTCCTTATTTTCTTTATCACTCACTTCCTGACTCCTTCCACTCTGATTGTGGTTTCCTTGGCAGCTTCATCTCAGATTCCTCCCACGCTGGGAAATTCAGTTCACCAACCTTGGTTTCTATGTCAGCTGACTTTAGATGTGCTTACATGGCACTTAAGTTTTGCAAAAAAACTTTATATACTCTGACTTTATCCTCATGTCAGCCTTGTAAGTTGGTTCTTCATATAGGTATTATTTACAAATGAGGAAAGTGAAGTTTAGAAGTTTTCTATTATTTGTCCAAGTTGGAGAATTTCCCAGGGCCTAATTTTATTTGACTTTGTTGTTTATTTTTTTATTTTGTCTTAGGTCCACAGATTCACTGTGTTCTAGGGTAACAAGGAGAAATGCTTAACAACATTTCACCAACTAAAATTGATACACTGTCAACCAATTTTAAATAATATGATATATATTCTCTGGTGCAGGTTCAATTAAGAATTTCAACTAGTGCTTGGTCCAGTAGTTTCTCACTGGACACAGTAGGAAGCTATGGTTGTGTAAAATGTCCTGCCAATAATATGGAATATCTGGTAAGATGCTGCTTGTTTATTAATCTTATCTGGTGTTCATATTTACCACAGTAATAGTAATCCAAGCTGTTCCTGACAGTATTTGATATTTTATATCAAGTAAATAATATACAGCTATGATATATCAATATTATAATATAATAAATAATAGAATATACAGATATTTTATATCAAGTAAACTTGATATCCTGAGAATCAGAAATCTGGTATTTTATGTGAATTACCCTAATCTCTGGACATGTCTTTGCCTTTTAAAATTTAAGTTACTGGCTGCATTGGTCAATTTTCAGGGTGTTGTGATTGGACTGTTCAAGTTCTTTTGCCTCTTTAAAATGATTTTTTTTTAATATCTGAAATACCTTGAATTTTTTCCTATAGTAATATGGGGTTAGAAAAAGAAAACACCATCTTTAATATTTATTAAATTTATTCCCAGAGTTGGCTGTATATACAAAATGTATCAGTTGAACCTAGCAACTGTTTTGATATTGTATTGGAATTACTTAATGATAATACTATATTATTGTGTGTCATGGATTTTACAAATAGTTGAACAATTCTCTGTATTTGAAAATTAAAGAGATAATAGAAAAGTTCAATACAATTATTTTCATCTATACATATACTCATTTACTGTTAATGCATTAATGAAATTAAAAAATGCTTTTTGAATTGGTTGCCAATGGTGTCAAAGTGAAAGTACAATATTTTGGATCTTCTTGAAAGGTCATTAATTGCAGAAAAATGCTTAATTAAAAAAAATTGCAGCATTAAAATGATAATAGATCGTCAACATTTTAAAGTCTTTATTTTAATTCTAAAGATGCCTTTTTTGTTATTCATGTTTGGCTAAAATAGGTAGGATGAAGTGTGATATTAATCTTTTTTCCTCCCCTAGGTAGGAGTTAGCATCAAAATGAGCAGTTTTAATCTTACAAGGATAGTTACTCTGACTCCTTTCTTTACCATTGCCAATAAGTCTTCAATGGAATTAGAAGTTGGAGAAATTGCATTTGATGGCTCATTACCAACAAATAAATGGAACTATGTTGCTTCTTCTGAGGTAAAATATTTCATTAATATTATTGTAAATTATTTTCTAATAAATAATGGCATATATGTAGAAAATACCTTTCTCTTTGGCCTTCTGAGGGCCATAATGACACTCTTTTACCAGGTTTCTATATAAAGTCCATCACTTAGAAAAGCTTTTTCCCTTTCATATTATAACTGTGTATATTCAAAGATGAGACATGTTGATAACATTCACTCACAACATAATTTAACCAGATATTTAAAGAACAAGTATTGAACATCTATGCTCAATAGGTGAAATGAAAAAGTAGTGTCTGCATTCATATTAAGGGAATGAGACTTACACCCATGAAACATCTCAACAGTACAGTACTATATAAGAAGTATGAAGATGTGAGGTATAAATGATCAAAGCTTTTTAGATCCTCTTATTTAACAGAGAAGGACACTGAAACTCAGAGAAGTAAAGGAACTCACCAAGAATAAGAAAGTACAGGGGAATTCAAAGAAGGGAAAAAAATCACTATGGGCTGGAATGGCTGGAGGAACAGAGACCTTGACCTGAACCTGGAAGGGGGAGAGGAGGATTTGGAGATAAAAGGAACAGTTTGTGTTGTTTGAATATTAAGAAAGATAATAAAGCTAAGAATTAGCATAGGACTTGGTGTTTCAGAAAAAAATAAGTGAACGTTTAGAAACAGATTCATGTACATCCAATATCATTTATTTCAGTGTAAAATAAAATAAAAGTAGCTGCTAAGTCAAGCTTTTTAATTTTTAAATTAAATTTTTATTTTTAGTTCCAAATTCTCTACCTTCCTTTGTTCCTTCTCCTACCTTTTGAGAAGGCAAGAAATACACTACCCATTATACATATGAAACCATGTAAAACATTTTTCACATTAGCCATATTCAGGGAAAAAAAGAAAAAAAATGAAAAAAATGTACTTTGGAGTTCATCAGTTCTCTCTCTAAAGGTGGATAATATTCACAAGTCCTTTGGAACTGTTGTGGATCATATTGATCAGAGTCGCTAAGTCTTTCACTGTTGATTGTCTTTATAATATTGTTCTTACTGTGTTTATTTTTCTCCTGGTTCTGCTCACTTCATTTTGTTTCAGTTCATATAAGTTTTCCCAGCTTTCTCTGAAACCATCCCCTTCATTAGTTCTTAAAGGACAGTAGTATTCCATCACATTCATACACTATAACTTGTTCAACTGTTCCCCAATTGATGGGCATCACCTCAGTTTCCAGTTCTTTGCCCACAAAAAGAATCTGCTATAAATATCTGTGTACCTAGAGGTCTTTCTCCTTTTCCTTTGATCGCTTTGGGGTATAGACTTAGCAGTGGTGTTGCTTATTTCTGGGTCAAAGGATATGCACAATTTTATAGCCCTTTGGTCATAGTTCTAAAGTGCTTAAACTTTTGGTTAGGAAATGAGGATTAAGTGACTTGCCTAGGGTCACACAGCTAGTAAGTGTCCAGTGTCTGAGGCTGGATTTGAACTCAGGTCCTCCTGACTCCAAGGCTGGGTGTGCCACCTAGCTGCCCCATTAAACTTATTTTTAAAACAAGTATTTTCCATGAGTTAAAAATCAAATAGGCATTCTTTATCCATTTGCAATTTTCTATGTGGATTGTTTGACCAGTTTCTCTTAATCGGTCTAGAAAGTGAAGAGTGTATTTTTATGCAAATAAAATCAGATTTAAATAATTGGAGAACTATTAATTGTTAATGAGTAGGCAGGACCAATCTAATAAGAATGACAATTTTACCTAAACTAATTATATATTCAATGCCATCCCAATTAAATTACCAAAAATTATTTTACTGAATTAGAAAAAACAATAACAATTCATTTGGAAGACCAAAAAGTTAAGAATATCAAAGGAACTGATGAAAAAATATAAATTAATGAAGTTTAACAGTACAGATCTAAAACTATATTATAAAGTAGTAATTATCAAAACTATCTGGTACTGGTTAAGAAATGGAAATGTAGATCAATGGAACAGAGTAGATATACTATTTACAGGAGCAAATAAATATAATAACCTTGTATTTGACAAGTGTAAAGACTTCAGATTTTGTGATAGGAATTCAGCGTTTGATAAAAATTTTTGGGAAAATTGGAAAGCAGCATGACAGAAACTGGGCATAGACCAGTATCTTACCCCGTTTACTGAGGTAAGGTCAAAATGGAGACATGACCTAGATATTAAGAGAGATATTACAAGAAAATTAGAATATGGAACATATTACTTATCAGACTTATGGATAGGCAAGCAATTTATGAATAAACAAGAGATAGAGAACAAAGTTAGGTATAAAATGGATAATTTAAATTACATTAAATTAAGAAGTTTTTGTATAAATAAGACAAATATAGTCAAGATTAGAAGGAAAGCAGAAAGGGGAAAAGTTTTATAGATAGTTCTCAAATAAAGGTCTCATATCTCAAATATGGTAAAGAACTTTGTCAAATCTATAAGAATGTGAGTCATACCCCAATTGATAAAGGATCAAAGGATACAAACAGTTAGTTTTCCAAGGAAGAAATCAAAATAATTTATAATCGTATGAAGAAATGCTCTAGAAGTCTAGATTATTATCAGTTAGAGAAATGCAAATTAAAAGAACCTTGAGATAACATTTTACACCTACCAAATTGGCTAAAATGATTGAAGGGGAGGGTGAAAGGGGTTGGAAGGGATAAGGAAAAATTGGGACACTAATTCACTGTTGGTGGAATTGTGAGCTGATCTAACTATTTTGGAGAGCAATCTGGAATTATGCCCAAAGAGTTATTAAACTGTTTATGCCCTTTGACCTAGCAATGCCACTACTCGGTCTGTTTCCAAAGATGATTAGGGAACAAGGAAAAGAACCTATATGTTTTAATATATTTATAGCAGCCCTCTTTGTGGTGGCAAAGAACTGGAATTTGCAGGGATGCCCATCGATTGAAAAATGGATGAATAAGTTGTGGTATATGATTGTGATGGAATACTACTGTGATATAAGAAATGATAAGCTCAATGATCTTAGAAAAACATGGAAAGACTTGCATGAAATAATGAAGAGCGAAATGAGTAGAACCAAGAGAACATTGTATATAGTAACAGCAAGATTGTTTTAAGAACAACTTTGAGTGATTAAGTCATTTCGACTATTCTAAATACCCAAATTAACCATAAAAGTCACATGAAGAAAGAAGCTATCTGTATCCAGAGAAATAACTGATAAATAAAAATATGTGTCGAATAAATTTACATATATATACCTATTTGTGACTAATGGTAGCCATCTTTAGGGTAGGGGGAGGGGGAAGGAGGCAAGAAAAAAAAGAAATTTATATGAAACTTGATTATATATTTAAAACAGATAGCAAATTGTGCACAGTAGATTTGCAATTTCATGTGCAATCTTTTTTTTTATTATACTATGTTATGGAAATGCTTGTTTTTATTCCATAAATTAGAAATTAAATTAAAAAAATATATTTTTGGGGAAAGATAATGAGTTCTATTTGGGACATGTTGAGTTTGAGATGCCTCTGGGACATATAGTTTGTGAGATGTTCAATAGGCATTTGGTGATGTGAAGCTGGAACACAGGAGAGGCTCTATGGTAGGATATAAAGATCTAAGAATCATCCGCAGTGAGATGATGAGATCACTAAGTGACATAGAATAGACAGAAAAGAGAAGAGGGTCAGTGACAGTACCTTGGGGACATACAGATTTAGTGGGCATGGCATGGATGAAGATTTAGCAAAAGATGCTGACAAGTGGATAGGTAGGAGAAGTAAATGGAAGAGAAAGTCTAGTAAGAGAACTCTAGTAAGAGAGTTCAAAATAGATGAGGATTAAAATAAGGACATAACATTTTCAATTAAAATATGATTGATAACTTTGGAGAAAGAAATTCCTTTTTTCCCCTCACTTAGTAGTATTTTATTTTTTCCACTAACATGTAAAGATAGTTTTCAACATTCATTTTTATAGGATTTTGAGTTCCAGTTTTTTTTTCTACCTCCCTCCCTCCTTGATCCCCTCCCTAAGACAACAAGCAATCTGATATGTGTTATGCGTGTACAATCATATTAAACTTATTTCCGCATTAGTTGCGTTGTGAAAGAAGATTCAGAACAAAGAGGGAAAACTGTGAGAAAGGAAAAGAGAAGTGAAAATTGTATGCTTCGATTTGCATTCAGACTCCATAGTTCTTTCTGTGGATGTGGATAGCATCTTCCATCCTGAGTCTTTTGGATTTGTCTTGGATCATCGCATTGCCGAGAAGAGCTGTCAAAGTTGATCGTCGCACATTGTTGCTGTTACTGTGTACAATGTGGAGAAAGAATTTTCATTTAAACCATGAGATTGGAAGCCAGATTTTAGAGGGTTTAGAGAAGAAAGTGAGAGGAGAAATAAAGGTATCAAATGTAGACAGCTTTCTTTAGAAAGGGAGGAGAGATCTCAAATAATAGCTAGTAGGGTGGTGGTTGCTTTGATCAAATGAGGGCTTTCTAAGGTTGTGTAGACACATGGGTGTATTTGCACACAGTGGGGAAGGAGCTCGTAGATAGAGATTGAAGATAAAAGAGACGGTAGTGATAATAGTAGAGTGATCTGCTGAAGACGAAAATCAAGTTACAAACAGAGAGATTGGCCTTGGTAAAGGAGGTGCGATAAGTCAGTCTTAGAACTTCAGGGACTATCTGATGTAATGCAGGTGCCTTCCTCTACATTATCTCCCTAAAAGCAGTTACCATGCCTTTTCCTTGGAGCAGAAGTTCTTCACCTGTTCTGTGTGTCATGAACCTCTTTGGTAGTCTGGTGAAAAGTGTGGACTGCTTTTCAGAATCGTGTTTTTAAATGAATAAAAAATATAGATAGAAGTACATAAAAGTACAAAGGAAATGAATTATATTTAAATACATTTATCAACAACTAAAAAATATTTCATGGGTCCCAGGTTAGAAATCCCTGGCTTAAAGATTTATAATGGAGTCAAATTCATTAGCTTCTGAGACATCTAATTCTACTTTGGGTTGGTTGTAATTGTTGGGACATTTTTCTAAATCCCAAATCTTAGGAAACTAACATAGCTTCTTTATGACTAAACTGCTGGGTGAACAGACTAATAGCCACTTTTTCTATTTTCAGTGTCTTCCATTTTGGCCTGAAAATTTGTCAGGCAAACTCTGTGTTCGTGTGGTGGGCTGTGAGGGATCCTCTAAGCCATTCTTTTACAATCAACAAGACAATGGCACTTTATTGAGCTTAGAAGAACTGGTAAGTTTTGACCTTTTGTCAGACTGTCTTCATTTTTAAAATTATTTTAAGATAATCTGGTGTACTACTTTTAAAAATTTACTGATATTCAGTTTAAGAAAATCTCATTGAATGGTGGTGTATAAATTAGAATCTGGCAAGTATTTGAGAAAAGGAAGTTTTTATTTTAAAGCAAATGATAAAAGTTTTTCCTTGAAAACTTTTTTTGAATTTAAATATTAATTTTAAACACTACTCATGCTTTTCTTCCCTATGATAGAATGGAGGTATCTTGGTAGATGTAAACATTGCTGAGCATTCAACTGTGATAACCTTCTCTGATTACCATGGAGGATCAGCACCTGCTCTGATCATTAACCATACCCCATGGGATATTCTTCAGTATAAACAGAGGTATGTAAAGCGTTAGTAGGAAATATAGGTTTCTTGTAGATATAATCTGTATTTCCTTTTGCAAATTAATGCCTGTTCACTCAAACACATCTCTTCCTTTTGTTTCATTATCTATTAAGTGCACCTTGTGAGAATATTACATTTCTTGTAATATTTTATGTAAACTTGCATATCACTTAATGATATAATAGGAGTTATTAAAAAAGCCTTGAAATATGGAATTACTTGTAGTTAGAATTAATAGTATACATTTTACATGTTTCTCCATTTTCATTTTATCATTTTTCCTTTCTCTCTACTCTGTCATTTTTACTTTAGTGGATTACAGGAAGAAATGGTCTTACTACCAAGACAAGTGCGTCTCTTTGCTTGGGCAGATCCTACTGGTACCAAAAAACTAACATGGAAATATGCAGAAAATGTGGGAGAACATGGTCTTTTAAAGGTATAGCTTAAAAAGAAATGTATGCTATTAAATATAACCATTTTTGGATGTGAAGAAATTAGTCAGGGTGACTACACAAAGGTCTTTCTTGCCATATGATACTATGTGAATACTTTGGTTCATGTGAAGAATATTTCCATTTGGACTAAAACTATTGTATTTAAAATTGAAGATAAAAAATTAGTTTAGCCCTTTAGTCTTGTGTCTGCAGATTAAGAGAAATTTGGGATAGAGTGGCATGTTAGAGATATTTTTAAGACTGTGAAAAAATTTGATTAAATAGAAAGGTGTGTAATATAAGCATATTCTTAAGACTCCTTCCTTTCTTTTCCATGCAAGATAATATTTTCTTAAAAGTTGTTGAAACTGCCTTCAAAAATGAATTGTGTTAAGGGGCTAAGGCTCAGGCTGTTGAGTGATACAGTGACCAATACCAACACAAGAGAACTATTCTTAGCGGAATCAAGACTATATCCTGGTTGAATATCTCTTTTGTACTCTGAATGTCTTTCTAAGTAAATGGCTAAGTAAATCTCCTTTTGTTAATTATTAGACAGACTACAAGTGTCTTATTTCATTTCTGGTTTCAGACCTATGTTCTAGGGGTGCTGACTTGAGTTAGACCTTGCCCACACACAGTCAGGGTTTGTTTGGCTCTGAGGTTCACAGGATCAGAACAGCCTAGGTTTGGTACCTTAAAAGTCATCTGGTCCAATGTTCTTGTTGTATAGATGAGAAAACTAAGGCCTGAGGAGGTTGAGTGACTTCTCTGAGTTTACATAGGTGATAAGTGGCTGAGGATTTGAACCTAGGCCCCCTGCCATTCAAATTCAGCACTATTGAAACTGCACCATGTTGCCTCCTTGGTGGATTTTTAAAAATTTTTTAATTTTTTTTTTGATTCTTTAATAGTCAAAGCTGTATACATCTCTAATAGTTTGCATTTGACACCTCCATAAAGATAAACGTCAGAAGTTTTTCATGGATTTCTCAAGTTAATAGAAACCTTAAAAGTTAAGTCATTGTTCAGCCTTTCAGCTAATACAGAAATCCCATCTACAAAATCTTTGAAAATTTGTCATCCAATTTATGCTTAAATGTTTTTAGTAATGAGAATGAGTGTTCCTACTTTGGTAGGTAACTCATTCCTTTGCTGGACATCTGTTATTGAAATATTTTTTCCCACTTCATGTCCTGACCTGTGGAGCAGTGGTTAATTTCTGTCACACACAGCAGCCCTCCAGATAGTTGAAGACAGCTCTCATGTCTCTTCCCAGTATTTCTTTCCTTCTAATGGCCGAGAAGCAGGTGGGTGCTATAGTGGATAAAGCACTGGGCCCAGAGTTTGAAGGACCTGAATTGAAATCTAGCCTTAGACACTGACTAGCTTTGTGAACCTGGTCAAGTCACTTAACCTGTGCCTCTATGAAGTGGGAATAATGATAGTACCTGTTTCCCAGGATTGTTATGTAAGGATCAAATGAAGTTATATTTGTAAAGCACTAAGCACAATACCTGGCATGTAGTAGGCACTTAATAAATGCTTATTCCCTTCCCCTCAGGCTAAACATCTCAATTTCTTCAATATTTCTACCTTCTTATGATTCAGATCCTTTACCATTATGATTTCCCTCTTCTGCCATTTACTCTAGTTTGTATTTCTTAACATGTATCTCGAATTGAATACATTTGATATGTGGACTCATGTGTGTCTTAATTTCTTTGTTATATAGTACTGAAGAAATGAAGTACTGTCTTTTAAACTTTATTTTGAAACTTACACAAAAACTAAAACAAAATTTCTGTGCATAGCAGTAGAAGGTTTTTAAATAAGTTATTAGGTCAAGCTTATCATCAAAGACCATTTACATGGCAGTATGCTTAAAAGAAATATGGTTATTTTGATTGATTGCAGTGTCATATAAATGAACCATAATAGATTAGAATGAAGTTATTTTTGAAATCATTTCTCATATTGATTTCCCACCATATTTCCCACCATTACCTTAGGTCTATAAATATCACAGTAAGAACAGTGTACAAAATCCTTTGTCATAGGTGCTGTTGTGAGCTGTCCACATCAGTTACTGCTCCTCGTTTTATGTGCTTTTACACACTAATTACTTAGGTGACTTTGTTAAACTTTCCTCCACTATAAAGGGGAGACAATATTCCTTTTTTCCTCAGTTTCACTTGGTTTTTACGAGGCTGAAAAAGAGATGATGAACATGAAAGTACTTTGATAAGTAAAATGCTATTCCTATAGAGTGGTATTTTATAGGAAATCTACTAGTATAATTTTAAAAGCAATATAGCTTTGCCTAATTTATTCCATTATTGATAATGGAAACTTTCCATAGTGATACAATTGTGATACATTGGAAAGAGTGTAGTACTTGGGGTCAAGAGAGAATTAGGTTCAAATCCTGCTTCTTAAATAAACTAGTTATGTGATTGTCAAGTGACTTACCTCCTCAGCCACTGTTGGCTAATCTGCAAGATGTGGATAATAGTATCTACTGCCCTGAATGGTTGTGATGATCTCATGAAGTAATGCATATAAAGTTGCTTAATAAACATTGACGTACTATACTAATGTCAGTTATTATTATTATTCCTCAATTACTTTAGTCATTATATATTAAATACATATATTTTTCAATGAATTTTTTCTGTTATCTTAGGATGAATGTGGACAATTCCCGTACGATGCAAATATTCAGATACACTGGGTATCATTCCTGGATGGACGCCAGAGAGTACTGCTTTTTACTGATGATGTTGCATTGGTTTCCAAAGCACGTCAAGCAGAAGAAATGGAGCAGGCTGATCAAGAAATAAATGTGTCGCTTCATAGTCTTGGACTTTCACTAGTTAACAATGAAAAGAAGCAGGAAATCTCTTATATTGGGATAACTAGGTATGGAAGGAAGAAAAAAATTATTAAAAGTTGTTGAGTTGGAAATATTTAACATAATCTGTCAGTTATGTTTGGAGACAATTTTTTCCGAATTTTAAATCCCTTAACCTATAATCCTTGAGAGATTTATGAGTGATGGTGTAAGTTACTTCTTTTAGATCTCTAAGTCAATAGCTCCACATAGAAAAATAAGGCTTGGGACATAGGGACTAAACTTGAGATTTCATGGCATAGAGAACTGCTAGGTGAAGAGACTCCTGGTACCAGTCAAGACAGCATGAGTTACTAAAAGCACCAGGAGGCACGGTTCTGTGACCAGGGTTACACGGCAGTATGTCTTAGAGTGTGACTTGAACCCAAGTCCTCCAGGTTCTAAGCCCAGCTTTACATTGTGTCAAGTTCCCTCTCACACAAAAAAATGATTTTGCTTATTTTTTAAACCTGCTTGAATTCAGTAAACTATTTTAGGAGTGAGTTGCTATCTGAAAAACATAAAGATATAATCAACCATACTGATTCTTTTACTAGATATATTAAGATTATATTATAATTAAATTATATTATATTATATTATAATTATATAAAGTATATAATTGCGTGAGTTTGGACCTTACAAAAATGCAAGTCTTGTTCATGCCATAAATTTAACAAAGATTTTACTTTTAAAGCTCCTTTTGTTTTTTTGTCTTGCTCAGTACTTTTGTAGAAACTCAGTTTGAAATGACTGCCAATGTGAGTTCTATGTAAAGAATTACCTTTTGGTCTTGCATAAGAAAATATGCGGGATGGAAAGGCAATATTTTTTAAATTGATTTTCATGTATTCTATGTAACCATCTTTCCTTATTATTCTTAAAATAAAGAAAAACAAACTATTAGTTCATTGTATCATTTTTTTCTCATCATATCATTTAAATCCTGTCTTAATTGAATGTTGTTCCCTAAGTATTCTTAGAGCCTTGTTAGCTCTACAAGTAACTAAATACCTACCAGTTATATAAGTGAAAACTTATTTTTTCTTATGTGTCTTTATATGTGAAGTCAGCATCCTGTATTAAATATTCAGCAAATGTTTTAGTATAGAAGTTGTTAAGCTGCAGTCTGTGAGTTTATTTCAATATTTGGATAACTATATTTCTGTATAATTGGTTTCCCTAAAATACCATATGAATATTTGAAAATATTTTTCTGAGAAGTTATAAGACTGCCATAACACATTAAAAAATCTAAGTACCCCTGTTTTAGAGGAACTTTTGTTTTTTTGAATCCTTTGAAAAATAGTTATGTTAAAACATATTTTATCTTAATATTTATTAAAATCTCTGAAATGTATATATTCTTTTAAAAATTTTTTTTAATTTAATTTTTTATTATTTTTTGGTGAGACAATTGAGGTTAAGTGACTTGCTCAGATTCACACAGCTAGTAAGTGTTATATGTCTGAGGCCAGATTTGAACTCAGGATCTCCTGACTCTAGGGTCGACGCTCTATCCACTTTACCACCTAGCTGCTCTGAAATGTATATATTCTTGAGAATAAATTGCTATCACAATATTCTAGAGATGGATGAAAATTTTGTGTAAATGTTTTAGCATGTTTAGATATGTATATTATTAAAGTAAATTTTATTATTGAATTCTTCTAGCTCTGATGTTGTTTGGGAGATGAAACCAAAACGGAAGTGGAAACCTTTTAGTCAAAAGCAAATAATTATTTTGGAACAGGCCTATCAGAAGTATCTTCGGTCAAATGAGCATGAATGGATTAAACTAGATGGCAATCTTGAGGTATAGTTAATTTTATTTTGTGATATTAATGTCAAACAAAATTATGTATATGCTATTTTTCAGTAGGGTTGATAAGAATCAAAATACCACTAAGAAAGATTCAAATAATTATGAATTACAATACTTGACATATATGCACTGAACCAATTTCATTCAAAAATTTACAAATACTGTGTTTTTTTTCCTTTTAAGTTATTGTAATCAGTTATTTTAGTTGTAACAGTGTCCTTTTATGTTACGACTTCATGGGAGATTTTCAAGAATTTTTAAGAAGATTTTGATGATGCAATAAGAGACAGCACTTAATCTGACATCAGAGGACCTGAGTTCAAATATTACCTCTGCCATTTAACTACTTTGGGCAAGTCCTGACAACTTGTACTCAGTTTCTTCAACTGTAAAATGAGGGGCTTGTACAAAATGACTTAAAATCCTTTCTGAATTGAAAAGCGTGTGATTCTAGAAATTGAAATTAGTTGTGGTATACATAAGTGCTACATGTGTCAAGTAGAAGTAAAAGCAGCGGCTCATCTGAACTATTGTTGTTCATCCTTAATTTTTGAAGAGGACAAATGACATCACAAGGTGATATCTTGACTTGTGTAAGAATTGGATTAAAGTGAAGCAGAGTTACACAAAGTCATCAGCCTCACTTTCTCTTCCTGGGTCATTGAAGTCAAGTAACAGGACAATAGTCAAGATGACCTTGGCATCTTTGGTGCCTGACCAAGCTCTAAGCACCTCATAGCGCCTGCTTCAGTTGCTTTCATGGCTGTTGGAACAAATTCTTCTCATCAGCCTATTCTGCCAGGGAAAGTCTTCACATGCTTGTAGAAATACTCCAAACTCATGGATGGGTTTGAGGCTTATCAGTTACTCTTAATCTGGTTTATTCATTTGCTGAGACGATTTACCAGGGTGTGGTTACTGTGTATACTACAGCTTCTTGGAGCCACAGGTGAGAGTTCAGGCCTTTATCACCTCTTCCTGGGCTACTGTAATAGTTTCCTAATTTGTCTCCTTGCCTCAAATTTCTCCCCTCTCCAATCTACCATGGCCGCTATAAGGACATTCCTAAAGCACAAGTCTGACCAGGTTATTTCCCTATTCATCGAGCTCTAGTGGCTCCTAAATGCCTCTGCTATCAAGTACAAACTCCTGTTTGGCATTTAAAACCCTTCTTGATCTAATTCCAACATACCTTTCCATCATTACTCCTTTTTATACACACTATATTCTGGCCAAACTGACTTTCTTCCTATAACTTGCACATGGCATTTCATTTCCTGATTCTGTGCCTTTGCAAGGGTTGTGTTCCATGCTGAAATGTACTCTCTCCTCACCTCTACCTCTTAGTCTCAGTTTCTAATGCATAGATCAGATACAGCTTTGTTATATAGGAAAAAAGACATAAACACACACTCATTAGCCATCTGACATTATTTAGTGTTGTTGTTGTTCAGTCCTTTTTCAGTTGTGTCTTCTTCTTGACCCCATTTGGGGTTTTCTTGGCAAAGATCCTGGAGTGGTTTGCTATTTCCTTCTCCTTCCCATTGTATAGGTGAGGAAACTGAGGCCAACATGGTTAAGTGTCACACTGGGTCACACAGCTAGTAAGTATCTAAGGCCAGATTTGAACTCAGAAAGATGAGTCTTCCTGACTCTAGGACTGGTACTCTATCCATTGTTCCACCTAGCCCCTTTTATTCGGAGGCAGCCAGGTGGCTCAGTGGATAGAGTGCTGGGCCTGGAGTCAGGAAGACTCTTTGGTACGTGAAAAGTATTCTAAGGCAGAGAAGTAGTGTTTATATGACCTATTGCCATTTGATTAGAGAAATCTTCAGCTACATGAACACAGTTTTTGACTTATTCCTAGATTGAAGTTTCAGTTTCTGCTGTCCATTTGTAGCTGAAAGTGAGAATTCAGGTCAGGCAAGCAAATTTTAGCCCTTCTAGGGTGAGTAATTCTCTTTTCCCAAAGCTCAATCAAGGTACTTCTTCCCTCTCGCTGCTCTCTCTTTTGGCATACTCATCTATACCCAAGTTTTCAATTCTCATATTTTTTCAGATGACTCTCTGTTTTCATGTTTTCCTAAAGATCTAATTTCTACCTCCTCAGCCTTGTCAAAACCTTTTGTTTGCCTCCCTAATTTGTACTTAGGACATTGTGCTTTTAATTATACTTATTGTATATGCAGTCACTCCTCTCTCATAAGACCAATTATGATTGGTTCCTTGAGGAAATATACTAAATTTTTTTTTTATTCCCAGCATGGAACACTTTTATATATAGTAGAACTTAATTGTTGTTGTTTATTCCTTTCAGTCCTCTCTGACTCTTCATGACCCTCTTTGAGGTTTTCTTGGCAAAGATACTGGAAAGGTTTGCCATTTCCTTCTCCAGCTCATTTTACAGATTAGAAAACTGAGGCAGACAGGATTAAGTAACTTGCCCAGGGTCCCACATCTAGTAAGTGTCTGAGGCCAGATTTGAACTCAGGGAGATGAATCTTCCTGACTTCAGGCCTGGCACTCTATCCACTGCACCACCTAGCTACCCCAGGTACTTAGTGTTGGTTGAACTAATTTTTTTTTTTACTAGTTGGAAAATTGAATAAATACCTGTATGGTTAATTCAGTAGACACAGTAAAAATAAAGTGTATATAAGATTTGAACATCAGGAGAATTATTTCCTATTGATATAGCTTGATGCTATGTATAAGTACTTTCCTTAAGTGAACAGGCTGCCAGTTGTCATTCCCTTGTGTTTAATAGAAAAATATCATACTTTTAAAAAATCAAGTTGTTGACCTTAAGGTCAATGTGGATGGAGATTAATAACAACAAAAATATAAAAAAAAAACATTTTAAATGATTACAACAGTTCTGATGAGATAAGGGCTATGTATGTGTATGTATGTATACACATATATGTTTATATTTTTCCCATTGATTAAAAAAATACTAAAAAAATACTAAGTATCCTGTTATAATGATGCTATCTGTTCCTTAAATGGTGCTTTTGCCCTTACTGTAGGAGAATTTATGTAAATCCAGTACTTGTAGATCAAAAATATCATTCAGATATTGATAAACTTTTTTCCATTTTAGGTTAATTTTAGTAAATCCCCAATGGAAATGCGAGTCCCAATCCGGTGTAGTATTAAGCGAGACTTCTTATCAGGTATCCATGTTGAATTTAAGCAGTCTCCTCACCAAAGAAGTCTACGGGCTCAGTTGTACTGGATTCAGGTAATATTTTTTTTATCTTTAGTTTCAAAAAATGAACCTGAATAAAGTCATTAGTCAAATTTTAAGAATGAGATTATAATTTTAACTTGAGGTTTGATTGTGTGTCTGCATTTTTTTGAGTTTCTCAACGTTGTTAGAGAACTCTTTCTAGTAGGTATAGAAATGTATTTTATCTATTTACCTCCTGACTGATACATATTAATGCAGAAGAACTGGAATTCTTCATTTTGGCCAGACTTTCCAGTTTGCCAGAAAGAATGTTTTATGTGATGATATAAAATATGTTGAGTTTGAAGTGTCTAGTAAATGATTTTAAAATAAGACATTTTAATATTTTCTTAATCACTTATAAGAAGGGATCAAACTTTTTGAAAACATACTGTTTAAGTCTTGGGTTGTTTTTTTTTTTAACACTTTATTTTAAAAACAATGACAACTCTTTGGCACGTGAAATTATTCCCAGATAGAGAGGCAGCATTCTCATGACTCACTACCCTTTTCTCAGGGAAGTTCTTAGTTACGTATGCAGTTTATGACTCTTTCCCAGGTTGAATAAATTGAGTTTCCACTGTCCATTTGTTTTTAACTTATAATGAGAGATTTTCATTATTTTCTCTGGAAATAAGTCAGTTTTTTCCTTGATGCTCCTTGTTTAATGTGACATGAAATTTCCAGTGTAACCCAATAAATTTATTACTGTTAGAGTGGCCATGTGGTATGTAGCTACAAAGATTTGTATTAATGCCTGTGTGTAAATCCTGACATTGCTTGTGTAGTGGCATATATTTTTTCTTTGTCCTTTTTGTATCCTCTCTTTTGCTCAAGTTATTAATTTAGGTATCGTATCTGTGTTACTTCGTATTTGTCACGGTGTCATATTGTGAATGTATAAACTTTAGAATGATATAATTTGTGACTTTTTAAAACAATGTCTTCATTTTAGTATATCTTGAACTCAAGAATTAAGCTGTTTCATATACAGCAAAATATTTATAGTAGCAAAGAAATGGGAAAAAAGAAAATACCCATTGATTGGGAAATAGCTAAACAAATTGTGGTACAGAAATGTCAGTTAATATTGCTGCATTGTAAAAGATAAATATAAAGAATATTTAGAAGAATGATAAATGATCAGATATGGTATATAAATAAACAGAACTTGGAAACAGTATATACAATGACAAGAATAATGTAAATAGAAAGAAAAAAAATTGAAATACTGTAATTATAATTACCAAGTTTACCCCTCAGTAAGGTATGAGAAAATTCACCTTTGTGGGTAAATATGGGTTGTAGTGAATTACATATCTTTCCTAATTGGTTGGTTTTCCAGAACTTCATTTTTTTGCCTCTTCTTTCTTGTTATTATGTGGGATGCTTCTCTAGTTAGGGGAGAGAGAAAAAAGATTATATTAGAAAATAAAAGTATTATAAAAGTAGAAGATAAGAATAAAAAAATTATAAAGACAAAATGAAAGCAGAAAATTCCTTAAGGATATTTTTTTATTTGAATCCCCTTTGTCTTTCCTTTTCTTTTAGGTTGATAACCAGTTACCAGGTTCAATGTTCCCAGTTGCATTTCATCCTGTAGCCCCTCCAAAGTCCATTGCTTTGGATTCAGGTAGAGAAAAAGTGAAAGTTAATTTGAAGCATGTCTGTTTATCAGAGGTAGTAAATATTAACTTTTTTGTATAGAGACCAATTATTTTCTCTTTTTTACCTTTCAGAGCCCAGGCCATTTATTGATATTAGCATCATCACAAGATTTAATGAGTATAGTAAAGTGCTGCAATTCAAGTAAGTAAAGTAAGGAAGTTTTAGCATGTGTCTCCACTTGTATTGCTACTAGCATTCTGATAAAGTCAAGGTAAACTTCTTGAGAAACTGATTTGTAATATAAAATCTTTTTTTTTTCCTGTTTGAGTGTGATAATCTACTTTCTGATGATGATGATGATGATTTTTTGTTTTGGACCTCTACTTGCATTGATATAGGAAACTTGAAGTGTGGAAACTGTATACTGAAACAGACTGGCATCTTGTCTGTAGTTTATAATTTTAGAGAGTTGCTTTGAGCACTGAAAGGTGCATTGACTTTTCCATGTTCATAGAGCTACTCTATGCCAGAGGCAGGGCTTTAACCTACGACTCTTAAAAGCTGGCCATCTCTTGTTTCCTCTTCCTTGTGGGCAAGGGCCTTTATGCTTCCTTCATCATTCCTCAGACTTTACTGTCATGTGGGTACCTTCTCTCTACTCACCTCTCTTTTTATGTATTGTCTTCCTTCATTAGAATGTAAGTTCCTTGAGGGCAGGAGCTGTCTTTATTTTTGTTTGTATTTGTATTCCTAGTGAGAAATGAGTTGTCAGCCATCTAGGTCTGATTTTTATAGAGAATTGAGTAATGGCATAAGTGTTTAAACTGTAGTACTAATGATAGTTTTCTAATGGATCATTTCACATGCGCATGGACCCCATTAACCTCCTAATAAAAGAGTTTTTAGTAGATGAAGTAGCAGTCTTTTGCTGTGGCCTTTGACTAGAAAACGAGAAATCATTGACCTAGGACTGATAAGTCACTTTCCTTCTTGGGGCTTCATTTTCTTTGAATAGAAATGAGATCTACATCTAGAGATGTAATTAGTACCTGCCTTACAGGACTGTTGTGAAAATCAAATGAGGGAATGGAGTAAAGCTTGCTGTGATCTATTAGTGTTAGTTTTTGATTCTAGTCGTTCTCTTTAACTATTGCTGAAAGTATGGTAGTACAATCGTTGTGTTTATGGGAAAAGTTATTATTTACCATTAATATCTATTATTTTTTTCTAGGTATTTTATGGTTCTCATCCAGGAAATGGCTTTGAAAATTGACCAAGGATTCTTAGGTGCAATTCTTGCATTTTTCACACCAGCCACTGATCCTGAAGCTGAAAGGAAAAGAGTAAATCATATTTTTTCATTGAGAGTCTCATAGAATTTCACTTTTGTCTCTTAGAAAAATATGGAGTGTTAAGTAATCAAAATTAGATGTTTTTATTGAATGGATTTTTTAAAAAAGAAAATATAATTAAGATTTTCTGTTAATGATTTCATTTCTTCTAGACTAAATTAATCCAGCAAGATATTGATGCTCTAAACACTGAATTAATGGAAACATCCATGACAGACATATCAAGTCTCAATTTCTTTGAACATTTCCATATTTCTCCCATTAAGGTATGCTGTAACTATTTTGGGAATATGGGAGACAAATTATTAGATAACAAGGATTCATTTTGAAATTTGGGGAAAATGTTGTATTAGGTAGAGATTTTATTTCAAGGACTTAGAGTGGATTTGTCTGATAAAGGAAAATATGTAATAGTGTGTTTAACATGTACATGATCCAGTGTCCCACAGTAGTGCATGTTCTTCAGTTCTAAATTAATAACTCTCTTTAGTTCATTGACTAGTTAAAGAATTCTCTGACATAAACTATTCTTAATTAAGCATGGTAGTGTCAACCAACATTTAATGGATCAATAGTGTCTAAACAGAAAGTCTCATCATTATGTGAAAATGCTGAAGTTGGTATTATATACTGTTGCTGTATTTTTCCCTCTCAAAAATTTTGTTAGAACCCAGTGAAAGGAAAATGGGATTCCTTTCACTTCCCTAAATTTGAACTTCACACTCCCCCTTGCTTTTCTCCTTTTCATTTTTCTTTTTTAGCCTACTTAGAGAAATATATCATGTATATTGCCCACTCTAACACTGTAAACTCATCTTTACATGAGTAAACATGTAGTAGGCTAGAGGAATAATAGATTATCCTTTCAAAAAATGTTAAGATCCTGCATTTAGTCAGTGAGTATATAGCTCCATACTAACTGGTTTGGCCATTTTAATTCAACTGGCTGAGTGAAACAGTTGTTTGGAAAGATATGAAAAAAATAGAATTGATTATCTCTTTTCTCTGAATTGACAGATCAATCTGGTTGGGTATTTAGACACAATTAGAGAGTCAAATTTGGTAATTTTTCTGTTTTTGAAAGAAAATCTAGTACTCTGTTAGAGATGATAGAAATTTACCCATTATTCTAAAGTGCACTGGGAATTGTGAACGTGAAAAGTGTAAACCATAATTCCCCTCCCTCCTCCCCTCCTATTTCAAAAGGGCTATAGCCTGTTGGAGGTGTAAAAACTATAGGTTCTATGGGTTTATCTTTGAACCCCATCACCAAAGTCATTTCTTGGACAAGAACTGTAAAATACCCAGGCAAAAATGTGAATGTGATATTTTTCACGGCCATACTAGAGGGTAGACAGATGTATATGTTAAAAACAAAACAAAAAGTATCATATGCTTTTGCCTTGTCATTTCCAAATACCCTTTTCCGAGTAGTCTTCCTGAATTCTTCTTGTAAAATACTTAGAAAATGGCCAAATGATAAAGGAAAACTAGTTCATCACATGTATATATTTAGTTTTATATTGAAAAATGTTTGCTGTTGTCTTCCTATGAAGTTACAAAATGGAAGATTATAAACTTAAGAACTAAGCATTTAGGATATCAAAAGCCTTTCATGTTTCAACAGGCATTCCATAGCTATAGAGCATTGTGCATTCTTAGAGAAATTCTTGTATTTTGCTGCATTGTTAGTAGGTAACTAAGAATACAAACAGTTCTAAAACAACTATCTGAAGTAGCATGATGAATTGGTTACAAGGCAAACATGCTTACTGACTAATATTTTATATTCACTTATGTTATTTGTGACAATACACATAAAACATGTCAGCATTCACTTTTTTCCTTTTATAATGAGCTTAGCAAATGTTACCAAACACGAACATTTCAGTGTACAACCTTCATATATAACCTTTATCAGAACAAAAAAATTGGATTGTATGTAACACTGTAAACTTTTGTTACGTGCAATATTTTTAAAAGTGTTGTTAAATTTAACAATATAATAATAACATTTCCCTGGCTGTCTGTATCCTTCCTGAACTTCTTTCCGCTTTTGTCTGCATGCTTTTTTGTTTCATTGGTGCTTTGTTCTTTATTTTCTTCTTTGTCTTGCGTGGATAGCCACTTACTCCTTCTTCTACCTTCCCCTTCCCCAAACAAAATAAAAACCTTCCTCGTTACAAATAAGTATATACGTCAAGCAAAAGGAATTTTACATGTTGGTTATGTCTGAAAATGTATGTCTTGTCCATTATCTTTAGTCCATCACCTGTTAGTCAGGAAATTGGAGGCATGCTTCATCATTAATTTTCTGAATCATAACTGGTCATTGCATTGATCAGAATTCTTAAGTCTTCAGAACTTGTTCCCTTTACATTATTGTGGTCATTGTGTTTTCCTAGTTCTTAATGCTTGACTACATCAATTGATACGAGTCTTAGAGGGTTTTTCGCAACCATTCCTTTTGTCATTTATTATATCACAATAATATTCTATTAGTAATCTATATACAAATTTACATGTTATAATTTATCGAACAATTCCTCAATTAATAGGCATCCACTGTGTTTCCATTTCTTTGCTTCAACAAAAGGCTTTACTGTGGATAATTTTGTACATATGAGTCCTTTCTAACTATCTTTGACTTCTTTGCAGTACATGTGTAGTAGTGGTATCATTGGATCAAAGAGTATGCACAGTTTAGTGACTTTGGGGATTTAATGCCAATTTATTTTCTAAAATGATTAGACCTGTTCACAACTCCACAAACAGCACATGTATACCTGTCTTCCCATTGTACTTTCAACAGTTGTTAGTTTCATTTTTGGAGAGAGTCTTCTTTACTACTCTGATAGATTTGGGATGGAACCGCAGAGTTATTTTAACCTGAAATTCCCTTATTAGTGTCAGTTAGATATTGATAGCTTGCATTTCTTCTTTGAAAACTACCTGTTCGTACTCTTTAACCTGCTAGGTTTCTATTCATATAAATATAATATGTGGTATTTTCAGGTGCATGTATACACACACGCGCGCGCGCACACACACACACACACACACACACACACAGATGTTTTTCCAGTCAGCTGATTCCCATCTGATTGTAACTGCATTGTTTCTGTTTGTGCAAAAGCTCTTCAATTTGTATAAATGTCAATTTTATCTTTTATGGTCATCTCTGTGTGTGTGTGTGTGTGTGTGTGTGTGTGTGTGTGTGTGAGTGTGTGTGTGTGTGTGTTCACAAACTCTTTCCCGCCCAGCATTTACTTTCAGTAATACTGAAATATTGAAGTAGCAGTTAGTAACATCTCAATAGTTATAATTTGGTACCAATGTGTTGTTACAGGATTTGTAGAAATTTTTTTTTAAGATGACCTAAAATTTAGGTATAAAGTTGAATAAAGATTATTGACAAGAAATTGACCTGAACATTTCCTGGTTTGGGCTTCTTTTATAGTTTTTACTGCCATACCATTTGATAACATGCTATACTGTAACCACAAATATTTATGCTAACACACTGTGAAAAGACTTTAAGTGCTTTGAACTATAAAACAGACATTGAAAGTCCTTTAGGCATTTCTTGCTTTTTCATTTTTATGTCATTAAGAAGAAATTTGAGGTTATATCCCAAATATATATATATATATATACATATATACTGCTTCATATGAACCGATTATTTCCATCTCCTGATTTTATGACTTTGCAAGACTGTTCCCTATCCTTCAGATGTTGTTCCTTTTTTATTTCTGCCTCATAGATTCCATAGATTTGATGGCATATTTAAGACCTTTCCTGATCCTCTCCTTCTACCCCCTAGCTGCTGTGTATCTCTCTCCAGCCTTGGGGAAATCAGTTTGTTATTTCCTCTTTATATATGTTGTATTTACTTACTTTGATATATCTTATTTTCCCATGGTAGTAGTATCTAGCATAACCTATAGTGGTTGCTCAGTAAATGCTAAATGAATGAATGGATATTTAGATTTTGAACAAAAATTTGATTTTAATTTTCTTAAGATACATGTGTGGGGAGACATTCCAAATTCATTGAAAGGAACCATGCAGAATTTGGAAATCTTTCACTATATTGAACTGAGAGCTGATCATCTTAAAAAAAATAGAAGGAAAATCATTGATATGGACTGTTCATGACCTGTCTATCAAAGTATCAATTATTATTAATAATAACAACAATAATAGTTAGGATTTATAAGGTGCTTAAAAGTTTGTGAAACTGTTTACATAGATTATCTCATTTTATCCTCACCACAACTCTGAGAGATAGGTGCTATTATTATCATCCCATTTTACCGGTCAGAAAATTGAGGCAGACAGGTGAAATAACTTACCCAGGGTCACACAGCTAGTAAATATCTGAGGCCATATTTGAATGTGGGTCAAACATTCTGTTCACTGTGCCACCTAGCTGCCTTTATTGCATCAGTAATTCAGTTTTGATAATATAGTTGTAAGCTAATTATTAATAATTTTTGAGAAGTCATAGAGAGCAGAGGAGGCATCAAAATATTAGAGTTGAGAACATGCCCAATTTTTCTAAAAAGAGTATTGCCAGTGCATTCAACAGTGTACATTACAGCAAATGGGTGTCTAGTTAATTGGGTAAAAATGAAGCATTAGCCAGTAAACATGGATGACTTGTAGCTGATTCACCATTTTATTTGAGCTAATTTAATATTTGTTTGGCTTATATTCTTAGCCACCTTATAATGAAAACATGGATGTATTAGTAAAATGTTACAACTCTCAACAGTTTTTAGATAAATCAGTTTGAAGTTTTATATTTTAAGTGAATTACTAAGCAGTTTGTAGATTAATAATTCTTGTTGGTGTACTATGGAGCAAAATTTTCTTGGAAAGAAATACAAGGTGGTTATATGTGTAAGTTGTTTCATATGAGGAATCTAATAGGTTTTTTTGGATACCATTATTAAAAATTATTTTCTTTTAGTTACATTTAAGCCTTTCCTTGGGTTCTGGTGGTGAAGAATCAGACAAAGAAAAAGAGGAAATGATTGCACTTCATTCTGTCAACCTGCTGTTGAAAAGCATAGGTGCTACACTGACTGATGTGGATGACCTCATATTCAAGTAAGCATTGTTCTCAAATAAACTGAGAACTCAGAAGGCTACATTTTACTAGTTTATCTTTTTAATGATTAATTTTCATTTATCTGTACCATTCAGAGCGCATATTGATAACTTGGAAAAATGTTAGCTGTTGTTACTTATACATAAGCATTTCATTCCCATTGTCATCATACCCATATTTAAGCTGATTTTACTTGAACAGAAAAGGTATGTGGTGGTTGAGAATAGTGACCTTAAATTGATTAATTGTTTTGCTACCCAGGTAGTATAATATCTTATTCTAGAAGTTAACTGACATCATTCTCACTAACAAATTATAAGCCATAGACTATGTTTAAAGTGTTGAAAATCAGTTTTAAGAGAAATGATTATTTCTTTCATATTAATAACCAGTTATTGAATTAGGACTAATGTTTTTCCCTTCGTTTACTTCTTCATTCAGAAATCAGCCCCTGTAGATTTAGTCAGGTTACTTTGAAGTGCAGGGCTGATAATGAGAGATAAGGAAAGCTCAGATCTGTTCAAAAGGTAAAGAAGTTTAGGTGAATTGATGGATTCAGCCCATTGTGTTTTACCCAGACGAGTCTGGGGAAAAAGCGAATTCTCCCTTTTGTCTAGATTACCCTAGAAGGGGTAATATTAGTATAGATAAATCTCTCTGACCAGGACTGAGTGATCAGAGTCATAAGATCCTCATTAGAATAAGCCCACCTAATTATAATATTCAGTCTCTCACTACTTGTTAACCAGTCAGAGTTGATTACCACCCTCAGGAAAACCTACTCTTCCAAGGGCACATATGGTCAAGGGGGTTCCACGACAAGTCTTTGGCATTTGAGAGTGTCACTGAACCCTTTTTTTAATTATCGTTAGCATGATTAATAAAATGGTTAATTACCCAGAAACTATATCTCTCGAACTTTATATGTCACAGGTTGTAGAAATTCGCCAAGGTCTATTTAGTAAAAGGAACTATAATGTATACAGTACATAACCTTTATCTTAAATACACTTCACTTCAACAAAAACTGTACTAGGTGCTATGGATTTGAAAGTGAAAGAAAATGAAACAATCCCTGCCCGCTAAGAACCTTATGGTCTAGTGTAGAAATCAAGCCATTAACATAAGTAGCTGTAATGTAA
Organism: Vombatus ursinus; assembly: GCF_900497805.2. NCBI lineage: Eukaryota > Metazoa > Chordata > Mammalia > Diprotodontia > Vombatidae > Vombatus > Vombatus ursinus. The sequence continues at coordinate 51,231,755 of NW_020948983.1, read as the reverse complement.
TTTCCTAGGAAAAGACAGTAGTGTGAAAAAGAAGTAGCATAGTATAGTGGAAAGAGGAATAAAGTCAAGAGACTTAATCCTACCAAGAACAAGTTACATAATCTTTTTTGAGCCTCAGTTTCTAAATCTGCAAAATGGGGATAATAATATTGCCTCATGGGATTAATGAATGAATGAGTGGAAAAGCATTTATTAAGGACTTACTATATGCCAAATACTCAAACACTACTAATCGTTGGGGATACGCATAAACGTACAAACATACTACACATACATACATACCAAACGTACACATACATTTATCTCTTATTTCAGCCAGTCACCAAATCCTGGTGAGTCTTCCACCATCATGTTCCTCAGATTTGTCCATCTTTCTCTGCCTTTGTCTTTAAATTTCTTCTGCCCCTCATTAGGCCTGGAGGCTCATGACTGGAAGTCTGCAGCTTCTTGTTATTCTTTTGGCCTGTGATTTTTATCCCAAACAATCTTGCATTAAGCTATTTGTACAGTCTTCCTTAAACATCACGTTTATTATTTCTTTCCTGCCCAACTTTACCTGCTAAATTCTTTACCTGTCCTTCAAAACCCAACTCCAGTATCTTCTGTTCAAGAAAGTTTTTGTTGATATCTCATGTTAGAGGTAAGATGCTTTCAGACCCCACAAAGCATTTAGTTTTACACCACTAGAGCATTTTGTTAATATTGTTTACTATAGTGTTTGTGTTAGCATCATCTGCCTACTAGAATGTAAGTTCCTTGAGGCCAAGGACAGTGTCTTCGTCATAGATTTAGAGTCTGAGGATCTGATCCTAATTTAGGCTCTGTTATTTAATAAGCTGTGTGATCTTGGTAATTTTGCTTAATTTTGGTGCCTCATGCATCTCCCTATTATTGACAGACTAACTCATAGACTGGTTACAACTTATGATGGTGGTGATATTTCCATACCAGGATGGTCCCTATAATAATTAAATACCAGATTCTTTTTTATATTCCAGTATCCAACATCATATCATGTCATGTCACATCATGTTGTATTTATATTGCATCACATTATCACGTCATGGCACATGCCATCACACTTCATGCTGTATGTCACATGTCTTTGCATGTAATGCCACATGTAGCTGCATGTTAGTGCCAGGCCATAGTGCCATCACATGCCATGCACTGTTACATCGTGTGTTGTCACATGTCATGCTGTGGGATACCTTATGTCAAGTAATTTCCTGTTTCTGTCTGCCACATGTCATCACATGTCATATGCCACCACATATAATGCCACGCAGCATGTACCACATGCTGTCATCTCATGTCATCACAGTCATGTCACATGCTCAATCACATGCCATATCATGTCATTTTATATTACTATGCTATTTATATTGTATCACATTACTCTGATTCTCTGCCCAATGCTTTTTCTAATGCCTTCTACTTTGATCCTATTATTCACCTATATTTTGTTTGCTCAGGTAGACTATGTCATGTCATATGGCATTACATTTTACAGTGTAATCACATGTCACTGCATGTGATCATAATTCTGTTGAATAGCATGTTGCACGCCATATCACATACCATCAATAGATCATGTCACATCATTATCATGTTGTGTGGCATATTATATCATGTCACATGTTAAAGTATATAAAAATCTTCAAAAACTCATTTGTGTGACATGTAGGCAATCCCTGCCCTCAGGGAACTTACATTCTAATATGGGGAGATGAGAATACAAGGCATATAGGCTAGGGGTGTGGAGGAGGGGATATTTTGGTTTGTAAAGTTTAGTGGTGTAGAATGATGCACCCTTTCTGAAAACAGTTACAGAATTGACTTGATTATACACTATTCACTTCCAGTGAGTAGTTCCAGAACTGAAAGTGGACTAGGGTAGGGGGGTAGGGGATGAAGGGCCTAGTTGTCAGGAACCTGGGAATGAAATGAAGCCTGGATTAAGCTGATCCTAGTTATAGTGGGTGATTGAGAGAACCACTAATAAGCAGGCAGTCATTCCCCAGGGCAGACGTTCCAGTCATGAAAGGGTTAAGGCTTTCATGGTTGTTTTCTGCTTCAGAGCTGTGGTGGCTGGTAAGGTGGCTGGGGGTTGTTGTTGAAGTGCTTAGGAAACCTTTGAAAAATAAATACTGTTATTGTTATGAGAATTCCTAGAAGAATTGATAACTTCTCACTTGGATGTGGGAGGATGCAGATATTTTCTTTGCTCCGGACTTAGAAGGTAAGGACGATTTCCAGAAGGCAGACGTATGAGAGAAGTTTTTCCGACATGGAGGATGAAGCAGAAAAATGCATGAAGACAAGAGAACAGGTGGTAATCTTGCAACAGTGAATGCTGCAGTTTGGTGCTTCTTAAACTGTGATATGAGGTCTTGACCCACAGTTTAAGAAGCCTTGTGAGAGCGAGGGCATAAAATGCATGAAAGTGAATAGTGTAAAGACCGGAAAAGGTCACTTTGGAGCCAAATGAGGGAGAGAATTTGAATGCCAGGCAGTGGCATTTGTATTTCAGTAGGAGATATTGAAAGTTTTTGAATGAGGAAATGACATGATCATTTATTAGGATGACTATTTTGGCAGCAGTGTAAAGGAAGGATTAGAGAAATAGGAGATGATAGGTAGAAACAACCAGTTAGGAACCAGTTAAGTGACTATTGTGGTGGTCTAACGCCTTAATTTCCTTACTTCCTTATCTGTAAACTCCCCTTGCTCACCCAGTGAATAAGTGGTAGACCCCAGATCTCCTGTCCCACACTTCATTGTTATTCCTACCGATTGGACATAATTTTAATTCTATATTTCCTTAAAAGATATGGTTATATCACTTTCTAGCAAATACAGCAACTTAAACTAGGGTCAAAGAGTTTCCTCAAAGTCCTTTATAGAAGATAAGAATGATTTGTAATTAGCAGATCAGTTGTTTTCATGTAAATTAGCACTTACATAATTGAGTGCTTGTAAATATTTTCTTAAGATCTTCTGCTTTCTATGAAGAAAGGGTTCCTTAAACAGAGGTAAATTTTAACCTAGTTTCTCCTTAAATTATCCTAAATGCTAGATTAGTATAGTCAAGATGAGATTTTCCTATAGAATTTAGTTCAATATCTGTTTATTAGTGAAGATAAATATCCTCAAGTATAGTGCTTCTCAGGCTGTAGATCAGATTTTATTTCTCCTAAATTTTTTATAAGAATGAAATACTGAAAAGGTAATTTGGAGAAATCCATAAATGTTTACAGTGGGAAATTGTCAAATTTGTATGACCATTTTGCAAAGCTAATTGTTAAAAAGTTTAAGTAATCAAGACTCTAGCTGTATTTAAATTAACTATCAGTTACTAAGAATGACAGTTCCTCTGTGTACTTCTTTTTTCAGACTTGCATACTACGAGGTTCAGTATCAGTTCTACAAGAGAGATCAGCTCATGAGGAGTGTTGTCAGGCACTACAGTGAACAGGTAATTTCTGACTCAAGAGAACAGCAAATGTACCCATTTTCATTTGCCCAATAGGCTAGGCGACTACCTAATTATTTACTTGGTCCTTTGCTTGAATAATAAATTTCTCATATGTAATTTTTTTTTCAATAAAATGTTACTTCAGGATATTTCTTTTATTGTAGTTAGAAGTTGGGTACCTCTCAGGCTCCGAAGGCTCTAGGGAGTCGAAGAGTAAAGCCTCCTGGGAATAGCTTGAACCTGAAAAGAATCTAGCCCCATAAGTTATACGAGGGGAATCCTATAACTCCATACCAAAAAAAGACTGAGGCATACCTAGAGTATTCTAGCATGAGGTTTGTGCTCAGGAATGTATATTAACTACCTAGAGTTTCTTGGGCACTATTTCTATACTCTATGCAACATTTGTTATGCACTGTATGTAACATACTGTAGATTTCATTTGCTTGTGGCACTGCCATTCTACTTCCTTTTTGCTCTGATTTGCAAATATTGCCCATCTTACTTTTCCATTCAATTGAAATATTTAGCTTAACTAGTACTGTTGTTTTTAGAAGTATGTAATGTGAACAAATAACTGCATGGTCCATATTGGCTCTTTTTTTATTCTTTAGTTTTTGAAACAGTTGTATGTCCTTGTATTGGGCTTAGATGTACTTGGAAATCCATTTGGATTAATTAGAGGTCTCTCTGAAGGCGTTGAAGCACTCTTCTATGAACCTTTTCAGGTATTTCATTCTATTTGTTTTGACCCCAGGCATAGTAAAATTGAGTTTCTACTTCACCTTTTTCTCAAACAGAAATAGGACTTTAAGTTTGACTGAATTAATGAAGCACTCAAAGGGTTAATTTATTTTGACAGGTTTAAATTTGCTTTCAGCATTACCTGGGCTCTTTAAAGGAGCTAGTAGTACTTACCTTTAGGGTAGGTATTCTTAACCCTTTTTGTGATATGCTCCTCTTTGTAAGTATGGTGAAATCTATGTATCTGCTCCAGGATTAAGGTTTTTAAATGTATAAAAAAAAAATACATAGGATTAGAAAGGAATCGAGTTATATTGAAATACAGTTGTCAAACTATTAAAACACCAAGTTCATATTCATGGACTGCAGGCTAAGAACCCCTTTCTAAAGATTGTAAGAAAGCATAAGAGTTAGAGAAGATAAATTGGAAAAAATGAGTTTCTGACATGTCAGATTTGAGTTTACACTCTTGAGTCTTGATGTCAGCACTGTGTTGCTTCACCTTTCCCAAGCCTCTCTATTGAAAAGTCTAACTTCAAATGACTGTTTCAGGCAAGAATTGTGTCTCCTGTGCTTTCTTCCTTGGGGTGTGCTTAAAGTATATGATGTTAAAGCCTTTGACTCTGTTGTTGGACATGTTTAGGTCTTTCACAGAATTTGACAAAATTCTTTTAGAGATAAGGATGGCACAACCATAACACATACTCAGTAGATTTACTTCTATGAGTGGAAATATAGGTGAGAAGAATGTTAAAACATAGAATTAGATGGAATTTTCATTTTTTTGAAGGTTATCTCTGGAAAAATATGTATGTTTTTATTAGTCCTAAAAGTATGAATAGAGGCTGTTTAATCAAAGTGTGAGACATTAAAATTTAATTTTTTAATCAGGGAGCTGTTCAGGGCCCTGAAGAATTTGCTGAGGGGTTAGTAATTGGAGTAAGAAGTCTCTTTGGACATACTGTAGGTATGTGTCATTTGGTTTACTCATTATAGTCACAGTGATATTTTATGATAAAATTTTCATATTTAATCAAACTGAGGTCTCTTTTCTACTAGCATCTCTTGGTAAAAAATACTTATTCTCTTGCCTTTACCTGAAAGATAATTTTAAGATAGCAGTGGTTCTTCCTGTCACTCAGCTGTCCTGAGTTGATCCATCTTAGAGAGATTTAATATGATCAGCAAGATAGTCAAATAGTTGCTAAATATAAATTTTTCTAAATCAAAACCTCAAAATAAGTGAATTGTATTAATTAACTAAATTAACATGTGCAAAGTGATTTTTAAACCTTAAAGCACTATATAAATGCAAGCTTTTAGTAGTAAATTTACTATTATCATGATTATGATTATTATCAACCAGGAATAAAGTAATTTCACCTGAATCAGCAAGATAATCAGATATAACGCCTTATGCAAGGTTAAAAATCTGTTAATAAGTACTTAGAGCTTTCTTCCAGCATTCCTACCTCCAACCAACTCCAAGGTCCTATCTCATGGCAGTGACCTTGCCCAGGCATGCTCAGCCCTGCAAGAAATGACAGACACTGGTTTTGCCCAGCCACTTGAAGGAAAAGTGAGGAGAGGAGAGGAGAGGAAGAACATAGAACTAGAGCTCCTTGAGGGCAGGGACTGTTTGATTTTTGAGTCAGGGTGAGGAGAGCCTTTTGGGATAAATGAGCGTCATACATAGCAGGATAAGAGCTTAATCATACTTTTAAAGTGTGAATTAAATAAAAAGTTTGATAAAACCAAAGAGAATGGCAGAATGGATAAGAAAACTATATCTAACAATCTGTTGTACACAGTAAATAAATGTAAAAAAATAAAACCAGGAATTCATGGGGATGACAAAGAAAATCTAGAACTGTGCCAAACTGTTAGAGAATTTCGAGCTGAAAGAACTATGGCATCTTGTGAATGGAATCATTAAAAAAAATGCTTGTTGTCAGTGTCACATAGTACTTTAATTTAAAAAAAAAAGAATATTGCAAGGCCAGAGAAATTATAAGTGAAAGTTAAAAAGCAGAAATACTAAACATGTTCTTTGTACATCTAACCATGTACAAATCACGACAATAAAAATTAGTAACTAATAGGGTACACAAGCAAAAGACACAGGCATAATTGGGGACAACGATGACATCCTGAATAATGAATGGGTTAAAGAACAAAACAGCAGCTAATAACTTTATTCAAGAATGATAAAGATAGATAACCTATGAAAATTTCTAGGATGTAGCTAAAATAATTTTCAGAGGGAAAATATCTGCCAGGACATATTACAAAAAATTGAATATGGAATTTTAAAAAATCAGAAAGTAAATAAATCTGAAATAAAGCTAATAGAAATTTTGAAAATTAGAGGAGAGGGTGGCTAGGTAGCGCAGTGGATAGAGCACTGGCCCTAAAGTTAGGAGGACCTGAGTTCAAAATCGGCCTCAGACCAAACACTTGACAGTTACTACTTGTGTGACCCTGGGCAACTCACTTAACCCCAATTGCCTAAAAATGAATAAATAAAAAATTAGAGGAGAAAATAGATAAAATGGAAGATAAAACAAGTATAGAATAATCAAAACTAAAAGCTGTTTTTTTGAAGATTAACAAAATGGATAAATTTTTAGCTGAAATGATTAAAAAAGAACAGGACAAAAAACAAAATTACCAGAACAAAGATGAACAAAATGAAATCACAACAGAGAAGAAATTTAAAAAATTATCAGAAACTATGTTGCACAGTTATATGCCAGAAAAACTGAGAATTTAAAAATAGTGAGGATTATCTGCAAAAAATATTCTAGATTATTTTTCTTCCTAATGAATTCCAAATGGATTAATTAATTTTGCATATTGCTAAATATGAGACAGAGTCTTGAAATAATTACATTTTCTTATTAAGTATCATATATTGCCATGTAAGGAACTATGACTTCTTTTGTGTGTGTGATTTAAAAAAACAAACAAACAACTTTTCATTTTGTTTATGCTAGGAGGAGCAGCAGGAGTTGTGTCTCGAATAACAGGTTCTGTTGGGAAAGGTTTGGCTGCAATTACAATGGACAAGGAATATCAGCAGAAACGACGAGAAGAGATGGGCCGTCAGCCTAAAGATTTTGGAGACAGCTTGGCCAAAGGAGGAAAGGGCTTCCTCAGGGTATTATGTTCATTTTGGATCAATATTAAACTTGCTTCGCGGTAGTTATTTAATAATGTGAGAGCAACAGGAGAAATCTACATTTTGTGTATAAGTGTTAATAAATTAAACCAGAGTTTGTGTTGGGAAATGATGAGGCTGAACTTGCCACACTACTTGTATTGTATACACTGCCTTTGTTAGTTACTTTCTTCTTGAGGCGAGGACTGGGTGTTTATATCCTTTAACCAGGCTTTGCTAAAAGAATTAAATTTTAGAGACAAGGCTGAGTGCATAGCCATAACCAGTATACTTTTTTGCTTTATTTTTAGTTAATGTTTCATTGATTCACTTAGGTTCAAATTAAGTGTGTGGTTTATAACAATTTTACTTTAACAGTTTTTATAGAGTGGAAGGACTTCATGAAAACCAAGTTTACTTTTAGTTGATGCATGAAATTGTGTTAATGGGAAAGGGCTAGCTATAGGATCACATAAAGCCTGGGTTTATATAACAGCTTTGATGTTTGCTGGTTTGACCTTGGGCCAATCATGTGCCCCCTCTAATCCTCACTTTCTTCCTCTGTAAAATGGGAATGTTATAATATTCATAGGTTTTTTTATGAGAAGAAAGCACTTACAACACTTTGTAAACTTTGGGGTTATCCAAATGTCAGCTGTGGTGACTGAAGGACTAGCACAGAAGTGAGGGATTAGGTTTATTAGGGTTGGTTTCAAAGTACAGAATTAGGACTACTGTTAGGAAATTATCAGGAGCAAATTTTTGGGAGGCTTATTGCAGCTCAAGATGAGGGAAAAAATTTAACTTTTACATCTGTCCACAAATAGATAGGACTGCTTCAGAAATTAATGAGTGATTTCAGCTCTTTTCACTAAATCGTTATATTTGGATGACAGTGCTGTGGCAGATATGATTTTGGTGATGATGGTGGTGGTGATTTGATGTCTGGCAGTTGTCACTATTCATGATACTACCATATACTAAACAGAAAAGAAAATAGTGATCAAGTGGATAGTAGTCTGATGTCTTTTATAAAACATAAAACTCATAGAAAGATGAGCTCTAAATAGGTGTATATCCGAGATAGAAAAGGTCACATCATGAACAAATTAGAGAAACAGGCAAAAATTACCTATCAGTTCTATGAATAAGAGAAAAGTCCATTATCAAATAAGGATTAGAGAGGATCACAGAAGATAAAATTGATAATTTAATTACATAAAATTAAAAAGTTTTTACATAAGCAAATATAATAAAGCTAAGGTGAAAAGAGAAACAGCTGGGGAAAATCTTTGCAGCAAATGTTTCTGATAAAGGGCTCATTTCCAAAAGATATAAGGGAACTGTTCAAATTCGTTAAGACAAAACCATTCTCTAATTGATAAATAGTCTAAGGATATGAACAGACAGTTCTCAAGGAAAGAAACTCAGACTATCTGTAGCTACATGAGAAAAAACTCCAAATCACTAATTGGAGAAATGCAAATTAAAGCAATTCTGAGATCCTATCTCATACTCCTCAGAGTGGTAAAGAGGACGAAAAAAGAAAAATAATAAACATTGGAGGGTCTGTGAGAAAATAGGTGCATTGATGTATTATTGGTAGACTTGCGAATGATTGCAACTATTTTGGAAAGTAATTTGGAATTATATACAAAAGTTACTAAGGAGTACATGCCATTTGACCCAGGCCTATCCCCAAAAGAGACCAAGAAAAAAAAATTCTTTTGCACAAAATTATTTATAGAAACTCTTTTTGTGGTGGGAAAAAACCCTGAAAACTAAGGGGATGTTTATCAGTTGAGGCATGGCTAAATAAGCTGTGGTATATGAATGTGATGGAGTACTTTTATGCTGTGAAAAATGAGGAAAATAGATGATATCAAAAAGACATGGAAAGACTTATATGAACTGATGCAGAGTGACATAAGTAGAACCGGTACGGTTTATACTATTGTATCGTATTACAAAAAAAGAATTGTTTTGAAGACTTTAATAAACTAATGAAGAATGAAATGAGCAAAGCCAGGAGAATAGTTTAGACAATGACAATATTATAAAAACAACTTGGAAAGCTATAAGAATTATAATCAATACAGTGGCCATTCATGTTTCCAGAGGACCAGTTCCAAAGCATGATGACACATAATTATTATGGAGAAGTGATGGATTTAAGGTTCAAAATGACAAACGTGCACATATCATATATGCTATATATATAATATATAATATAGTTACAATCACTGGGGTATTTGTTTTGCTTGATATAAGAAATTTATTTTTTCCCTTTTTTTCAATGGAAAGTAGTATGGAGTAAAAATAGATTTGTTAATTTTTTTTTTTAAAATAGAGGGATGGGGGGTGCAGTAGATGTGAAATGGTGCATGTACTTTCAGACAAGATTGCTGTGTTATTAGTTTTACTTAACTGTTTTACTTTATTATGAGACCTTTTGCAAAGTTCGATATTAGACATTAAATGTCAAAGATCTTATTTTTATGGGGAATATACTCTGTAACACCAGGTAACTGTCTTTAAATGTTAGCAGTTATATCCAAATAATATCTGTTAATAAAATATATACTTAAAAATGAATTTAATATGGCAGCAGAGACCTCTGGTGGTCATTTAAAGTTAAGACAACTTTAATTGAATATGTTACTGATTTCTCTTTCAGGGAGTTGTAGGTGGTGTGACTGGAATCATTACCAAGCCTATGGAAGGTAGGATGAAAATATTTCTTTAATGAACCATGTTTAGAAACACCTTTGTATGCTATGAGCAAAACAAATTTCACTTACACTTGATCTTGATTGAATTGACTGAATACTAGTCCCAAACTGAGAATACTTTGAATATTATTCTCATGCCATGAGCTCAAAATTCTGTGAGCACACACAGAGTTGATTCTAATTATGTATATTGTTACTACTTCAGTTACTGAAGTAAGGATGATAATCCATAGGATTTTGATAATTCTCCTCCTCTGGCTCAATCTATTCCTATTTCTGGGGGGTAGGAGGGTTGAAATGGTTGCTAATTCTTCTACTTTTGAAGCATAAAGAAGACAAATTTCCTAATGTCTTCTTCAACTTTGCACTCTGAGCTGGACTCTTAGGTTGAATAATAAAACTAAATTTATATCTCAGAAAGGTCATTTCTAAAAGTTTGCTTTATTAACCAATTCATTATTTTATTCTGCATTTTGTGGATACAGAGTTGTGTTGTATTTTTTAACTAGTCAAGAACTCAGTAATTAAAATAGATCTTATTATCTTCTGTTTATCTGAAGGAGCTAAAAAGGAAGGACCAGCTGGATTCTTTAAAGGAATTGGAAAAGGACTTGTAGGTGCTGTTGCTCGTCCAACTGGTGGCATCATTGATATGGCCAGCAGTACCTTCCAAGGAATTCAGAGGTAAAAAAATATATATATTTTAGAGGAGAATGTGATTTCTTAATAAGGTTTTTAAAATGAGTGATTGTACGTAGTTATTTGAACAAAGGTCATGTAGACCAAAAAGCTTATTTTACATGGGGCTCATGTGTTTAAAAATGAAGCAGAGAAGACTGAAGCAATGGACCACTTCTTTTTTTTCAGATGTGTGGTTATTAGCCAGTAAGGATACAGCTAAATAAAGCCCTGAATTCACCAGTATCCAATGTACCAGCATATAGAAGACTTTAGCTTTCATAACAAGGAACTAAACATACTAACAACCACAATTTGATGTTTGACCATTTTAGTATGTGTGAGAAAATGCAGATTAAAACTGTGATAGTACTTTTTGTGGAGGGGCTGGCTGGAGTTCTGATTTCATCAGTATAGGGAACTCCTTCAAAAGGAAAATCTTTTTACCAGTGCAGGCCTGGCTGAGTGTTAGAGTTACCCTGAGCACCGAGTGTTGTGTAGTATGCCCAGGGTCACCCGGGTAGCAGCTATCAAAGGACTTGAATCCTCATCTTCCAACTCTAAGTCCAGCTCTCCGTTTACTATGCCACACCACCTGTCATGGTGGTTCATAAAGGTAGTATAGTGTTACGATAACTTATCTGTTCTATTTCTTTGCAATGACAGGTTTTGGTACACCATTCTGAGTTGAGAGTGAGGTATTTTAGGTACTTTTGATTTACTTTTATCGTGATAATTAAAGGGGAGCCACCAAGTTTTGTTATAGCCAATAGCAATACAAACTAAATGAAAAATTCAATAAAAATAATCTTTTAGGAGAGAATATATACAATGCTCAGCAACTAGTTCATCCTTATGTTTTGTTTTTTCTTCTGTATTGTTTCTGGCATGATATTTTTATTGGTCTATTGGAAGTACATGATTTTCAGGGTTTATTTTTAATATGCTGGAATCTGCATGTATTCTTTATTCTGTCCTTTCTGCTCATCTTCTCTGTAGTTCTTTATCCATTCCCTTTTAAAGCTGCTGTTATCTTTTCGTTTAATTTCTAAAGACTGTTGGGGTTGAGATTAGAGTAAGATATTAATCAGCTCTGTAGGATCATTGAATCATAGGTTTAGAGCTGAAAGAAGCCATTGAGTTCATCCCCCCAAGGGGCAGCTGAGCTGTAGAGTTAGTCAGTCAGCAAGCATTTACTAAGCACTTATTATGCATCAGCCAGTGTGACTTGCCCAGGTCACAGAACTAGTGTCCAGGGGATATGAACGTTAGTCCTTTAGACTTCAAATTCATTACACCAAGTTTGTTTTATTATTGCTTCTTTGTTCATATAGGGCAGCAGAATCAACTGAAGATGTATGTAGTCTCCGCCCTCCTCGCCTGATCCATGAAGATGGGATCATAAGACCGTATGACAGAAGTGAATCTGAGGGTCATGATTTATTTGAGGTATTTGTTATGCTTTTTGGTCATGCAGAAGTTATGTTTATATTTTTAGATTTCAAGAAAGTTTTGTGTTGTACCACATTCTTTGCATTGTCCTTGTAGTTGCCCCCTGATTATTGCATTCCTTTGGGGATTGATTTCACACAACACTATGAATGGGAGCTATAGGCAGTTGTCTACTTGGAAAAACATAGCTTGGACAGGGAAGAATAGGAATATTAAATGAAGCCATGGGATATGAAACACGTTTAGGGTGGGCAGGCTATTTAGTTACGGAGTGTTCATTTGTGTTTCATGCTTTTTAGGTATTACATTCTTATACTTTACCTGGGCATTTTGGATTTCACAGCTTTTCTTTCTCTATATCAAATTGATTTGGATTTTTATATAAATGTAAATTCACTCAGGTAGGATGATGTAGATGAAAGATAATATAACGTAAAAACTTTTTGATCCTTAGAACATATTTTAAATTATTTTTCTGACTTTCAAGCTTTGTCTTTATTATGTGTTAATTATGACTGTCTTGCAATCTACTCTTTTCCTCTCCCCCAAAATAGGAGAAATTGATTGCTAACAGTTTTGTCCTCAAAATAAAGCGAATCTGTAATGTTATTAGCCTTGAGGTTTTTTTTTATTGTAAGTTACTGTGCTTTTATTTTTTTGCATGCTTCTAACTTTATTTTCTATCTTTTTTTTTTTTCTGCCTACACAGCAAGAACTGGAAATAGAGGAGTAAATATTTCCCATACTACTACTTGGTCTCATCCTTTAAAAATACTGTGGTATTAATTTACTGCCTTTGGAGTATTTAGATTGAGGGTCAATTTCAATGAAATGTACTTTAGACCCTTAATTTCTGTTGAACTTTTAAATATAAGTCGAGAGGCATTTATGCACTAAATCCAAAATGTTAGCACTCCTGGTATTCCTGTGTCACGAATGGCAACACTAAGAATGGTTTTGAAATGCAGAATGATGCAGTAAAATAATTCATTTTTAATTAGGTGGGGAAAAGCCTTATTGAGGTTCCAAAATGATGTGCTTTTGCTTTTCAAGTTTAGAATTTTCAGCTTTTCTAATACTCTAATGCTTCATCATAGAGAATACAAATCACTAGAGTCATTCTTTTGTTTCTTTTAACTCTGAGGTCTTAACACTTTCATTATACAGCTTTTATTTCCCAGAATGCCCAAGGTTCTGTTGAGCTATAGGTGTGTCATCTTGGGCACCTGTTTTAATAATGACCAACTGTGAATTACAGATCAATTTGTATCGAGAATTTAAGACAATTAGCTAAGAGATAGAGTAAACATTTATCTAGTCACATTCTGCCTTGTTTACTTCATAGTGACCACAGTGGTCCTTTTTATAAATATAAATAAATAAATATCTCTTCACCTTTTTTGCACACAAGTTTTTTCAAAATGAACTCAATTTGGCACAGAATATTTATCTCAGAATCATTGATCTTGATTACCATAGCAACATAATATTCCACTTAAGAAAATTATTTAAGGGGCAGCTAGGTGGCGCAGTGGATAGAGCACCAGCCCTGAAATCAGGAGGACCTGAGTTCAAATGCAGTCTCAGACCAGACATTTAACACTTACTAGCTCTGTGACCCTGGGCAAGTCACTTAACCCCAATTGCCTCGCCAAAAAAAAAAAAATAATAATAAAAATAAAAAAAATAAGAAAATTATTTAAGTAGTACTTTTATATACACAATTATCTATGTTTTACAAACCAACCATGGGCTTTTAAGACCTGTTTAATTTTAGAGAAATTTATTCTTTTGCTTCACATGCAACTGCTAACAATTTATGAATTAATACACCTCTATGAAAATTAACATCCAAGATCAGGGAAATCTGGTGGTATTTTTCCTGGCATATCCCGTCCAATATGTGATTTTGTTAGAAGAGAAGTTATTGGCTTTAAGCCACATAGAGTTGCTGTAATACACTGCAATTTTCTAAATACAATGTCACTCTCCAGAAAATGAGGCAGTGTCTCCTCCAGCATCTATAGTGTTTTCCTACATTAAAAAATTAGACTGAAATTTTAAATGAATATTGATATGATATGTGGTACTTCTCTGTAGAATGAGTATTGGGATCTCAAATCTTGACTTAGATTATGTGTTTTTTAAAAGATTGTTACCCAGAGAGGAAATAAAAGGCTCTCTTAGATGCTTAGGGCTTGGGAAACAGCTCTATATATTTATATTCATATAGTTTTCTATGAAAATGATGGATACAAATTAGAGCTTTAGTCTTAAGTCATCCATAAATTGCCCATTTTAAGGTAAAATGAATATTTTCGTTTCTAAGGTGTAGTGAGATTTTAATGGAACTTTAGAAGTTCCTTTACCTATATGTGTTTTACCATAATATTTATTTAATGCTTTAAGTAATCTTTATATTAATACATATTATCTAGTGTTTCCCTTCTTTATGTGAGTGATAATAACTGTAATTCAGAGGCAGTTTTTTTTAAAGTTCTGGGTAAATAAATATGTATTCCTCTTTGATTATCAGTGGGCTTGTTACTTTTATTCATTAAGTTGTATTGCTATTATTCTAAAACCTAGAATGCTGCAAGGTCCTTTATATTACGTAAACAGAAAGAGGACTTGATAACTTCATAATATGGTTGTTCAAGTTTGTCTTCTAGGGAAACTAGAATTTTCTCCCTTGTTCATGCTATAATAATCACTCAAGTGGCAAGTATTTATTGAGTGCCTACCTATATATCCTAAGCTGTAGTAAGTACTGAGGGGATACAAAAGAAGTACTGCACATGATCTCTGCCCTCAGGGAATTTATGGTATATTATGCACACACACACGTATATATATATATATAGAAAATAAACATAACATGAACGAAGCAACTAAAGTACAAATAAGTTCTTAACAGTATGGTACTAACCATAAGTTCAGTGGGTAGTCTACTAGCCATTTATTAGATATTTCTCATGATTTTCATGTTCTTTTTTCTTCCCAATATATTATTTTTGCTTAGTGTGAATGATTATGGATTTTCTCACATTGATGGGTATTAAATCTTGTTACATATTTTAATCCAATTTGAAAAGAACAAATTCCTCCAAACTACTCTCTACCCTCCTGGAATGGAAATAAGACAAGTTCTGGATATTAGTTATTTTAGCAATTGATCTAGTCTCTAACTCACCAGCTATTCATGGACAACATGCCTAAATAACTTCATTTGAAATATCTAAATGCTATAGTTTTTTT
The DNA here is from genome assembly GCF_900497805.2 of Vombatus ursinus. Classification (NCBI taxonomy): domain Eukaryota; kingdom Metazoa; phylum Chordata; class Mammalia; order Diprotodontia; family Vombatidae; genus Vombatus; species Vombatus ursinus. The sequence continues at coordinate 51,216,253 of NW_020948983.1, read as the reverse complement.
TTTTTTTTGGTTGGATTTCCTTTTTCACTTAACAGCCATTTAATTTCTTTCTCTCATCTTTCCTCTCTCTTTCCCCTTTACTTGAAAAGAAAAGAAAGGAAAGCAAAAACCACTTGTAATAAATACGCATAGTCAAGCAATAAATTCTCACAGTGTCTTGTGGAATTTATTAAAACAAAAAAAAACCTGCTTTCTGTTTTGAGTACAATGTCACATACTTCGAAATTATACTTAAAAGTTTCTTGTTAAACTAAACTACCAATGTAAAAGTTGGACCAGTAAGTGCATATTTATGTATACAAGATAGAGAATGGTTAGAATTTAATATACATTTTGATTTGAATGTAACATATTAAATTTGTATTTCAAAACTGAAATTCAAATCTAGATAATTACAGTAAATTCTCTAGTTAGAAAAATTAGCAAAATGTAAAATGATTTTATCCAAGAGTTGGTATTCAAATGAATTCCTTGTACAGACTATTGATCTGACAATTCTACCCCAATTTGAGACCCATTCTGAGAAATAAGACTTCACTTTCTCTCTGAAAATGGATCTCCCTCCTTCCTGGCTGGAGTTTTGGATTACCTGAGGATGAGCTTGGACCAGGCATCTGAAGAATTGAAATTTAGAAAATGTCATAAGAACAAAATAATTTTGCTGCCTGTTTATATAGTGTTTCTATGATATTTAACTTGTGCAATTTGTGTACAAATTGTTAAACTGTTAGTTGCTAGTTAACTACAAATTCTGTGTATTTTGAAATCAGTTACCTCACATTATTTTCATAATACAGATACAAATACTGATTAATAACCTCAGTGATAACTTGATTATTGAAATGACCAGTTTGTCAGTTTTAATGTGACTGTGCACATACTATATGTAACATTGACTTTGAAAGAGTCTAGAAGAATATGTTTCTAGTGTATTTATTGTTTATGTTTGGATTGTCTTATGTTTATATTTGTTTTTAGCAAAAAATTGTGGTAACTGTTTTAAAATGTTAGAAATTCTATGTTCTCATTAATATTGTCATTGTGCTTTTTATCTGAAATAAAGCTTAACAGGTAAATATAATCATGCCTATGTATAACCTGCAAATGTATCTGTTATTATATAGTTATGTTAAAGTAATAATAATATATGTTGCCTTTTTTATTACAGGGGGAAGACATCCCCATATACAGCCATTTCCCTGTTTGTAAATATAGTGCTATAGTGCTTCCTTTTCACATGTTTGGTATTGTGTAATTTGGGTTTAGTTAACCCTTTAAAAACAGTTTTATCATTTTTTAAAGCTGAACAAAATGTATTTAATTGAAATAATGTTAGTAAACCTTTAGTAATATTTATTTGTATAAACAATAAGGAAAATTGATTGGAGAAGAGCATGAGAGGAATTTTTTTCTAGCTTCCTATACCAATATTAGAAATTTAGATTCCATTTGTAGGAATCAGTGTTTCAAATCTAGAATGCTCACTGTAATCAGTGAATCTGCTTTTCAGTATTGGAGATGACTACAAACATGTGCTTCCAGTGTTTGAGTCTTTTTTTCTTTTTCAGAATCACATAAAAAAGCTGGATGGCGAAACCTACCAGTACCACTGTGCCATTCCTAGATACAAAAATGCAAATCTTGTGGTTACAAATAGGTAAAGTGGCATTTTTCATATGAAACTTAATGTATATATAAAAATGAAAATTTTGGAAGGATAGCTAGTTGACTGAGTGAACTTTAAAATTTAAATAGAATTTAAATGAATTGAAATATAAATAAATAATTTAATAAATTAAAATATTGAACAGTAAATTAGATTCAAATTAAGTTAATAATTTATTTATTGATTTAATTAATAATTGTCACCTTTAGAGATCATTTAATGCAACCTCATAATTTTACTGAAAAAGAAACTGAAGTTTAGACAAATTGAATGATTTATCCAAGGTATCACAACTAATCAGTAGTAGAACTGATTCTTAAATTTAAGTCTCTTAACTTTCAACATCAATAAAGACAGTGGTCATAGTATCACATTTAAATGTAAGGTTATATTTAGAGTACCTGGTATTCTCTTTTACAGGCTAGTTCTGTTTCTATTTATTTGTGCCCTAGAATCTATTAAGTCTTTTTGAGACAGATTTCCATTTTTCTGAAATAAATGCACAGAAATATTCTTTTTTTTCCCCTAGGGATTAGTCGCAGTATCCAACTTTGGAGGATTCTTTCTAAACAATGTATTTCAAGTTTTCTAGATAACATAGTTCTGTAGGCTCAAAGTAGAATGGGTGTAGAAGGCAAAATTTGCATTAGATTCCAGCTACCATTTTTGATGAATGGTGAGGATTTCTAAACTTACCAGCTTTTTCTTAGGTTCATTTTGTCTCAAAGTCCTTTAGTGATTCTTGCATTCTTCTGTATTTGTACCATTGAAAGTTCACATCAAGCGTCACTTCCTACACAAGGCATTTCTTGAACTCCCCAGTTGTTACCATGCCTTATAACCCCTAGAATTACTTTGTAGTTCCTTTCTATTTGTTTTTCTGTGTCTATGTTATTTCTCTCTATTGGAAGTAAGCTCCTTGAGGGCAGGGACTTTTTATTTTTTTCTTTCTGTCAAAGTACGAAGCCTAGAACATGCAATAGGCCTTTAATAAGTGACCATTGAATTGAATTGAATTGAAAAATACCTTGACACATTCTCCTCACTGGGTTGAAAAGTTAATAGAAATCATCATTTTCTTTGAAATTAAGGTTTCAAAGGAATTTTCTACTTTATACATTTTTATTTTTTATTTGTATTTTTTTGTTTAAAAAACATAACCTTCAAATAAAAAAGATCCACATTAACTGTAAAGTCTATTATTTAGACTAGTTTTTAAAAGCGCATAAACTAACAAGATAACAAAAACATGTTGTTTGTTACTTTGCCCCTTTTAAAACACCATCCTTTTTTGTTTATGGAATTATAGTCAGCATACATATTAGTTTTATTCTGCTTTTTTTTTTATTCTGAATCACTATATGTCTTTCCATGTTTCTTTATCTTTAAATAGATTATAGCTAGTATTCATATAGCACTTTGTGGTATGTGAAGCATTTTTACATGTTACCTCATTCTGTCCTCATACAACGACCTTGTTAGGTCTGTGCTGTTATTATCTTCATTTTTACAGATAAGGAAACCAAGGCACAAAGAGATGAAGTTACTTACCTACAGTGCACACCACCTCCCTACCTATGATATACTTTATATATATCATTTCATATGGCACAATATTCTGTTATGTTTCTATGCCACAACCAGCATGGGTATCACCTTTTTTTTTTCCCACTAATTCTCTTGATATTCTTGACCTTTTGTTTTTCCAGATGAATTTTGTTACTGTTTCTTCTAGCTCTGTAAAATAATTCTTTGGTAATTTGAGTGATATGACACTGAATAAGTAAATTACTTCAGGTAGAATTGTCCTTTTCATTATATTGACTCAGCCTACTCATGAGTAATTAGTATTTTTCCAGTTGTTTGGTCTGTCTTTATTTGTGTGAAAAGTGTTTTGTAATTGTGTTCATACAGCTCCTGGGTGTATCCTGGTACATAGACTCCCAAGTACTTTATATTGTCTGCAGTTATTTTAAATGGAATTTCACTTTCTCTATTTGCTGGGTTTTGTTAGTAATATATAGAAATGCTTATGATTTATGTGGGTTTGTTTTATATTCTACAATTTTGCTAAAGTTGTTCATTGTTTCAACTAGTTTTTTTTAGTTGATTCTCTAAGTTGCCATCATATCATCTGCAGAGAATGATAGTTTTGTTTCCTTGCTACCTTTACTTATTTCTTCAGTTTCTTTTTCTTATTGCTAGAGCTAGCATCTATAATGTAATATTGAATAATAGTAGTGAGAATGACCATCCTTTCACCCTTTATCTCACTGAGTAGGCTTCTAGTTTATTTCTATTATAGATAAAGCTTGCTCTGGGTTTTAGGTAGATATTGCCTATCATTTTGAAAGAGTGGCACAGTGGACCCAGTACCCAGCGTGGAGTCAGGAAGATCTGAGTCAGGAAGTTCAAACTGAGTTTAAATCCAGCCTCAGACACTTACTAGCTGTGTGACCCCGGGCAACTCGATTTTTTTCCTCAGTTTTCTCATCTGTAAAATGAGCTGGAGAAGGGAGTGGCACACCATTTCAGTATCTTTGCCAAGAAAACTCCAAATGGGATCACAAAGAGTCAGACGTGACTGAAATGACTAAACAGCAATAAAAATCATTTTTAACAAAAGCTCATTAATTCCTAGTTTATAGTTTTTTAAAATTACATTCTTTTTTTTTATTTTGAGTTCCACATTCTCTCCTGCTCTCTTGTTCCCCCCCAACTTATTGAGAAGGCAATAAATATTATACCCATTATACATGTGATGTCATGCAAGACATTGCCATTTTAGCCATTTTGAAAGAAAAATAAGGGAAGTGAAAAAATATCCTTGTCTGCACGCAGAGTTCATCAGTTCTCTATCTTGAGGTGGATGGCATTCTTCATCATGAGTCTTTTGGAACTGTCATAGATCATTATATTGATTAGAGTAGCTAAATCTTTTACAGTTGATCATCATTACAATATTGTTGTTACTGTGTACAATGTTGTTTTGCTTCTGCTTACTTCACTTGTCCCTCCAGGTTTTTATGGAACCATTCTGGTCATCATTTCTTTTAGCACAATAGTATTCCATCACAATCATATACCATAACTTGGTCAGCCATTTCCCAAGTGATGAGCATCCCCTCTGTTTCCAACTCTTTGTAGACACAAAAAAGCTACTCTAAATATTTTTAAAACATGAGTCCTTTCCATTTTTCTTTAATCCCTCTGGGATATGTACTTAGTAGTGGTATTGCTGAGTTAAAGGGTATGCATAGTTTTATAGCACTTTGGGCATAGTTCCAAATTGTTCTCTAGAATGGTTGGACCAATTTAGAACTCCATGAGCAGTGCATTAGTGTACCTGTTTTTCCACAATGCCTCCGGCATATCATTTTCCTTTCTGATAGGTGTGAGGTGGTGCCTCAGAGTTGTTTTAATTTTTATTTACATTTAATTTGCATTTTTCTAATTTAATTTAATTGCATGTCTCTAATTATTAATGACTTAAAACATTTTTCATATAATTATTGATCACTTTGATTTTTTTTTTTTTAAAACTGCCTGATTGTATACTTTGACCATTTATCAGTTAGGGAATGGCTCCTATTTTTGTAAATTTGGTTTAGTTCCCTATATATTTGAAAAATGACACCTTTTTTATCATAGAAATTTGCTGAAAATTCCCTTTCTCTTCTCTCCCGTCCTCTCCCGCCCCCCGGTTCCTGCTTTCCTTCTAATTTTGGCTGCGTTGGTTTTGTTTGTACAAACGCTTTTTAATTTCATATAATCAAAATTATTTATTATACCTTTGGTGATCTTCTTTATCTCTTGTTTGGTCAGAAACTTTTCCTTTATTCATAGATCAGACAGGTAATTTTCCCCTAATTTGCTTATAATATCACCCTTTATGTTTAAAGCATGTGCCTATTTTGACATTATCTTGATATATGATGTGAGATGTTGGTTGATGCCTACTTTCTGCCAGACTGTTTTCCAAGTTTCCCCAACAATTTTTTTGTCTGAAAATAGTCAGTTTTTGCCCCACAAGCTTGGATTTTGGGATTTATCAAATGTTAGATTATTATGGTTATTTGCTTTTGTATGTTGCGTACCTAACCTATTCTCTGTTTCTTAGCCAGTACCATATTGTTTTGAAGATTACCTCTTTGTAGTATACAAAGTACTTTGGTACTTGTAGGCTACCTTCCTTCATATTTTTTTCATTGATTGTTGTTTTTATTATTGATATGGTCAGGTATGCTTGTAGAGTTCTGAATAATGAACCAGCTCTGCATTCCTGGTATAAATTTCACCTGGTCATAGTACCAGTATATCTTTTGATATATTACTATAGTCTCCTTGCTAGTATTTTATTTAAAATTTTTGTACCAGTATTCATTAGGGAAATTGGTATATAGTTTTCTTTCACTGGTTTTGCTCTCCCTGGTTTAGTATTACAATTATATTTATGTCATAAAAGGGATTTGTAAGATTCCTTCATTATCTGTTTTTTTCTAAATAGATTATATAGTATTAGAATTAATTAATTTTTTAATGTTTGATAGAATTTGATAGGTTGCTCAATGGTTAGAGCACCAAACCTGGAGTTAGGAAGACCTAAGTACTCTGCCCTGAGACTGTGCCCTGGAAGTAAGTATGGGCAGTGGAGTAGCCAAATAGTGCCCGGTCCTGTACCCAGTGCTAGTATAGGCATTCTCTCAGATCTCTTTCTGATCAGTTACCCAATTCCCTGACCTTTTCTGGGCTGAGAGTTCCTAGTATTGCTGTTGCTGCTGTCATAGCTACCTTCAAGGCCACTGCTGGTGTTGCCCCTGCATGCAGTTGAGGCCAGGGTCTGGAGGTCAGTGTCACAGATCTCTTCTTCCAACCTCCTAAGTTTTCTTGGGCTTGAAGAATATCTTACCTCAACTTTTCCTTTTTGGTTGTGCTGCTCCACAATTCAATTTGAGGTGTTAATTTTAAAGGTATTCGGAGGGGAATATTGGAAGAACTAGCTTTAGTGCTTCCTCTACTCCACCATCTTGGCTCCATCTCTTGCTGTATGATCTTGAGCAAGTGCCTTAATCTCTCTGGGGTTTAGTTTCTTCATCTATAAAATGAGGACAGTTGACTAATTGGTCTCTGAGGTTCCTTCTGGCTCTATATGTTTGATCTTATGTCTGTCTCCCTAAGCAATTAATCTGAACCGTATAATGAGAAACCAGTAGCCTTACCCAAGTGCGCTGTTATATCTCTGTTTCTAGTGAGCAAATGAACTACTCTTCTATGGTGGGTTTTGTCTTGTTGTAGTCAGTGTTAAGGCATCAAAATCTGATCATAGTGGGCTGTAAATAAACCCTTTGACATTTAACATTTGTGACATCTTACATGTTCTTTCTTGACTAGAAGGTATACTCCTTCATAAATGAATACTATTAGAAAACAGGTAAGGAATTTTTTCCAGGTAAATTTTTTCCAGGGTTCTGCCCATCTGGTTTCTCTAGCCAGAGTGTTGCCAGTGTGATACGTATACCTATTCTTCAGCATAAGGCAGCGGTAACTGGAAACTCTTTTTGTCTCTAATGATATACCTGTTAATTTTTGTGCAGTTTCATGAAATGTTGCACCTTTCCAAATACTGCAAACTTGGCAAGGGGTAATCTTTGAAAGCGTTAGGTTGTTTTTAATCTTAGTTTCCTAAACCAATATGCGCATCACTTTTCTTTAGTCTGAACTGCAATATCCATTTTAGTAGGCAGTGATCAGTTGAGCATACTATTTTTCAACATAACTTGTGTGAGGAAAAGATTAACTCTGTTAATCACTTTTTTCTACTTATCTTTATGAATAGGCGAGTGCTCTTTGTAAAGGAAGTGGAGATCTTAGGCCACATATCCACAGAATGGCAGCACCCATTTGAAGATTTTGTATCACCTCCAACTGTTGATGAAAATCTTCTAAAAATCTCAGTTAAGGTAAGGAAGCAGTGTAATGGGGGAGGAGACAATACAGAAAACGAAGCTGAAAAACAGGTGAGTGGAGGGGTAAAGGTACCTGGTGTGGGGGACAAATTGGAGAGTTCCAGAGAAGCTGATGGAAAAAACCGGTATGGGCCTCCTCTTTAAGTAGAGGCCGTAGAGCTGAAGGCTGTAGTCATAGGGTCCAGCCAGAGGAACAAGGGTGCTGACAAGATGTGAGGACTAGGAAGATTCAATCTTGCAAAATAATGACATTCCAATAATGAGTGTCCTGGGGAGTGAAGGCATAATAGAAAGTAGAGTTGGTATTTAAGCATCCATTTAAAAACTGTGGGATGTTTTTTTTGTTTTGTTGTGCCTAGCCAGAACTGTTTCTGTTCTGTTTTCTTTTGAAACAGGATCATGGGTTGTTCTGCAAAAAGGACAATGTCAATCAAGCTTGTGTACGAAAAGTTTATCTGCAAGATCCAACAATAGCAATGGTAAATCATTTAAAGATTTTATAAGTGAAAAGTAAAGAGAAGAACTCTATTAGCATTGGCCAATTAGTGGCTTTTATTCTTTCAACTTGCAGGAACAGTAATCCTTTCCATTAGAATTTTAGTAGGTAAGTTCAGAATTGTCCTGCATCGCTTTTTGCCAGCTAGACTTGGAACTCACCCAGAAGAAGAGGTTTAGGAATGATTTCAAGGGTGCAAGTGAGGTACCCTTTGCTATTCCTCCACTTCCTAGCTTGCCCTTCAGTTCAGACTCTGACTTCCAGCAATATTGCTTGGGGATGAGTCATCCTAGGTTTTCTTCAGCCTGGTACTATAATTATTGATGGTAATGCTGAGCATATATCAGACAATTAAGAAATGTTTGTTGTATCAACGTATGACCATGTCCTGAGTATTGTATAGGAACCCAAAGTTCTTTAAGACAAAGTTGGTGTCCTTTAAGTGACATAAAGTTTGGTCTTGAGAGGACAGATGAAGTGCATAGAATGGGGAAAATGCTAGAGTCTGAGGATTCTCCACATCTCTTTGTCTCTGTCTTCATTGTCTTAGCCTGCTCACGGGGGACCAGGTTTTATGATTGCCATGGTAACATTGACTGATTTGAAGAACAAGGTTATTTGTTAAAAGAGCAATGTTACAAATGGAAAAGAGCATATCTTAAAACTTTATGTACATTACATTTTGATCTCCACGTATTTAAAATGTATTTAAAAATCAGAAGATGTTATTATAGGTCAAGATTTTTTTTTCTCCAGAAATTAACATTTTTTTGGATGGAATTGAGACCTACCTCTTTAGAGAAAGGAGGACATTCTATTTCTACTGTAACAAATTCTGACAAGTATGAGAGATAGATGTTATGAAAAACAATTTAAACTGATAGTTCTGATAGTTGACAACAAGGTCTTTTCCACTGCTGATTGCAGGAACTGGTTTGGTTGTCAACATTGTCTCTAAGTAAAGATAGAGAAAAAAAAGAAATAACCCATGAGAGTGGTATAGTGTGGTATCATCATTCCACAACCATCTTCTGACTTTCTTTCCTTTCTCACCATCCACTTCCTTTACTAATTGATACCACAGAAAGTATAAAACAATACTTCCTTGGTCCACTACAGAGTTACATAATCTCACCTGGGCCCCCATTGTCATAAAGCAATCACTCTATTCCTCTCTAGCCAGACTCACCACTGCAGCTATTCTAGACCTTTTTTTTCCTTAAGCCTCCCGCAGTCTCCTCTTTCCCTCTTTCAGCTGAAGATTTCACTTCACACTTTACTGAAAAACTGAGGCTGTATACCACAAGTTCCCTTTTTTCCCTTTCTCCTCATCTCACATGCCCCTGATATGATATCCCCACTACGTTCTTCGTTCTAGTCTCTGCTGAAGAGATGGCTGTTTCCCTAGCCAAGGCTACTCCTCTACACATAACCTTAATCTGTCTCCTCTACAATTGCTCCCCACTAGGATTCTGTCTCTCCTTCTAATTTCTCCCTATCTACTGGTTACTTCCCTGCCCCCTAAAAACAAGTCTCCCTTATCCTTTCACTAGATCCTACCATACTCACTAACTATTGCCCTACCGTGTGGTAGGTGAAAGTTGGTTGAAACTTTATCGAATATAACATGGCCAATTTCTACTGTTTATTCTCTTCTCCTTCACTTCCTCTAATCTTTATTTCTACAATTTAATGATTATTTTTCTAATTCATAATATTCTGTTTTACAGAGAGCATGTAATGCCATTGATGATGCCCGTTCAACAAGACAACAGCAAAAACTAGTGAAGCAATCATCATTGAAAGTAGTTAGGCAATAAATGCTACCTTAATTATTCTACCAGATATTGGGTTGATGCTATTCTTCCAACGTATGATCATCTTGTTGGAAATGAATTAGATGTCATGGCTATGTTGTAGAGAGGTCAGAACTTTCATCATGTTCTAGAAGAATGTAACCAAGATAATCTTTCATTTAAGAAACCTACTGACTGAATTTGCCAGTTTATTCTTTTTTTTCTCAAGTGCTAAATTAATTTTAAGCCGTTACACGATGTATATGTACTTCTTTATTAAGTAGCCCATTAAATACCTCTAGAGGAGTCTTACTTTAAAATTTTTCAAATTTGGAGTGGGAAGAATAAATTCAAATTAGCACAGAACAAAAGGCCTTGTAAATTGGAGTCCTGAGACATGAGGAAGAGAACTTTACAAATGATCATTGCTTTCTTTAGTTATTTATAAGCAACAGATAAATCTTTGACACTCCTAAGTTTTATTTAGCTATTCTAAATGATTGAATTAGAGATAAATTTTAAGTAAATCATGTAATTGTGAACAAAAAAAATCGACAAAATGAAAAAAATGACAAGAATTTTTTCCCATTTCCTAATGAAATCACACTTTTTACACATGGTTTTCCTTTGATATTATAATTTTTTCTCACATTATAATATAATGAATCTGGGATAGGTTGTAGCATTTAATTCTACAATGCTCTATATTCTCTTTTCATGTTGAATATAATTCATACATTGAGGGAAACTTTGTATGCTTGTCCCAGAAAAAGTGATTTCGCAGGTACTGGTATATGAAAATATTGCACTTTAATTTGTTTTAGAGCTTAGAGGTATGAAATGTTTTTATATAATACATTGAATGTCTAGGGGTATCCCAAGGAGTATCATTTAAAAAATCGTAAAGGATTTTAAGGCAGTCACAAAAAATGAACATTTAATTATCACATGTGAACAGAAATATTTTTGAAATGCTGATTAAAAGGAACTATTAAATCTCTACAATTCATATGTGTAAGTTAAAAAAAAACCCAACTGGCAGGAGATTTATCAGAAAGAAAAATATTCCTTGAAGAAGTAATCTTGTTATTACAACATTCTTTTATTTAAGTTTGATCTAGCTAAAGTTCACTGTAGTGCACTGTCTATTAAACCTTCCAAAAAAAGAAGCAATTGAGCTTTCTTAATTTAATTGGAATAAAACTATTGCATTTTTAATAGTTTATTATCAGTCATCTGTCTCATAAAATAATGAAACAAAATTGAACTTTGGTTCAGTAATACACATATTTGATATTGTTTTATTTTTGTTTACATAAGAAATGGAGATCTTAAATTTTGCATTGTCCTGTCACCAAGTAGGTTTTAAATGGATCACTTCTCTAGTACCATTTATGTATGTCCTCAAAAATTGAGGGTAACCACTATTTATTTCTAAAACAGAAAATAATAGGTACCTTTATTTTATGTTACCATATCTGCCTTTTTGTCATCATCTTTTTTTCCTGTTAAAAAAAAAATTTATAAAATTTACTTCTTTGAACAAATTTTCTATACTAATGAATAATGATAGTTTTTAAAAAGGCATAAAGAAACATTGCAAAAAAGTATGCTACCAATCTTTTTCTTCAAAACTTTCTTATGGGGGCAGCTACATGGTGCAGTGGATACAGTGCCAGCCCTGGAGTCAGAAGGACCTGAGTTCAAATCCGGTCTCAGACCAGACACTTGACACTTACTAACTGTGTGACCCTGGACAAATCACTTAACCTCAATTGTCTCAAAAAAAAAAATAGAAAAAGAAAAAAAAACTTTATTAATCATGACTTTGAGATACCATATTATTTTATCCAGAGGAAAGTCATATTTCTTAGGAATAGCTCATTTTTGAGCCATTGAACTAAAGGTTTATTCTAAAATGACATGGCTATCATATTAAACTATGCAAAAGAGAGGTTTGAAATTTATCAAAGTCACCAACATTCTTAATCCTTCATTTCATCATTAATCAGAATGTTTTGCTCTGCTTTTTGTGTGTGTGTGTGTATGTGTTACATTGACCCTCAGTGATTGTACATAAACTTTTCAAAGAAATAAAATACTTGATGTATTTGCTGGTGGTGTTATTTACAGACATGGTTTAGTCCTATCTAAAAGTATCTATTAATTCCTCACTATATGCAAAGCCCTATTTTAGGTGCTAAAGATACAAAGACAAAATAATAAATAGTCCCTGCCTTTGTGCAGCTTACATTCTACTGAGATGAACAAAATAGTTATTTTTTTGTTCAGCTTCAATAGACTTCCATCATGAGTCACTTGTTTCATCCTTCTTCTATCCACTTATAAATTTAGCCACATCTCTTCCTTTGTAAAATATACAGTTTTATTTTCAAACAGAGCCTTTTCACCCTCCTACACATACCCTGAGAAAGCAAGAAACACAAAATCTCCATTATAAGCATGTATAATCAAGTCAAAGTTTTGCATTGGCCATGTCTTAAAAAAAAAGTCTCAATCTGCATTCTTGAGTTCATTGTTTCTCTGTCAGGAAGTGGGCAGCATGTTTTATCATGAGTCTTCAGGAATTGTGGCTGCTCATTTTGTTGATCAGAGTTGGGTTTTGTTTTGTTTTTTGTGATTGTGTGAGCTCTACCTTCCCAACTCTTCCCTACCTCTCATTGAGTACATAAAAATGAAACCCATTACTCGAATATATATATATGTGTTATTCAGAATAAATTTGTACATTGGCCATATCCTAAAAAAAAATGTGTCTCATTCTTCTGTGTCCACCTCTATCAGGAGATGGAGAAAGCGTGTTTTATCATTTGTCTCCTGGAATGTTGGTCGGTTATGACACCAATAAGAGTTCAGCACAATAGTATTCCATCACATTTACATACCCTAGCTTGTTTATCCACTTTCTTTATGGGGACCCTCCTCAGATTCTCATCGTTTGCCACCTCAAAAAGAGCTCTCAATGTTTTTGTACATGCTTCGAGTTTGTTTTGCTTAGGGCCAATCTTTTCCTTAATCTGTCCTCCCTCTCATACCCCTTTCCCTCTTCCTTTTCTCTCCTGTTTCCCTGCTGAGTGAAATGTGTTTCTGTACTCAGCTCTCTGTGTGTGTTTGTGTGTGTTCTTTTGACCAGTTCATATGAGAGTGAGGTTCTAATGTCAGTGATTCCCTTCACTCCCTTCTCATTAATATAGACATCTACTTATGCACACTAATTACGTTAGATGATTTTCCCTAATCTTTCTTTCCCTCCCAGAGCTCCACCCCCTTCCTAGTTTATTCCTCTTTCCCTGTCTTTCTGTTCTTAAGACATAACAGAACCACTTCATGGCCTTATCTAATTAGATTCACTCTATGAACCTTAATGATGATAGGGATCAGAGGATACACATATATCATCTCCCCGTTTTTGAATGTAAGTAATTCTCCTTTAGTCTTTTATCACTTCTTAATAAGGGGTGAAAGGATGTTCATTATCACCATTATTATTCAATATTATACTGGAGATGCTAGCTCTAGAAATAAGAAAGAAGGAATAAGTGCAGGCAATAAAGAAACAAAACTCATTCTCTACAGATGATATGATGGCATTTTATTGAACCCTAAAGAATCAACTCAAAAAAAAAACTAGTTGAAATAATGAACAACTTTAGCAAAGTTGCAGAATATAAAACAAATCCACATAAATCATCAGCATTTCTATGTGTTACCAACAAAACCCAGCAAAAAGAGATAGAGAAATTCCATTTAAAATAACTGCAGACAGTATAAAATACCTGGGAGTGTATGTGCCAGGACATAACCAGGAACTGTATGAACCTAATTACAAACACTTCACACAAGTAAAGATAGATATAAACAACTGGAAAAAAATATCAATTGCTCATGGGTAGGCTGAGCCAATATAATAAAAATGACAGTTCTACATAATTTACTTATTCAGTGCCATGCTAATCAATCTACAAAATAATTATATCTCTCTTTACTCCTGTGTTTGTACTTTAAAGTTTCTCCATACTTCTGGTTTCTATCAGGAATGCTTGAAAGTCTTGTATTTCATTAAAGGTGTGTTTTTTCCTCAGTTTTGCTGGGTACATTATTCTTGGCTATAAGCCCTTATCTTTTGACTTTTGGAATGCTCCAATTTCTTTGCCCCTTATAGTGATGAGTGCTAAGCCACTGACTATGACTTCTCAGTACTTGAATTCTTTCTTTCTGGATGCTTACAGTACTTTTTCTTTGACCTGGAAGCTCTGAACTTGGACAGTGATGTTCCCTGGAGGTTTTGTTTTGGGGTTTCTTTCAGGAGATGATTGGTGGATTCTTTCCATTTCCACTTTGCCTTTTGGGTCTAAGGGATATGGACATTTTTCAGATTCTTTGAAATACAATATCTCGGCATTTTTTTTTTTGTTGTCATGGTCAGATAGTTCAGTGATTGTTAAGTTTTTTTCTCCTCAATCTGTTTTTCAGGTCAGTATTATTATTGTTTTTTTTCTGTGAGGTATCTTACATTTTCATCCATTTTTTCCACCTTTTGACTTCATTCTAATATTTCATGTTGACTTACAGAGTCGTTGACTTCTGTTTGGTCCATTCTGACTTTTAGGTAATCTGTTGCTTGGACAAGGTTTTGTACCTCTTGTGCTAACCCTTTCCAATTCTTTCTTCCATTATTTCTCATTTCTTTTCCAATTTTTTCCTCAAGTACTCATTCTATTTATAAAAACATTTTAACTCTTGCCTAGAGGAATTCTAGCTGAGTTTGTGCTCAAGCTGTGTTTTTCTCTGAGGCAATATCTATCTATCTATCTATCTATCTATCTATCTATCTATCTATCTATCTATCTATCTATCTAACTATCTATCTATCTATCTGTCTATCTGTCTATCTGTCTATCTGTCTATCTGTCTGTCTGTCTATCTATCTATCTATCTATCTATCTATCTATCTATCTATCTATCTATCTATCTATCTATCTATCTATCTATAGTAGTTCTGTCCTGTGCTTGTGTCTTGACTATCTGCCACCATAGTACCTCATCATGGTGGGGTTCTTTCATTTTTCTTTGTGCATTTTTCTACTTTCTTACTTTGGCCTTGATGTTAAAGCTGGGCTCTGTGACACTTCTGGAGGAAAGGTCCGGGCTGTTCCCATTGCAGCTTTCTTGGAGTATTGAGTATTGTATTATACTGGGATCTTAGGGATAGGCTGGGGACCTGCAAGCTTTCAGTGCTCCCAAAGCAGGTGATCAGGTAAAGTCTAATTGATCACACTTTAATCTGAGATCTTCAAGTTCCTGACCTGAGTTTGTGTCTGAGCAAGAGTGGACTGCTGCGGCACTCGGCCCCTATCAACCTACTGGAAAGTTTCTTTGTCTTAGAGTGGCAGAATGGTAGGCTGCCCTTTGGCCTGAGATTTCTGCCTTAGTTATTTCTCTACAGGCTGGGCTAGATGTTTGAAGGGAGACCCTTCTTTGCACCTGAGGTCTGAGCCACGCTGCTGCTGCTGTTACTGTCTTCTGAACTTCCTCTTTTCTCAGTACACTATCCAGCATCTCCTCCCTACCTAGGAATGCCCCTGCGAATGGGAATTACTTTGCCCAGGATATGCCATCAGGAACTTACTAGTGGGTGACAAAACTTGTCAGTTGGCACCTGTCTCCATCGCAGTACCCCTGTGTAGGTCTGATAGTGTCCTCTTATGGGTCTGGGAACTCCTCTTACCCTATTGCACAGCCTCTCCCTGGGCACAGGAGCAACTCTGTGTGCAGCATACTCCTGGCCTGATCCAGGCTCCAGTGCTCCAGGCCTCCCTGTCTGTTTTCCTATGCCTACCTGGGCTAGACAATGGACTCACTATAACCTTTTCTGTTTTTCTCCACTGGGATTCAGTCTGATGCATTTTCTAAGTATATTAGGAGGAGTTTGTGGAGAGGAGCTGCACTACCTTGCTTCCTTTCCCTTTGTCATTTTGGTTTTGCCTCTTTTAGCCATGCCTCTTCCAACTCTTAATAGCAAGAAATCAAATTGTTAGGAAGAAATAGATGCTAGTGGGGCAACTAGGTGGCGCAGTGGACAGATCACCGGCCCTGGATTGAGGAGGACCTGAGTTCAAATTTGGACTCAGACACATAACACTCACTAGCTGTGTGACCCTGGGCAAGTCACTTAATCCCATTGCCTAGCCAAAAAAAAAAAAAAAAAGAAATAGATGCTAGACAGTAGCCTTTCATATTGAGGATACTGAGGTATGTCCCCACCAGATTGATATAGGCTCCCCCTATCTTCCCTACCCCAACTGACCTAGAAACCCAACTAAAAGAGAAAAAAGGAATCACTTCCCTCTCCTCCTCTTCCACCTACTAGGCAGCAATAATCCTGGGTTTAGGTACTTTTTTAATATCCCGTCTTTGCCTGTCATTTACTAGCCAGTGACTTAACCTCTCAGAGCCTCAGAAAGCATGATGTAAAGGAAAGGCCAGATATGTAATGCAAATCCTGGACCTTTCTCTTCTGCCTTTGTGAACTTGATTAAGTCATTTAATCTCTTAAATTATCCTGCCTTGTAAAATGAGGGAATTAGACTAAATGACCTCTAAAGTACCTTCTATCTCCAGATCCTATTATTCATTCCTCTTCTCGAAAAGGAGGCTAATACTTGAACTATCTGCCTCTCATAGTGATTCATAGATAAGTACTTGTTAAACCATAAAGTGCAATATAATCATTATTAGTAGCAGTAGTAGGAGTAGTAATATTACCTTTAGCAATAGAGTTGCTCCTGCTTCTATATCCTGGAACACAACCTAGCAAAAGAGTAGAAAAGGGAAGCTATCCCTTTCTCTGCCCCCCCACCTCTGTCTCAGAAAAGCCTTTTATTTAATTGCTCTCATACCTAGATTTTGAGTGTTTGCCTTAAGAGTTTTAATATTGATTTATCCCCTCAGCCATTATTTATAAAATTTAGTTAAATCCATTTAATTAGCATAAGGCTCAGCAAAAAGCCTAGTTGCATTTTACTTAAAATACTCTAAAAATCCTCAATTTGATAAAGGATTTCTGAATCTTAGAAAAGTTGTCAACCCTGTGTACATTATAGGACAATAACATCAAGAATAGTGCAGTTTTTCTCTCTATTCTCCAATCTATGCCAATGTTTATTTTACAGTTATACCAGTAGATAGTTGTTTTGATAAAATGTTCAAAATATTTGATGTCTACATATAGTCAACTGGAATGTTGCCACATCATTATACATAATCAAATTTTATGACAGCTCTGGGGAGAAAACAGTTTTAGAAACCTAATGATGATTTCTAGCTTCCATGTAATGGCTAAGCGAATTAATCTGTTGGTGGATGTTTTAAAATTGACCTCTAGGTGGAGCACAATTAGAACATGGCCATTGTGAGGATTCATTTTGCTTGACTATGCTTGTTACGTAGGACTTTTTTCTTTCATTTTTTTTAAATGGAAAGGGAGCTTGGGGAGAAGAAGAGTTATTAATAATGATGGAGGGGAAAAGAGTGATTGAAACATTTTTAATAAAGCATGTGTAAAAGATAACATAAGGATGTTTAGATGAAATCATGGACAAGCAGGACAGTTTTGAAAGTAATGTATTCCATTTGTTATGTACATTTTTTTAAAAAAATGCAAGTCATTTGAAATAAAGACTCTTCATATACAATCTTTGCTTGTGTTCTGCTGTGTATGTGGATATGTTCTTTTTGGTGCTTCAGAATAAAAAACACAATTTTTTTAAACTAGAAGAGAAAGAATAAGACTTAAAACAACAATAAGGAATTCTCAAATTATTTAGCCCAATCTCCTTTAAGATTCTGTTCCCCACTCATCTTTTGCTGTGTCTTTCCAAGACAGAGATGCTGATGGATGAACTCTATAGTCTGTGCAACTACATATTATAGACTGGAAAATAGTTATTCTTCCTTCACTTTTTTTTTCTTGTGTAGGTTGTTAAACCAAACTTTTGAGAGGGTATAGAGGCTTTGAAATGCTGTTATGGTTTGATACAGTGAACACAATAGCCTTTATAATGGGAGTAGCTGAAGGTCCTCACAATTTATTGGATCCCTATTCAACTTTAACTCTGTGCTCTATCTCCTTCATGACCATGACAAACATTTTTAGGGGACATTTGTCTCTCATATGAGGAGGTTCACTTGATTATTATTGATAATTATTAAAAGGCTTCAAACAAGGTTATTTCTTTTGTTCCATCTTTCATGAATTCTCATGTAATTTTGTTATTCAGGCAAGATACTTTGATGGTGGAGGGCCTTTAAGGCAGCATTTTGCTCTTCTGAATAAAATGTTGGATTTTTAAAATCATAAAGTAAATCCAAATGTTGTTGCTCTACTCTTTGATACTAAAATGAGTTTGTTGGGAAAATCCTTACAGATTTTTTTCTATCTTTCATCTATTTGTTGAATTCTAGTTTTATGCTTAAGTGTTCTCTAGATGACTATTCAATTGAATCTGTCACCAAGTTTTCTTTAAACTGGTTTTTCCTTCTAGTTCTTTTTGTTGTTTTATTAGGTGATATTGCCCATATTCTTTCATCAGTATTTTGTTTTTTATTGTCTTTTTTATTCTTTTTTTGGTTTTTAGTTCTAGATTCTTACCTACATGTTCTACCCACTGAGAAGGCAAGATATTTTTTTAAAAGCCCATTACAAATATGAAATAATACAAACCAAATTTCCATATTAGCCACATTCTGAAAAGGGGAGTGGAGTAAGAAAAACAGAGAAAAAACAAACTATACCTCAATCTGTACTCTATTGGGAGGTGGATAGCATTTTTTTGTCATGAATCCTTTGGAACTGTGATGGGTCATTGTATAGATCAGTCATTAAATATTTCATAGTTGATTATCTTTACAATATTGCTATTTCCATGTAACTTGTTTTCCTGGTTCCTGCACCCTTCACTTTGCATCAGTTCCTATAAGTTTACCCAGGTTTTTCTGGAACTGTCCCCTTCATCATTTCTTATAAGACAATAGTATTCTATCACGATTAGATACTGCAACTTGTTCAGTTATTCCCCAATTGATGGGCACTATGACCCAGAACTAGATAACGGGATAACAGCTGCCAGATGTCCTAGACCTATTCCTGGTCCTACTGCTAGTACAGGGGTCTCCTGGTAACTCTTTCTGCCCAGGTGTTTACTATCACTGGGTGCTAATTTTTAAGGAATTGTTTTTATGGTTGGGTTCTTTTTGTTGTTTGTTGTCGTTTTTGCTCATCTTCCCAATCTATTTCTTGACTCTGAATATTATGTTGGAGTTAGCCTCTTCACCTGGGGGGTTGGAGGGTGGTCACTGTTTCAAGCTAAAGCTTTTTTGCCTTGCTATCTTCATAGCTAGGTTCTGGGGGTCTGTAAATTTTTGGTTTTTCCAAAGTGGTGTGATCTGGGGGGAGAGGTGTGGTCGTTGCCCTCCTGGTCAGAGCTCCAGTTCTTACCCAGGAAGAGCCCCTGCTCTATTGGGATACCATATCCTGTCCACCCTAGAACTGCAACCAGGAACTATGGCCTCCACTTCCTTGTGACCCCAAATGCTCCTCTCCACCCTGTAACTGAAATCCTGGAAGTAGGGCACCTGCTCCCTTTCAACCTCACATGCTAAAGCTAGCACTTCTTTTTGCCCTAGAACTAGGGCCCTGCTCCCTACCCTGGAACAACTGCCACCTGGAACTAGGGAATGGGTAATGCAGTTGCCAAGTGACACCTTGTCCTCCCCCTAGTGCCACAGGGGTCCCCTCCATCTCTTCCTGACCAGGCGTCCAATCCTCTTACTGCGTCTGGGCTCTGAGAGCTCCCATACTTGTTACTACTGTTGCTGCTGCCATCAGTATAGCTGTCGGCAAGGCCTCCAGCTGGTGGTGCTGCCCCTCAGCACTCCCTGCCAGCCCCGACCCTGGTGTTACAAACCTTTCCTTCTGACTTTGTATGTTGTCTTAGGCTGGAAAAATGTCTCACCCTGACCTTTTGTTGGCTGTGCCACTCCAGAATTCACATCAATTTAAATTTATTTTAAAGTTGTTAGGAGGGGAATGGAGAAGGTTTGGCGAAAATGCTTCTACTACTCCACCATTTTGGCCCTGCCTCGCCCATAAAAGCCTTCTAATTGTTCTACCTCAACCCTTCCCTCCCCTGTTGTGGTAGGAACAATATTGACCAAGACTTGAAAGTCTCCGCCACATATACCAGTCCTGTTCCCCCCCCCAAAAAAAGTAGCAAAACCCTTCTTGAAAATTAATTAGTCCAGGGGACAAAAGTTTGACTGTTGATGCAGCTTCTTTCTCAACTAAAACACAAAAAGTCTAGCATATGAGTAGGCAGTATAACTCAGGCTTGACTGTGCTAAGCTGGGGATAGAAATACAAAAAAGACAGTAAGTCCCTGCCCTCAAAGAGTTTATAATCTAATGAAGGAAGACAATACACAAAAGAAAGATTAGAAGGGAAGAAGGAATGGGAAGGAAAACTACCTCTAAGTGGCTTGTAGGGGAGTGGGGGCAGTCATGATGGGGAAATCCAGCACAGTGCAGCCTGGTGACGGAGGAAGAGGTGGTTAGCTCAGCCACCCTCCTTTAACAGAGGTTTGGGGAAGAGCTCCGCATTCTATCCTTCACTCAGAGAGTGAGAGTTTTGGTCTGGGGAGGCAGGGGTTGTGAGTGGAACAGTCAGTTGTCAGTCTCTGCAGAAGCAATGGTGGTATTGATTTGACCACTGTTTCCAGAGCTATAGGTGAAAAATGAGTGGGATGGAGTGCAGAAGGCGAACCAGCAAGATGCCTGGGTGAGCCCTGGTTTCCTAGTGCAAGGGATGGGTGAGATGGGAAGCATAGTCTGGGATCAACTGCATATGGTGGGTTAAGTGAGTATTTACTCACGATTTATGGGATTCAGCACCAGAGTGGAGTTCCAGAGATGAATGGATCAATCTGTCATTTACTAGTGAAAAAGAGTGTACTCTTTCAAAAACTATAAAACAGGCACTAATTAACAGATTTCTCCAACATTCCTTTACTTAATAATGGCTAGCATTTATATACCTCTTTAAGCATTACACTACCTCATTTGATCTTCACCACAACCCTGTGAGGTAAGAGCTATTATCATTCCTATTTTACAGATAAGTAAACTGAGGCAGACAGCAGTTAAGTAACTTGCCCAGGGTCACATAGCTAGAAAGTATTTGAATTCAAGTCCAGCTGACTCCAGGCCTAGCACCCTATAATCATTATAATCCATAACCTTTCAAGTGAAGATTTGTCAGAATTTCACCATTATCAAAGGGCAGCATCTTGTAGTGTATAGGAGTGATGACTTTGGAGTCCACAAGACCTGGCTTAGAATCCTGCCTCAGGTCCTTTGGCTGTGTGACCCTGGAGAAGTCATATAATTTCTCTCAGCCTCACTCTCCTCATCTGTATAAAAAGAGGGTCGGACTTGATGGCGTCTAAGGTTTCTTCCGGCTCAGTAATAAACTATGATGCCAAGGCTACCAAAAGCCATCTGTGCTCTGAAAGGAGTCACTGTTTATTTTTCTATACTGCCATGCTAAGATGTGCACAGGTGCAGAAAGCTGACTTACTTGTTTGTTTCTTAAGGTAGGGTCTAGAATACTTGTAAGCATCAGCAATTTTTTTCTTTAAACCTTAGACTTTTGGACCTCATATTGAGAACACATGAATCTGGATTTTCTGAGAGTGAATAAATTGCATATGATGCATTTTACATGTAAAAGACTTTATGCCTTGTCCATGTGGTTAAAGTTTGGGGACCTGAGAGAGAACACTTTAAAAAAAAGCCCCACGGTAAGGGAGTGAGCTCTACCATGTCTGTTCTTCCATTCCAGATGGTGAATGGACTCCACTGAATCCACTGTGTTTTGTAGAGGCCATAAAGACTGATTACCCATGACTCAGAGGAGGGAATAAGAATATACCACTGGTGCTACCTTAAATTAATGACCCGGTCAATTAATGTTGAATTACAATGTAGCTCATGGAGAAACACTTGTAATGCTTATTTAATGTCAAATAGATTCATCCTAATTAACGTTATCACTATGACTTTGGGGGGGAAATTAATCATTTCTTATTTCATCCTTTATTTCAGGGGTACCTGTAGCATGGAAAATTTCCATGTTTTTGACTATTTTTCATAAGGTAACATGTAGATAAACATACTGAAATGGTTCCTAAAGTAGTCCATGAGTCCAGGGAGTTGTAGGGAATCTAATGCTTTTTTTACTCTTTGTGAAATAACTGGCTGTTTTGCGGATCCCTTTCCTATGTTACACAAACAAAGAAAATTTTGGTTTGATCCAGTCTTGATTTTGGAGAACGTCTATCCCTCCTATTGGTTGTTGTTGTGTTTGTCCTTCATTTTCGAAGAGGACCATGACATCAAGGAGATGATGACATGACTAGCAATTGACTTTGATTTGAGTCAGCAAGGGCTATGCAAGGTCATTAGCCTCACTTTCTCCTCCAGAGCCTTCTGGGTCCAGTGGCCAGATATTCATCAGGACGACTGGAGATGGCCATCAATACAATGGAAGACCCTGACTCTTTTAACCTAAGGTTTTTTCAGGTTCTCACTTTGAGTGAGGTAACACCTATTCAGTGAATAGGCCTCTTTAAGAAGTGAGTCAAGGGATGGCCCCTTTAATTAAAAAAAAAAATCAAACCAGGAGGGGAAGACCTTCAGGGTTACTTGCCAAAAGAGAAACAGTTAGTATTTACATTTACTGTGAACAAGGAGGGCCCAAAAAAGAAGAATGAAGTGGTGCTTGGCCAGGGACCTACTGTTGTCCAATTGGGTCTTCTATTGGTAGAGAAGTGGGAGACTACAGATGCTACATGTTGCATATGCTGTCCCAAAGCACATCACTTTGCCAGTTAGTTTTGCTTGATTGTTTTATTACAAGAGAAGGTTCATTGAGGTGGGGAGAGCATATCAGGAAATGACTTTGATAGAAGAAGCTCTCAAAGGTATCAATTTAAAAAGGGGATAAATTTGACAATTCATTTGTTTGCACCATCTCCCTCATCTCTATAAAACCATGGCACTTAGCAGGTTTTATTACTCATTTTATCTCTCCCTGTTTTCTAGGTCTTTTATTAGACCCTTTCTTCCCTGCCTTCTTGGATGCCCACCCTGAATTTTTGTGGATTGGGAATTGGACATATCATTGTACCATGAGTGTTCCAGTTAGGCCCTTTCTTCCCACCAAAATTGTGACTGGATTTGTCACTTGATCCTATCTTTATCCACTAGGGATTAGCTTCTTCTTTTATTAATTTATTTTTAGTTTTCAACAATCACTTCCATACTCTTTTGAGTTTTAAATTTTCTCCCCTCTCCCTTCCCTCCTCCCTCCCCAAGATGACATGCAATCTGATATAGGCTCTACATATACATTCCTATTAAATATATTTTCACATTAGTCATGTTTTAAGGAAGAATTAGAACCAATAGGAGCAACCACAAGGAAGAGGAAACAAAATAAAACAGAAGAAAAAAAAAGAGCAAATAGTATGCTTTGATCTGCATTCAAACTCCATAGTTCTTTCTCTGGATATGGATAGCATTTTCTATCATGAGACTTTTGGAGATCCCTGCATTGCTGAGAAGGGCCAAGTCTATCAAAGTTAGTCACTATACAATGTGGCTGTTACTGTGTACAATATTCTCCTGGTTCTACTTACTTCACTCAGCATCAGTTCATGTCTTTCCAGGTTTTTCTGAAGTCTGCCTGCTCATCACTTCATATAGCACAACAGTATTCCATTACATTCATATACCACAACTCCTTCAGCCATTCCTCAATGGATGGACGTCCCCTCAATTTCCAATTTGTGGCCACCACAGAAAGAGCTGCTATAAAGTGGGCTGCTAGCCCTACACATGACCTTCTATTTCTCATCTCTGTTCTTTTACCCAAATGGTCCTTTATGTCTGGAATGCACTCTCTCTTCACAGTCAGTAATTCTTAGCTGTCTTCAAAGACTTACTTATGTTCCACATCCTATATAAGACCTCAAAAAAAATGACTTTGTATTACTTTGCAAACACTTTATATATTTTAAACTTTCATTTATTTTTATGTATTTATTCATGTATGTATGTATGCATGTGTATATGTATGTATGTATGTGTAGCCCCCAGTAAATTGTCAGATTCTTGATGGTAGGATCTATTTTCCTTCTCATCTTTGCATGCCTAGTGCCTTATATACAAGTCACTCAATAAATGTTTGTTGAATTGAATGTCTTCTTACTCAGTGTGTCTAACTTCTCTTCTCCCTCAAGTAAGTCCAGGTTGCCTGAGAACCTTTCTGATATTTGCTGATGGCATTCATAATTTTGATTTCTCTTTTTGCTTCTTCTGAAAAACATGTTTATATCTTCAGTCAACAAGCATTTAATAAATGACTAATGTATGTCAGACACTGTGTGAGGATCCAGAGACAGACATAAAGCTGTTTCCACATTCTAGGAGGTTATGTGGTTTTTTTTCTAACATTTCCTCAGTGCTTGGGGTTGTTTTTCTTTTTCAAATTTCTCCATGGTAGGTATTTAGTTAGCAGCTTCTGTTCAATCTTCGGCATGTGCTGGCTAGGGTTGACCATCCCTAAGAAGCAATTCACTGGGCTGGTTGTTGTGAACTCTGTGTTGAGAGGGGCAATGCTAAGGGGATGAGTGCTTGGTATGAGCAGAAAAGCTTATTTCAGCCTCTGAATCAATCACTTTTGGGACAGAAGTCTGAAGAATTTGTGTCCCTAACTCTTAGCACAGTGCCTGCCACTTACTAAATTCTTGTTGACTGACTGACTGAGGTTCAGTGACTTTCGAGTGCTGGACCTATGATGAAAAAAACATATTTACAAGTTCGTGTTTTTGTAGCTCAAGACCCTAAGGGAGATGATGACTTCTCCCTCTGACAGATGAGAATGACATAGATTAAGGCCCTAAATGTGCCTAGAAAGAAACACTAGTCAGTGCATTCGAACAAGAAAGAATGTGGTACATAGTAGGCACTTAATAAATGTTTATTGATTGGTTGATTGGTACAGCATAAAGAGTAGCCAGAGGACTTGGGTTCAAATCATGACTATGACACTTTTTTCCTGTCTGATCTTGGGCAAATCATTTAACTTCCTTGGCCTGTTTCAAGTCAACAAGCATTTATTAAGCACTTATTATGTTCCAGCACTGTACTAAAGCTCTGAGAGTACAAATATAAGGAAAATGAAAAACATTCTGTTTTTCAAGATACGATTTCTCCCCCTGTTCTGCTATACACACTGTCCTGTGTTCCTTCAGTTATTTTAACTTACTCTTTTTTAAGGTGGGCCTATTTCCACTGACTCCCTTCCCTCACCTTCCTTGTCCCACCTCTCATTAGTTAACCATCTGGTTATTTAATTCTTCCCCTCTTTCCCCCCTCTCTTTTAGTCAAATAGATACCCTCTTTCTTTCCTCCCTTCAACCAGTCCTATTTATTAGTTTTTAAAATGTAATTCTTTGTGCCCCTTTCTAGAGGGAATTTCTTTCAGTCCCTCTCTCCATTATCCATCCCTTCTCCTCTAGACCTTTCTTTCATATATGACCTCTGTCATGATCTAGTCCCTCCCTGTTCTCTGCATTCCTCATGGAATCAGAACTTCCATGGTATCCAATCTAGACTCTCCCCTCTAGGCACTTTCTGCCACTGCCTTGAAGAGCTTGCCCTGTGGATTCGCCTTTTCCATTGTGACTCCCAGAAAAATGCCAATTCCTTCAGGTGACAGGACACTGCCCCATGGTAGGGCCTCCTCTCCCACCCCATCCCTGATCATGTAGCCCACTACTGATCCTTACCCTCCCCCAGTTCCCTTCTTTCTCCATCTGACTCAATAGCTCCTCCCTGGGTCTATGACCTTCCAGTTCCCCAGGTGCCAGGAGAGGTACCTCCAGGAGTTCCAAATCTCCTCCTCCCTAGTGCCAGATCCCTCAGACAACACCCAGCACAAGATCACCATCTCCTTTACAGAACATCTCTCTTCACCTATAGAAATATTTATCGGTAGCCCCTTCCCACCACCCCAAGGTAGGTTTTCTCTGCCCCCTTTTTAATTCTTTCCCCCTCCCACCTCACCCATTCCCTTTTGGGATTCTCTCTTCTTGAAATACCAGAGGTCACCTTCCCCTCATTGCTGGCCCTTGATTTAACTTGTGTGTATCATACGTGGTTCCATCCACCTGCTCCCCTCCCCCTTTCATGCACCCTCCCATTGTATAATGCAGCTCCACTGAAACCAAACAAAAAACCCCACCTTGATTCACCTTTTGGCAGGGTGTCACAAAGTTCTGCCCATAACAGCCCAGGCCCGCCTCTCCTCTGTTATCTCCACCTGACTTCCACCTTCACTCCTGTCTTCTTGTCTACATTCAAAAAGAAGTCTCTTAATAGTCTCTGCTATTTTGTTGCTGTGGCTCTCCTTGGCTAGTGCATTCATTCATCCCTCCATCATTTCTGTTGTCTGGTCTGTTTGAGAAGATCTCTTCAAGTGTGGCTTTTGTTCTAAGAATGTCTTGAATGCCTCTTTATTATTGAACATCCATCTTTTTTCACTTATGGTTAAACCCAGATTTGCAGAGTAGGTCACACTGAACTACTGAGCATCCTGAGCTACATTGTGCAACAGAACACATTATTCCATTCCCTCATATATTCTGATGGGTGCAGAATGGTCTTGTGTTATTCCATTCCTTTGTATTTGAAGGTCTTCCTTCTGGTCACTTGCAGAACTTGTTTTTGAATTGAATTGTTAAATTTAACCACTATGTGTATTGGAGTTTGTAGCCTTAGATATTTTTTCCTTGAAGGCAGTCTATGAATTCTTTCAATTGGCATTTCATTTTCTGTGTTCAGAAGTTCTGAGAAGAGAAAGGAAGAAAATTTGGAACTCAAATCTTATGGAAGTGAATGTTGGAAACTAAAAATAAATAAATTTTTAAAAAAGTTCTGAGAATTTTTCTTGTATTATTTCTTTATTTATAGTGTTCAGGTTTTTTGACTCCTCAGAAATTTATACTTTAAGGGTGGAAGACAAAGATGAGCTGATATAGGGAGAGGTAGCTGCCCTGGGGCCACGGTAGCAAAATCTAGAGAGTGAAGGATGATGGTTTGGGCTTTTGTTCAAAATGGAAGTTCTGGAAGGAAATCACTGATGGGAGATGGCAGAGGCAGCAGGTAGCTGAAACATGGTGGCAAAGTCTGGAGAGGGAAGTTTTCTCAGCAGTACATTAAGAGAGTCGGACTGAGATGATCTGTTCTATCCCTTCTATCTCTAAATCTAAGATACTAGAATTCTAAAGGTGAAGCCATGTTGTTGCTTTGGAAAACAAATTACTTACCTTTTTCTTAAGGGCACATTCTCTTAAGGCCAGAGCAACTGGCCTGTCTCAGCACTTGATGGTCCTTTTCCAATTCATTCATAAGTTAGTATGGTCAACCTTATGACTAAACTGAATAAATAGCTTTCTCCATGGTGTGATATGAAGGGTGTCATGATCTCTTGCTTGAAAGAAAATGTATTTGTACACACACACACACACACACACACACACATTTACAAGTGTGCATATTGTTATTGTTGTTGTTCATTGCTTCCATCATGTCTGACTCTTTGTGACCCCATTTGGAATTTTCTTGGCAAGGATATAGAGGTAGTTTTCCATTTCCTTCAGCACCTCCTTTTACAGAGGTAAACAGGGTTAAGTGACTTGCCCAGAGTCACACAGCTAATAAGTATCTAAAGCTGGATTTGAATTGATGTTCTTCTGACTTCAGGCCCAGTGCTCTATCCACTATACCACCCGACTGCCTCTACATGCATACATATGTGCATATATTGTGCACATGTATGTTTATGTAGATATGTATAAATATATGTATATTTCTCCCTTGCTAGGTTACCATTACGGAGTACAGAAGAAAGCTACACATTTGGAGACAGAAAATCTTAAAGGTTTATATCCTTTCCCTAATACTTATTAGCTGTGCGACTTTGGGCAAATTGCTTAGTCTTTTGGGGCCTCAGTTTCCCCATCTGTAGAAAGAGGTGGTTGGATTAGCTGGCCTCTAAGATCCCTTAGTTCTAAATCTATGATCCTATGAAACTGATGCCTGAAATTCCCACCATTTAGAGTCATTCTTTTGGGTTAAGAAATAATCACCAGAAGGCCCCTGTCAAGTGATGAGAGCTCATTAACACATTTGCATAGATTTGTTTATTAGATTAACTAGATGTCACTACCTTTGTATCCAAAAAGCAAGTGCAAAGTCATGAGGAGATAAGATGGAAAGCTGACAGGAATGTTTTGTGGGTAGTGAGAAGATAAATGAAATGGACCATGGCATGGGGAGTATGGTCTTGGTTAGGGTAATAGAGAGGAAGGACTGAGGCAGTATGATGCTCCTGGAATGGCAGCAGATGAGAATTCGGGAGTGGATACCAAACTTCTATTAGCATATAATTTTTATCTAGGGCCAAATGTAATACACACATACGTATGTTTGTATATAAACACACATATAGACATATTACAGTATATATATTTTATATGTTGCATGATAGATAACATATATAGTATCTTACATTATACACACACATACACATACATGTACACACACCTACACGTGTATATACACAGCACACACATGTGTATATACATATGTGCGTATACACACATATACATATATACACTATATATATATATATATAGGAATAATATGTTCTTTTGCACAATACATATATATATATGTATGAGAGAGTGAGCGAGCGCCATTGTAAGTTGTCATAGGGCACCACTACACTATACTAGAAGTCACATCGCTCTGAAAGTGCTCATCATTCTCTTTTCTACATTTACACTCATCTTCTGATAAGTTGGAGAATCAAGTGGAGGAGGAAACGTGGCATTTGGGGGTATGATAGCAGAGAAAGAGGTTTTCTGTTGCTTCTTTCTTGCCATGAGCAATGCCATTTTAGAACAGGCTTCCGCTCTAGTGTTAAATGAGGAGTCATTTCTTATCTTGGCCTTCCTTTACCCGAGCTGTACAAAGACAACCATAAGACACACAAAGCCCCTCTCCATTTCTCTGAGATAACAAACTGTCCCAAATCTAGTGACTTGCCTAGTCACAAACCCAGAACGACTACGTATTCTCTGTATAAAGTCAGTTCTGCTATAATGCTTGTTTTGTTTCAACATGACTGATGTATTAGGGAACAATTTGAGCATCACACAAATTTGGTCTTTACTTATTTGTGATTTCATCTGCAAGAAAAAGCGAGAACGCATAAAACAGCATTATTTCACAGTAATTCACAGGCTGCAGCCCTTCCAACAGCCACTTCCACAGGAACTTTGTGGACTTTTTCAAGATAAAATGCCACACGTATTGTATGTCTCCTGGTGCAGTAGAAGCACCAGTTAGGGGGGCTATCCACTCACTCTGTGCCCAACCTTCATCTTGGCTGGGGTGGTGGGGGTAGGGGAGGCCCTCCCTCCCCATCCCTGAACCTCAGTGCTGCCCTCTTACCAGTATCCATTGATCAAACTCGCCCTTTGGGAATTGGGGTGCAGGCCAATCAGTATCCTGAGGCTGCCCTTGTACCGCTATTTAGTTTAGTATTCAGATATGTCTTCATCATTTAATATGCATGAAGCCATGCTAACATTCTAATTAGTTCCCTGTGTTGTGTGTGTGTGTGTGTGTGTGTGTGTGACTCCATGATGTTTTTGAGCGCTGTGCCCCAACTCCATTTTTTCCATAAAGCTTATGGTTTTTATTGCAAGATTTTACAGTGTAGTGATTTTTAGAAACATATAGGTAAAGTTAAAGCAGAACTGATTGTACCATAAGTACTTATGAGAAATAGAGCATATTAAAAAACCCACAACCCCCCAAGACACACTTTTCTATGTGACGATTGATGCTTCTCTTTGCCATGACTTGTAACTTAATGTGCAAAATAGACTTTTTACTGACTAGTATTCAAAATTGTAATTCAGTTTAGAAAATGAAATGTGCCACTTACCTCCTAATAGAGAAGTGATGAATTTCAGATACAGAAAGATACGGCTAATGTAGAAATTTGTTTTGCTGGACTGTGTATTGAGAGTTTTTTTAATTGCTTAATTTGGGAGAGGTATAGTGGGAAGTATATTAATTTTTAAAATGCTTGTAATTTGATAAAAAAAGAATGACACAGGGGCAGCTAGGTGGGGCAGTGGATAGAGCACTGGCCCTGAAGTCAGGAGGACCTGAGTTCATATCCGGCCTCAGACCAAACACTTAACACTTACTAGCTGTGTGACCCTGGGCAAGTCACTTAGCCCCAATTGCCTTAAAAAAAAAGAATGATGCTAATTATGAACATTTAATCCATTGAAAATAATTTACTCAAGTGTAAATAAGCAAGCTTTGTGTTGATACTCAGTATTATTCATAAAATATTATTTCAAATAAAAAAGAGAATGAGGAAGGGAAAAATAAGTTGTAACAAAGTTAGTTTTCTTGGGATAAAAGGTATCTGTGATGTGAGCTATACTTATTTTTGTGACTAAAAATATAATGAAGATTTTTGAAGTTAGTTTTCTTTCTTATTATTTGTACTTTGTATATCTTTGCTAATATCTTGGGAAATACCTTGGCAACTTCTCAAAGTTACTTCAGCTTTACATCTAGAATTGCTATTGTCCTTTATATTACTCAGCTTCTTGTGGATGGCATGTGAAAATTGTATTCAATTGTATTCACCAAGTCTTGCCAATTTTCTTTGAAATGTCTATTAAAGAAGACTAATACAAAATATCTGAGTGTTTAAAGGGAGATGGAATCTTCACACAACCTGCAAAAGACAACAAACAGAAACACCAAAGAGAAGAGATATGACTAAAAACCTATCCAAGAAAATAAGAACAGGGGGCAGCTAGGTGGATAGAACACTGGCCCTGGTGTCAGGAGGACCTGAATTCAAATCCAGCATGACACATAACACTCACTAGTTGTGTGATCCTGGGCAAGTCACTTAACCCCAACTGTCTCACCAAAAAAAAAAAAAAAAAAAAAAGAAAAAAAAGAACAAAGAGAGAACAAAGGAATAAAAATGAGCGATGTTGATACAATGTTTAAAAATACTGCAGAATTATTGAATCAGCTAAAACATCAGAAATAATGGAGATGGTAAAATACACATCCCCCAGAAATGATCTCAGCTGGATAAATGCTACATTTAAAGAAATGAAATTCAAATTAGCATTGCTAAGGAGATTATAAAACCAAATGACTACTGAATCCATCCTTTTTTCTCTATTCCTAATACTACCCTACTCTAGGACCACATTATTTGAAGTATGGATTGTTCTGATAACCGGAATCCTTGACTCCATGTACTATCCTTCTAATCCAACCAACTGCCAGACTAATCTTCCTTAAAGATGGCTTTTTATCCCACCCCACTTAATAGTATTATATTTTTTTCCAATTACACGTAAAGATCATTTTCAACTTTCACTTTTATAAGATTTTGAGTTCCAAATTTTTCTTCCTTCTTCTGTCCCCTTCCTCCTCCTCAAGACAGCAAGCACCTTGATATAGGTTATACATGTACAATCATGTTAAACATATTTCCACATTAGTCATTCTGTGAAAGAAGAATCAGAACAAAAGGGGAAAACCACAAGAAAAGAAACACAAAAAACAAGAGGAAAATAGTATGCTTCACTCTGCATTCAGATTCCATCATAGTTCTTTCCGTGGATGTGGATAGCATTTTCCATCACAAGTCTTTTGGAATTGTCTTGGATCATTGTGTTGCTGAGAAGAGCTAAGTCATTCATAATTGATCATAGAACAATGTTGCTGATACTGTGTACAGTGTTTTCCTGGTTCTGCTCATTTTACTTTGCATCAGTTTGTAAAAGTCTCTCCAGGTTTTTCTGAAATCTGCTTGTTCATCTGCTTGTTCTTATTGCACAATAGTATTCCATTACATCCATGTAACACAGCTTGTTCTGCCATTCCCTGATTGATGGGCATTCCCTCAATTTGCAATATTTTGCCACCATGAAAAGAGCTGCTATAAATATTTTTACACATGTAGGTTCCTTTCCCTTTTTTATGATCTCTTTGAGATACAGACCTAGTAGTTGTTGGATCAAAGGGTATGCAGTTTGGTTGCCCTTTGGGCATAGCTCCGAATTGCTCTCCAGAATGATCAGATCAGTTCACAACTCCAACAACAGTGCATTAGTGTCCCAATTTTCCCACATCTTCTCCAACATTTATCATTTTCCTTTTTTTGTCATATTAGCCAACTACAGTAATTAGCCAATTACAGTACATTACAGTTATTTTAAATGGAAATTTTCTTTCTATCTCTATGAATTGCTCATATAAAGAAATGCTGATGATTCACGTGGGTTTATCTTACATCATACAACTCTCTAAAGTTGTTAATTATTTCAATTAGTTTTTTAGTTGATTCTCTAGGGTTCTTTAAGTATACCAACATATCATCTGCAAAGAGTGATGGCTCTTTTTCCTCATTACCTATTCTAATTTCTTCTATTTCCTTGTCTTCACTTATTGCTATAGCTAACATTTCTAGTACTATATTGAATAATAGTGGTGATAATGAGTATCCTTGCTTCACCCCTGATCTTATTGGGAGGGCTTCTAGCTTATCCCCATTGTAGATAATGCTTGCTGATGGTTTTAGGTAGATACTGCTTATCATTTTAAGGAATGTTACCTTTATTCCTATGCTTTCTATTGTTTTTAATAAGAATGGGGGCTTTATTTTATCAGAAGCTTTTTCTACTTCTATTGAGATAATCATGCGATTTCTGTTGATTTTGTTATTGATATAGTCAATTATGTTGCTAGTTTTCCTAATGTTGAAACAATCCTGCATTCCTGGTATAAATCTCATCTGGTCATAGTGCATAAACCTTGTTATATATTACTGTAATCACCTTGCTAATATTTTGTTTAAAACTTTTGCATTGATATTCATTAGGGAAATTGGTCTATAATTTTCTTTCTCTATTTTAGTTCTTCCTGGTTTAAGTATCAGCACCATGTTTGTGTCATAAAAGGAGTTTGGTAGGACTCCTTCTTCACCTATTTTTCCAAATAGTTTATATAGTTTTGGAATTAATTTTCTTTAAATGTTTGGTAGAATTCACTTGTGAACCCATCTGGCTCTGGGGATTTTTTCCTTAGGGAGTTCATTAATGGTTTGTTCAATTTCTTTTTCCAAGATGGTGTTATTTAGACATTCTATTTCCTGATCTGTTAATCTGGATAATTTACATTTTCACAAATATTCATCAATTTCTCTCAGATTGACAGATTTATTGGCATATGACTGGGCAAAATTTCCTAATGATTGCTTTAATTTTTTCTTCATTGGTGGTGCTTTCACCCTTTTCATTTTTGGTGCTGGATATTTGGCTTACTTCTTTCTTTTTTAACCAAATAAACCAATGGTTTATCTATCTTATCAGTTTTTTCATAAAACCAGCTTCTAGATTTATTTATTAGCTCAATAGTTTTTTTTGAACTTTCAGTCTTATTAACCTCACTTTTGATTTTCAGGATTTCCAATTTGGTGCTCAGTTAGGGATTTTTAATTTTTTCTTTTTCAGCTTTTTAATTTGCATACCCAATTCATTGATTTGTTTTTTTTTCCATTTTGTTGATGTAAGAATTTAGAGAAATAAATTTTTCCCTAAGTACTGCTTTGGCTGGATCCTATAAATTTTGATATGTTGTCTTATTGTTGTCCTTCTCTTTAATGAAATTATTGATTGTTTCTATGATTTGTCCTTTGATCTGCTTGTTCTTTAGGATTAGATTATTTAGTTTCCAATTATTTTTAAATCTATCTTTCCTCTGATTTTTGTTCAATGTAATTTTGTTGCATTATGATCCAAAAAGACTACATTTAATATTTCTGCCTTTCTACATTTGATTTTAAGGGTTTTATGCCCTAATATATGGTCAATTTTTGTGTAGGTGCCATTTGCTGCTGAAGAAAAGATATATTCCTTTTTGTTCCCATTCAGTTTTCTCCAAAGGTGTCATATCTAACTTTTCTAGTATTTCTATTTACTTCTTTAGTTTCTTTCTTGTCTATTTTTGGATTGGATTTATCAACTTCTGAGAGGGGACAGTTGAGGTCCCCCACCAGTAGAGTTTTGTTGTCTATTTCTTCCTGTAATTCACTTAACTTCTCCTTTAAGAATCTGGATGCTATATCACTTGGTGCATATATGTTTAGTATTGATATTGCTTCATTGTCTATGGTACTTTTTAGCAAGATATAGTTTCCTTCCTTCTCTCTTTTAATTAGGTCTATTTTTGCTTTTACTTTGTCTGAGGTCAGGATTGCTACCCCCTATTTTTTTTTTTTACTTCAGCTGAAGCATAATAGATTATATTCCAGCCCCTTATCTTTACTCCGTGAGTGTCTCTCTGCTTCAAGTGTGTTTCTTGTAAACAACATATTGCAGGATTCTGGTTTTTTGATCCACTCTGCTATTTGCTTCCATTTTATGGGAGAGTTCATTCCATTCACATTCACAGTTATGATTACTAATTGTGTACTTCCCTCCATCCTATTTTTCCTCCTATTTGTCCTCTCTCGTATTTCACCTTCTCCCTCCTCACCAATGTTTTGTTTCTTTCTACCACCTCCCCTGGCCTGCCCTCCTTTCTTTCCGTCCCCTCACCCCTACACCCCCTTTAATTAGTATCCTCCCCCACTTCCCTGTCAGGTAAGATAGATTTCTATATTCAACTGAATGCGCATATTATTCCCTCTTTGAGCCAGTACTGATGAGAGTAAGGTTCAAGTGATGCCCTTGCTCAATTTTAACTTTTAAGGAGTTGTTTTCCTCAATTAGCTTTTGTGCTTTCTTTTCTATTTGGCCCATTGTACCTTTAAAGGAGTTATTTTCTTCAGTGGATTTTTG
This sequence comes from Vombatus ursinus, assembly GCF_900497805.2. NCBI lineage: Eukaryota > Metazoa > Chordata > Mammalia > Diprotodontia > Vombatidae > Vombatus > Vombatus ursinus. The sequence goes on along the minus strand of NW_020948983.1, from coordinate 51,181,226 downwards.
TATCTCCTTTTTCAATTGGCCAATTATACTTTTTAAGCAGATGTTTTCTTTTTAAGCTGTTGACTCTTTTCCCCATAATTCTCTTGCATCACTCTCATTTCTTTTCCCATTGCCCACCCTTCCATCTTCCCCTCCAGTGTAATAGATCTTTCATGCCTCTTCATGTGAAATAATTTACCCCATTCTACCTCTCCCTTCCTTCTACACCCAGTGTACTCCTCTTTCTCATCTCTTGATTATTTTTTATGTCATTCCCTCAAATTCACCTTATACTTGTATCTTCTGTCTATGTATATTCCTTCTAGCTGTACTATTAATGATACAATTTTTAGGAACTGCAGGTATCATCTTCTCATGTGAGGATGTAAACAATAGTTTAGCTCTATTGAATCCTTTATGCTTTCTTTTCCCTTTTTACCTGTTTATGCTTCTCTTGGGTCTTGATATCAGAGATCAAATTTTTGGTTTAATTCTGATCTTCTCCTTATGAAAACTTGAAATCCTTCTATTTCATTGAATGACCATTTTCACCTTGATGTATTATATTTAATTTTGCTGGGTAAGTGATTCTCGGCTGTAGTCCTAGCTCCTTTGCCTTCTGGAATATCGTGTTCCATGACCTCTGATCCTTTAATGTTGCACCTGCTAAATCCTGTGTAATCCTGATTGTGACTTCCTGATATTTGAGTTGTTTCTTTCTGGCCACTTGCTATACTTTTTTCCTTGACCTGATAGTTCTGAATTTTGACTATAGTGTTCCTTGGAGTTTTTCTTTTGGGATCTCTTTCCTGAGGTGATTGGTAGATTTTTTTCAATGCCTATTTTTCTCTCTGGTTCCAGGATATTGGGGCAATTTTCCTTGATAATGTCTTGAAAGATTCTGTCCAGGTCTTCCTTTTGATTATGGCTTTCAGGTAGTCTGATGATTCTGACATTTTCTCTCCTGGATCTGTTTTCCAGATCAGTTGTTTTTCCCATGAGGCATTTTACATTTTTTCTATTTTTCATTCTTTTGAATTTGATTGATTCTCAATATCTTATAGAATCATTAGCTTCCACTTGCTCAATTTTAACTTTTAAGGAGTTGTTTTCCTCAATTAGCTTTTGTGCTTTCTTTTCTATTTGGCCCATTGTACCTTTTAAGGAGTTATTTTCTTCAGTGGATTTTTGTATCTCCTTTTTCATTTGGCCAATTATACTTCTTAAGCAGATGTTTTCTTTTTAAGCTGTTGACTCTTTTCCCCATAATTCTCTTGCATCACTCTCATTTCTTTTCCCAATTTTTCTTCTACTTCTCTTGCATATTTTTAAGCTCGTTTTTGAGTTCTTCCATGAGTTCTTTCTGGGCTTGAGACCACTTCCCATTTTTCTTTGAGGTTTTGCCCATAGGTGTTTTGACCTTGTTGTTCTCTTCTGAGTTTGTGATTTGATCTTCCCTGTCACCATAATAACTTTTCTATTTTTTGTTGTTGTTGTTGTTTGCTCATCTTTTTTGGCCTTTTTCCTTTCTTTTAAATTTGAGCTCTGCACCCAGGTTAGAAGGGGCACTATCTCAGGCTTCTTGTGCCAGGGGCTGCAGGCCCTGGTTGTTTACTTGGTGCTGCACTGATGCTGCCTGCAGGGGACTCTTGTGTTCTGCACTGCAGGGTTGGGGTGGGGATTGACTGGGCCTGTTGGAGGCCACAGGAGTCTGACAGCTTACCTGGTGCTTAGCAGGAGTCCTAGTGTTGGTGTCTGGCATATGCTGAGGCTGGTGTTTCTGTGTTTCCCTGGGGATACACTGAAGCATGTGGTGGTCCCTCTGTTAGTGGCTGCCTGTTTGTCCAGGCCTATGCTGAAGCACATGATTATTCTCAGCACTGGAGTCTGTCCATTCCCCTGGCTATGCTGAGGCACATGGGGGGTCCTGGTATTGGTGTTTACTTGCTATACTGCACTGGGGCTCAGGATCTCCCACTAGTTTGCTGAGGTGGGGCTTGCTGCTGGCCTGCTGGGCTTGCTGGGACATTTCCTGTCCTGGACTGTTCTTCCCTTTTACTCAAGTGAGACAGACCTTTCCTGCCAATCTTCCAAGTTTCTTGGGCTCAAAGATTGTATCACTTCATCTTTTTGCTGGTTCTGCTGTTACAGGTTTTGTTCAGGCGCACTATTTTATGTTTTTTTTGGAGGTGAATATGGGAGAGTTATGGTGATTTACTATTTACTCTGCCATAAAGATGGCTTTTTCTCATAGAATCCTAGAATCTTAGAGTTGGAAGGGACTTTAGAAGTTATCTAGCCCAACCTCTCACCCAAAGCAGGAATTCTTTCCATAACCTTTCTGACAGAATATTCTCTAACAGGCAGAAAAGCATTTCATCTTATAATTGACATTTCCCACAGCTAATCCAGTGTACTTTGGCCAAAACCTTTCCATATTTCCTCATTTCCTTTCACATAAAATGAAAACCTCTCTGCCTAAGGTTCTGAAGAGTTGATTTCATCAAGAATAGGTTGTGCCAGGGCAGGTAGGTGGTGCAGTGGATATAGCACTGGCCCTGGATTCAGGATGACTTGAGTTCAAATCCGGCCTCAGACACCTAACACTTACTAGCTATGTGACCCTGGGCAAGGCACTTAATCCCATTGCCTAGCCAAAAAAAAAAGAAAAAGACACACACACACACACACACACACACACACACACACAAAGAATAGGTTATGCCAGACTAACCTATTTCCTTTTTGCACAGGTTTACTAAACAAGTAAATGACAAGAAGACTGTAGATATAATTTACCTACCTTTTAGCAAAGTTTTTTTTAATAAAGTTGTTGTTTCAGTTTTGTTCAACTCTTTGTTACTGCATTTGGGGTGTTCTTGGCAAATATACTGGAATGGTTTGCAATTTCCTTCTACAGCTCATTTTAGAGCTGAGGAACTGAGGTAAACAGGGTTAAGTGACTTGCCCAGGGTCACACAGCTAGTAAGTGTCTGAGGCAAGATTTTAACTCATAAAGAGTGCTCTAGCTACTGTGCCACCTAGCTGCCTTTGATATTATTCTTGGGGAAAAGATGTAGCAAGGTAGACTAGGTGATGGTGTAATTAGACAGATTCTACACTGGTTAGATGGCTGGACTAAAAGAGTAGTTTTTAATGCTTCAATATCAATATGGCAGGAGGTCTCCAGTGGGGCATTTTAGGGAATTGAGCTTGACCTTATGTTGTTTAACATTTTAATCAATGACTAGGATAAAAGCATGAATGGCATGCTCATCAAATTTGCAGATGATACAAAGCTAACACATTGAATAATAAAGTCAGGGTCCAAAAATATTTTCAACAGGGTAGAGCATTGGGCTGAATCTAATAAGATGAAATTCAGTAGGGTACAAATAATCAACTTCAAAAGTACAAGATAGGGGAGACACAGTTAGACAACAATTGTTCTGAAAAAGATCTCAGGTAGGTTTTTTGTTTTTGTTTTTGTTTTTGTTGTTTTTAGCAAACCATAAGCTCAAAATGATTCAGCAGGGTGATGGGACAACCAAAGAGACAAATGCAATCGTGAACTGTGTTAAGAGAAGCATATCTGCTGGGGAATAGAGAGGTGATCATCACAATGTAGGATGGATCCACTGAGGATTGGATTTCATTTAGGGTACTGTGGTCAGTTATGGGTGCCACAGATTAAGGACAGTGATAGGCTGAAGAGCAACCAAAGAAGAGAAACCAGTATGGTGATGAGTCTCCAGTCTATGTTCTATCAGGAATGGTTGAAGGAGCTAGGGATATTTACCCTGGAGAAGACTCAGGTGTTACATGATAGCTGTCTTCAGGCACTTCAGAAACTTAGATTTGTTCTGTTTGGCCTCAGAGGAAAGAACCAGGAGTAATAGGTGGAAGTTATAAAGTGACAAAAGCAGGTTTGATGCCAAGAAAAACTTTCTTTCAATTAGAGCTATCCCAAAATGGAATGAACTGCCTTAGGAAGCAATGGGTTCCCCCTCATTGGATACTATTTTGAGAATTTCTTTCCTATGTAGAAATTCATGTGTGGAATTTTTTTCATATATAGCCTTCATGACTGACATTCCTTCCAACTCTCAAAATCTGTTATTCTTTGATTCTCTAGGGGTGGGGAACCTGCTGCTTGAGGGTACATGTGGCCTTCTAGGTCCTCAAATGCAGCCTTTTGACTGAGTCCAGGTTTTACAAAACAAATCATTTTATTAAGGGAATTTGTTCTGTGAAGTTTGGATTTAATCAAAGGGCCAAACTTGAGGACCTAGAGGGCCACATGTAGTCTCCAGGCCACAGGTTTCCCACCCCACTAGTCTAATCTGATTTTGCCCTTCTTTTTCAACAATATTTTCCACTACTTCCTACTACTCCCCAAATACACCCTCCACTATACTACAAACGCTCACCAAACTGTCCCATGAATGTGCCATGCCCATTTCTGCCTCCGTGCCTTTGTTAACAAGGTCTCTTTTTTCTTTTTCTCTCCCTCTGTGATACCTTGCCTACTTACTCCACCCCTGCCTGTCCAAATGCTAATTATCCTTCCATGTTGAAATTATCTGTCTTGTTGATGTTGCAATGGGCTGGTGATTTCATGAGCTTCTAGGGAACTACTAGGAAGTCAACTCTTTACCAATGCAGTTTGGCATCTGCTGAGCAATTTACAAACTTAGAGTCCCCCAAGGAACTGAGTGGTGACGTGCCCAGGGTCACCCAGCCAGTATGTGTCAGAGATGGGTCAGCAATGAGAGAACCGCTGTTTGGTCCTGCCAGAAAAGCTCATCTCATTTTCTGGATCTGTCATTCTTAGGTGAACCAAGGTCTTTCTGACTTTGAGGCCAGTTTCCTATCCACACTGCTGCTCTGTTTTCAATTTTTTTAATGGAAAATTGAGAGTTTGTTGCCTAGAACATTTTTTTTTGCTTAAAGGAGGATATACGTTGTTGGAAATCCAATTGTGCAAAGGAGAAATTGAGGATGCAATTAAATAGTCATTTAATACTATTGTTGGCAAGGGGAGGGGAAAAAGAACAATCAAACTTTCAAGCCACCTCTGGAAAATGCTGTTATGAACCAGTCCCACATGTGGAAACCATTTTCTTAACTCTCATAACATCTGGTAAAAAGAAAAAAAAATAACCCATCTGATCTATTTGTACATTTCTCACTAAATCAGAATCCTTCTGAAGTAAGTCAGATTTGCAGCCATGTTTCCTGGTAGCCAGTGGGACTCAAAACTTTGCCAGTGAAAATTCTCTACTTGGAGTTATGTCACCTCAGAATACCCTTCAGGATCTCCTCTAGTATTCAGGGAAAACACTCTATCTTGTCACTGACACTTCCCATAATTTATCTAGTCTGCTACCTTCCTCTAGGGCCTATAATGACTCATCAACTCTCCTTATTTTCAAAAATGTATACCTCCCACTATGAGGCAGCCTTTTCCTGCCTCTTAATATACCTCATCTACCTTTGGAGGCTGGTGGCCTGCCAAAAACCCTCAACAACTAAAGGCAAGGACTGGTCAAGGTCTCTAGCATATACTTAGTAGTTTATGGAAACTCAGAATTCCCACCCTAACAACAAACAGGACTGCTCTCAATCCAATGGTTCTGACATCTTCTTAGATTCCTACTGTCTCTCATGGGTCAGCACAAATCCTACCTTTTTCATGAAGCCTTCCCTGACTACTCCAGCCCACATTTAGGATTATGGGATTTGAAATGAACTTCAGAGTTCAAATAGTTCAATAATCTCATTTTACAGATGAGGAAACTGAGTCATACATAGATTTCCCCCCCCCAACCCCAACTCCACATTCAGTTCTTCATGATGTATTTTTCTCTTTTTTCTCTGAACTTCTATTACATTTTTAGTCTTTGCCAAACATTTTAACACAATTATTCTCTGACTTTTATGATATATGTGAGTTCTTTCTACTTATCTTCTTGAGGGTAAGGGCCATGTCTTACAATTTACTTTGTACCCTTAGAGTATCTAGTATCACATTTGAAACAGTTCAAACTCAGTAATGGCCTTTTGATTAATTTATTGAATGCAGTTGATTGGTCCATTAGTGGGAAGAGTACTAAAAAGTTTGAGGACCTTTTTTTTCCCACATCAAAAATTAATATAATACTTTATCATAACAAATTTAGATGATTATTTCTAAAGAACTAGGATCAATGGATGAAAATTGAAAAGAGACATATTTAGGCTTGATGTAAGGAAATCTAATAATTTTTTTTTGAGAAAGGAGGAAGAAGATCTGTGATTTTTCATCTTTGTGGGGAATTACATGGAGTAGAAAATCTCTCCACTGATTTGGATCAGATCAACTCATATGTAATAGTTTTTAGAGTGTTGGGATTACGAGGAGGGAATTTAGGGAGGAATTGAAAGATTGAAATGGTTACATAGCCAGTATGTATCAAGACTTCAGGTCTTCCTGAATGCAAGACTGGTCCCTTATCCATGTCTCACACAGCTAATAAGAACTTGAGGTTGGATTTCAATTTAAGTCTTTTTGATTCCAGATGCAACATTATGCACTGAGTCACTCAGCTACCTCTAATATGATGAATGAACTTTATAGTTTCTCCAGCCAATTGCACAGCCTAGTAAGAACAATAACCATTTTTCATCCACTTGGCTTTTCTTGTGTGGCTAGTTAAGTCAAACTCTTAATTAAACATTATTTTACTTTCAAACAAAGATCTAGGATTCTGCTCTCCAGATTGGTGACTGCCCTCTCCCAGACCACTATTTCATAAAATCTCCAGCCTGGTTTCATTTCATTACCTCCTCCAGTCACTTCCTCTGAAACATCCTTGTTAGCCATTTTGCCGCCTCTTATCCTTTCTTCTCTCCCCCTAACCTCTTCTAGTTTTGGAACCAAGGACCATGATCACTGAATTATGCTAACATTCCTGTATGGGATGTGTCAATCACCACCCCTGCAACTTTCAAGACCAAAGTACCCCTCTTTGGCCAACACTTCACCATGTGTATTGTTTATCCTGCTATAATGTAAGCTCCTTGAAAACAAATATTGTGTTAGAAGATCCATCTAGTTGGTGCAGTGGATAGAGCATTGGGCCTGGTGTCAGAAAGGACTTGAGTTCAAATATAACCTCAGACACTTATTAGCTGTGTGACCCTGAGAAAATCACTTAACCTCTGTTTGCTTCAATTTCCTCATCTGTAAAATGGGGATAATAACAGCATCTACTTCCCTGGGGTTGTTGGAAGGATTAAGTGATATAATAATTATAAAACTCTTAGCACAGTGCCTGGTACATTGTAGGTGTTTAATAAATGTTTATTGATTTTTATTTGCATCTGCAACTCTCAGCATAGTGCTTGACACATATTAAGCACCTAATAAATAAATACAGTTCCAATCATTCATTGAACTTATCCTATTCATGTCCCCCAGTCCCCAGGAGAATGTAAGCTCCTTGAAGTAAGGGACTATGCCATCCTCATTGCTTAAGGGGCCCTGTGATGCCTTCAGTATATTAGACTCTGAGCAATATGTGTTGAAATAGCTTGGTTTGAAGTATCTTATTACATTCTTTTAAAAATTACCCTGCTCTGTCCTTTGCAGCAGACATTGGCTCATAAATTACAATCCTCATTGTGGTTCCCTTCTCTGCTCATCATGAGCAAATATCTGCACAGTGAAAGGACCAAGTATCCCATGAAATGATGGTCTAATTGTTCTTGGGTGTGCAATAAGCCCAACCTCAACAACTCCTTTATTTGCCTCTCTGAGAATTAGACGTGAGTCATTCCTCCACCTGTGTATTCTGTTATTAGGTCTTTCGGCTTCATTTACAGCCATGGTATCTATATGGATGTGGCTTAGTTCCTCCCATAATGGACCAACTCAATAGTTGTTTAACAGAGTCCTTACATTCAGAATAACAGAGTTAAGTGAATGTTTGTAGATGTTCTCAAAACTGTGTGGTTCTGAGCATCTTTTCTGATACTCTGCCCTAGTTGCTGGAGAGGGTGAAAAGGGCCAAGGAGGGAGGGCTTCTGGGAATGAGGATCTCATTGTATTTTTATCCGTTATCTTATTTATCTGCAAGACCCTCAGCAAGTCATTTAACCTCTCCTGGCCTCAATTAATTTCTGATTCTTTTTTTTTTTTTTGGTGAGGCAATCGGGGTTAAGTCACTTGCCCAAGGTCGCACAGCTAGTAGTATCAAGTGTTTGGCCTGAGGCCAGATTTGAACTCAGGTCCTCCTGACTTCAGGGCTGGTGCTCTATCCTCTGTGCCACTTAGCTGCCCCTAATTTCTGATTCTTTAAATGAAGGCATTGGACTCGAATACCTCTAAGGCACCTTCCAACTCTATGCCTCTGACCAGTTTATTTAATAACACAAGTTTTATCATAAATATTTGTTGGTTCATGAATCTTCCACCCATTAACTTAGACTGTCTAACTCTCTAGAAGAGTTCAAAATGGTTGGCAATTGTAGGGGGAGGGTAGGATTTAAAAATAAGAAAAGGTGTAACAGTTCTTAGGAAGTTATTGTTCCTGACTCATTTTCACTGAGATGTGTGCTTTGAGCTCTTTCTCCTTTATTATTTATTTATTTTCCTGGTGGTGCTGAGAGACCATACTTTCTCCCTGGGGCCTCCTTTTAAACAATGACTTGCAATGGTAACAGAATTATCTGGGTTAGAGGGTGGGGAACAAAGCTTTTGTTCTTATGAAATTAACCAGAATGGATCCTTCAACCTCAGTCTCATTAAACACCAACGGGAGCCAATTGAGCTAATTGGTCCTAGGCCAGTTAGAAGAAATCTCCAAGGACAAGCTTCTAAGACATAATTTTATTGTACAATTTTCACTGTTCTTGAAATTTTGAAGATGGACAAAGTTTCCCTGCTGTTATTTTCCAGCAGAGTGATAAATAAATTTATGTATTAATATATTCATAATTATTATTAATCTAAACACTGGAATTGTACATTTTTTAGTCTTATTAGTGCAAAAAGCGAAATGGATGGGCATGTTGATGGATTTTTTTACCTTTTATAAACGCTGAATTGGCTTCTTGAATTAAAAATGATCATATGTGTCTCTTGAAAAGATATTTACACTGACAGCTTAAAATGCTAACTAAATTCCTTTCATATCGACCAGCTAGGTCTTTAAAACTGGAGACATTTCATTTTAGAGAAGGTGAAGTTGAAGATTAATTAATCATTTGAAATTATTTCTTTAATTATTCATTATGTTTAGCAAGTTCTCCAAAGGGGCCCAAAGTTGTTTTTAGTGTGCTTCTATTTGTGTTTTCATAGTCTGTTATTTGTAAGCACCAACTGGGTAAATTTGTATTCTGATTCTTTTAGAAAGTGCTTGCTACTGTTTTGTATACATTTTGATTTTACTTTTCAGGGTTCAAAATATATATTCATGTGAGCTTGGATTGGAAACATTTTGTAAAAAGAATGGTTCTTTCAAAAAGGCATCTCTGTGCAAAAGCTTTGCACTGAATGCTTACAGTACATCTTCCTTTTAACCAATTTCTTTAGTTTGGCCTTTCAGAGCTGAATTTTTAGTTTTTCCATTTGGTCTACATCATCTTACTTAGACTGTTTTTAGAAATTGTTTGTTTTTATCACAGTTTATAAAATTCAGATATCCAAGAACTAATAGTATCTTGTTCTTCAAATTTGCCCACAATTCTCAGTTAATACTCAAATCTAAAGAGGCAATGTGGAATAATTCTCTCAGACATTAGCTTTGTGACCCTAGACAAATTTCTTAACCTCTGAATGACTTAACAAACTCCCTATGATTTATCTGGTAAGCCAGAGGAAGAAGTGCACTCTGCATATTGGTGGAGGGGTTCCTATACTGGGAATCCCTATTGATAACATAAATCACAGATCCTTCGTGTATTTGTAAAGGGATAAACAGGGGAATCCTTGATCTATTTGATGAATTCCCCAATGAACTTGATGAGATTATTGAAACTGGATTTTTTTTTTATCTGAGGCATGGACATAGGTGGCAACCTAGCCTCTTGTTGAGAGGTTAAAAAGAATTCCTCTGATTGGTCCTCGCTGGCAAGGGCTGCCTTTGAGATGGTGACTGGTTTGAGATGGTGGCAGGGTTTTGTCTATAAGAGTGAGCTGTGAAATGGCTCATCTTTTCCCCTTGTATTTCCTTCCCTTAGACTACTTTACCAGAGTACCTTAAATGTATGTGGTGTGTGTGTGTGTGTGTGTGTGTGTGTGTGTGTGTGTGTGTGTGTGTTAGGCAGTGATTTATCCAGGGATGGGCTGGAGCCAGCTCCTTAGGGGTCTAGAACAGATTGTTAAACTTTCAACGTGAACATTTACACCTCAGAAATTGTCAAATTCTACAAATCAGCGGTTGATTTATTGTTCTGATGATTGTCTGGACTTAAGAAAGTGACGGGGAAAATGTTAATAATGCAGATTAAATTAAAGTGTGTTGTATGTGCATTTCCTCCCTAGATAGTCAGCTGTTCAACATTTATTGGCAGTCTCCTGGATTTATCCCTCCACCTTTTCAGGAGCAGAAAATGTTGATTTGCAAGAGTAGCACATAACAATCTGTGCTTGTTTAGATGAGTCTGAGAAGGGACTTTCTGAACCCTAGGTCTTTCTGTTGCCCTTTTTTTGTGTACAGATCAGAGACTACACACCTGAGAATGGACCTTCCAGCCTTGGAGAGTGTCTTAAGGGTAATCCTGGGTTTGAGGCTTTCAAGTTCTAGAGTTACAAAGATTTCAAAAGTTCCTGAGTTTGAGAGTTAGGTCATCAATTCTTAGTAAGAGATTTTATTTACCAGTCTTGGCTTGGAGAAGGAAAAGGACCGTACTATAGCTTAAGGACTAAATTCACATCATAGAAAGGGGGGAACTAGATCTCACCGTGATCATTGCTCCATGATGATCGTGTCTTTTTTAAGATGGTGTCAGGTAAAAGGTGAATGGAAAATACTTGTTTAGCAGTACCACATGGTAGCTGGAAGGGAGTCTAATGGGCTATTTCAGTGTTTTATATATTTTATTTGTTCATGAATCCTTTACATTTTATGCATTTTCTGTGGTGGTTGACATCATCGTTGTCCCATACCAGATACTCCATGTTTTACAATGAGAGCCTATGCATCTCACACCTGATACCTATATGTACATTGAATCCTTATATGGGAGTTGTGGAGACCTTTTTACTCCCTTTGGGGAGAACCTAGGTACAATCCATATTATTCTTATTCAGATTTCCTTTTTACTCTGGGCCTCTGAGCCAGAGGGACAATAACCTCTTTGGGATCACATATGTGTCCGTGTGAGCCCAGAGTCCTTGCGGAGCCCTGAAGCATAGGTGAGATATTCACATATAGCCAGGAGGCAGCTAAAGAAGTCCCAAGTTCAAATCTGATGGCAGATATTTACTAGCTGTGTGACTCTGGGCAAGTCATTTAACCTTTGCCTCAGTTTCTTCAACTGTAAAATGAGGATAATAGCAGCACCTGCCTCTCAGAGTTGTGAAGATCACATGAGATAATATTTGCAAAGTTCTGGCACATAGTAGGTGCTACATACATGTTTATTTCCTCCCCTCCACACCTACCGTGATCATTTTTGTTACATATTGGCATCTAGAACTTGGAAAAACTCAGTGAAATTTCTATTCTTCATGATTTAAACTGTTTGAATTAAATCACTTCACCCTTTCTGGATCTTCTAGCCTGCCTCATCAGGTGGGAACCCCTTTCCAACTTTAAATCCTGGGTTCCTTTGAATAATTAAGAAAATTAGTAACCATCATTTAATTAAATAAAAATTAGTACTTTTCTGAGAAGTTTTGATATATATATTAAAGTGTTAAATCCCTCTCCTACCTCCCACCCCACTGGAATTAAGACTACATGTCTAGAAAATATGACTAAATGTAACTGCTTGGATTACTATTGGAGTTTAGTTCATAGGAATGTGGGTGTTTCCCATGAAGTGGATTTTCACATATCTGCTCTTTTTAGTGAGGAGACTAATGAAAAGGGCAAGTCCTTTGTTACATAAAATTATATAATTTAAAACAAAAAGCAGTAATAATAGCTGATATTTTATATAGCACTTGTATCTAGCACTGTGCCATTGTTACCTCAGTTTGATCCTTACAACAATCCTGGGAAGTAGGTGGTATTATTATCTCCATTTTACAGATGAGGAAACTGAGGCCAACAGAAGTTAAGTGATGTGTCCAGGATGGCATAGCTAGTAAGTGTTTGAGGCTGGAATAATGACTATTTGTCTTGGTTTTCAGACTTCCTCTTTGAAGAAATTGTTACAAAGGTTTATTGCCTAGAACTTGAAGCCTCCCTCTACTGCCAGAGCTGTGTGCAAAAGAAATCAGGAGAGGAAATGCTTCCCAAAGCCCAAACTTTGTTATTTTTCCTGGAAATGGAGAGAGCCACATGGCTAATAGTTCAGAAAAAATGTCTAGGTTTAACTTGTTTGTTATGAATTGAGGGTCGTTCTCTGGATTAAAGGAGGTGCCAGATCTCAAAAGTCCAGGTGTAAGTGTATGTGTCCTATCTATAAGCTGCTGTGGAAGGACTGAACCTGGAAAACTAACTTCTCTGCCCACATTTGTTCGATCTCTGCATTTTCCCCATCTGTGCCAGGCGTCCTTTGCAAATGTTCCACTAGAGGGCGACCATCTACCAACCATGCTTGTTTCCAGTCCTCTGAGAGATTGGAGAGCATAAATAGGCCAATGGCTCTTCCTATGACATCCTGGCTCCCAGCTACCAAGCAGAAACAGGCTTAGACTCTGGGTCTCAGGACACAGGTCTAGGTCCCGGGAAGTCTGGCACAGGTCCTACCCAGCTTGATTCTAGGTCTGGCCTGAGATTTTCAAGGCCATTGTAGGTCAAGCCAGAGGGCTTTCAGAATAAGACTGAAAGGACTCAGCCCTCTACGGGCACCTCAGCTTCAGAAGGGCATAGACCGGGGGGGGGTGTCATAACCTGGAGTACTCCCCACCCTCTCTTAAAGAATCTGTGGATAGATTTCGGGGGTCCATGAACTAGGACAGGGAAAAAAATGTACATTTTCATTCATTCTAACTGAAATTTGGCCTTTCCTTCAATTATTTAAAAACAGTACTTGGAGACAGGGTCCATAGGCTTCACCAGACTGCCCAAACGGACCACAACTCAAAAGAGATGAACCCCTTGCTTAGAGTAAACCAAGAGTTGGCAAAATTCAGCTGCTGCCTGACTTTCTATGGCCCTCTGAGCTAAGAATGGTTTTTACATTTTAAAATACAATAAAACTTTATTTTAAAAAATGTAAAAACCATTCTCAGCTCACAGGCTGCAGACTATGGCCTGGGGGCCAACCACCAAACTAAACACTTCGGTGTTCTTCAGGGCTTAGTTCTGCCACTCCACTAAATTCCACTCCCCCAAATTACCGTTCATTTCAATGAGGCTTTATTAGGGCAGCAGCATAGGTTAATGAAGTGGTCTCCAGTGTGGGCTAGAGGACCCCTACAGGGCAAGTGGCTATGCCATGACCCCAAGGAGTGTGTGATCAATTGCCCGGTGGGTAGAGATTCCCATTCTACCCTTCCCCACATCATTGTCAATCATGGTCTTGTGTGGATGCAACAACGCTACTCCTAGCAACTTCCTTCTATTCTGCCCCCTCCTGCTGCTGGCCTCCTTTGGGTGGGAATCCCTCAGGGTGGTTATGAGCTGATTAAACTATGGAAGAGCTATGTAGGAGAAATTTCCTGCTCTCCCTCAACCCTCTGCCCCTTTGATTATCTCATGGCTGCCATAGACATCCCTCAGTGGGGGATTTTTCCCTGTTGAACAGTGATGAGTGAATACCTCCTTTCCTCCCTGCCTCCCTGCTTACTTTGCATTTTTGCATGGGAAAGAGTAGCACAGAATGAATAATCATGGATGAATTTGAGATTATATTATCCTTCCCTACAAATCCAGCTCCCTTCTGAACCTCCCTATTTTTTAGCAAGGGTACCACCATCCTTCCAGTCTCCCTGGTTTTCAACCTCCTTGTTATCCAGTGCATCTTTGTCCATATGAAACTCTTCTTTTCATATTCGCCAATTATCTCTTAATTGCCAGATCTGATTGCTTTTTTCTTAATCCTCATCCTTCATGACCTTCCTTGTCACCTTGGACACTGCTGACCATCCTCACCTCTCAGATGTTTACTTTGTCCTCTCTGGGTTGTGATCACACATTGTCCTTGTACCTCTTTGATTGCATCTTCTCACTAACCTTGCTGGATGGATCATCATCCATATCCATTCTCCTACTGTGAGTATTCCTCAAGGCTCTGTCCTTCTCTTTACCGCGTACACTAAGCTTGTGGCTTCATCAACACTCCTGGGTTTAATTATCACCTCTATGCAAAGGACTTACAGATTGATGTATCCAACCATCACCTTTCTCCTGAACTCCAGTCTTACATTACCAACTGTCTAGTGGGCATTAGCCTTCTCAAACTTAATATGTCTAAAACTCAACTCATTGTGTTTGTGTCCAAATCCATCCCTCTTCCAAATATTCCTAATTATTCTGAGGGTACCACATCCTTCCTGTCATGCATGTTTGTAACTTTGAAGTTATCCTTGATTCTCCATTTTCCTTTACTCTGCATGTTTAATTAGGTTGTCGTATTTAGTTGGTTCTACCTCAACAACATTCCGTGTATCTCTCCCCTTCTCTCTAATCACAAAGCCACCATCTTCATTTCTTTAATTATGGAAAGCCTAGTTTCTGTTGTTTCAGATGTGTGCTGTGATCTGAAATATAATGGACCTCAAGGCACAGCTAATTTATACACACACACAGAGATATATGGGGTGTATATGTGTACATATATATATATATATACACACATATATATCAGAGAGAAGGGGGGGAGAGAGAGAGAGAGAGAGAGAGAGAGAGAGAGAGAGAGAGAGAGAGAAATAGAGTAGGTGCTTACTAAATGTTTGTTGAATTGAATTTGAATTGCCAAAGCTCTGGCAATTCAGTGTTGCCCCAGGAGATCTCCTTCTCATCACTTTCCTAGCCTCCTTTTTTAAGTCCTAGAAGTGTGATGTATGCTCACTTCCACCCCTCTCTTGTCTTTCCCTGCACATCATCGGTTCTTGCCTCTACTGATTAAGCAATTGACCCTATGGACGTTTCAACTTCTTCCACTTTTAAGGAAAAAGTCCGCCTTGGTAGTAACTTGCTTATTTTCACCACCAGAGTTACCAAGATCATCACCATCAAAGATATTGTTATCATCAACATCAATCAACTCAACAAAGGTTAAATAAGTACATATTTTGTACTCATAGCTGTGTGTGTATGGGGGGAGGGGTGTTTCCCCAAAAGAAGCAGAAGTCATAGACTCTGCCTGCAAAGAGATTTTGATGCAGTTAAGATGTTAAGAATGAAGGCAGTGTGTTAAAAAGGAAAGATCCTTGGTTCTGGAGTCAGGAGACATCCAAGAATGGAAAAATAGAAGGAGCAAAAGCCCAGAGAAAAATAAGGACAGAGTTTTACTTGGTGGATTCTCAGGAAATGCTTGTTGAGTTGATCACAGTCATCACTATCATCGTCATCAACCATTCACACCACTGTCATCATCAACATCATCAAAATGTGAAATTGGAAACGTGAGAATTCTATGGTTTTTCTCTATGGTAGTAGTGTAAGTCAGCAGAGATCACTTGTCTTTTAATAATATTTGCCATAATAGGAATTTGAGTTAGGCATTAAGGGAAATCTAGATGACTACTTGACTTATAAGACATTTTAGTGCTTATTGCCAGACAGAGATGCATAAAAGTGTCAAATCTAGATGATTTTAAGGAGACATTTATCTCTGAAAATAGTCCTTATTGGAGACAGAGGGATGGACAAGATGAGTCCCTGCTTTTGTTTTCAGTGATACAATTGCACCAAGATAATATAATTATTGCCTTAATTCAAAAGAATAATTAAACAAATTGTATAAAAATGGGTCACTTTCAAGTTAATTAGTAATTACAGGTGAGCTTCTAAGAACACAACCATTTATATTGATTATTTTAAAAATGTATATGCCTTAAAACTCCATTGTGTGAAGGTATAGATTCTGCCTGGGCTAAAAAAAAAATAATGCTATTTTGTTTTTGGCCACTGGGTGGAAGAATGACTCAAGATTCCCATTTGGTCATTCTTTTTTTCTTTTCTCTGTTTCTTTGTACAGATGGGTTAAACATAGTCGAAGTGAAAAGAGAGAACAATTAAGAGTTTGGTAAGATGAACAAAGACTTAGATTTTATACGGAAATATTGAAAAATGGAGCAAAAAGGATTTTTGTCCCCTGAATGCCTACTGATATTTCAGGCAAGGGAATAAGGGGAGATGAATTCTGGGGAAGATAGAGAGCTAACAGCAGAAAGAATACCCCTTTTAAAATAAATGGTAGTTTCAGTTAAACCTATGACTATTCCATTCATTGACCTGCTGACTACAAAGTGGAAAATGCTTAACAGATGACCTGTGCACATGAGCTCAAAATAATATGGACCTGATCTTTTGGCATCTTCAAGTTATACATCCATCCTGAATCCTTTCTGCCAGAATTATTATGTTTTTCTCTTTCTTTTGGACTGTTCCTACTGGACCTGAGACTTTCTGGATTTTTCTGCTTTCCATTCCCCTACTCCTTTCTTTTCCCTTCTTCTCAAATAACTCATTCATGCAGTTGTGCTTGTCTCTATATTTTAGAAGGAGTAAATCTAGCCTTATGGGTGTAACATAACCCCACAGATGATGCCAACAACTGATCTTCAACAAATATGTACTGACTATGCACTGGGTAATAAAACTCTCCTGGACTCTTTTGGGTAGCAAGGACTATGTGAGGCTTGAATGCATATCTTGAATATCTGGTAGATTTTCTCAGAAGCAACCACTCTATGTGGAAAGGGCAGGAATGGGGAGTGGGGGTGGGGAATATTTAACTGGATTCAAATATCAAGTTTCTAATTTGCTTTTTTAAAAATAGTATTACTTGTAAAGTCCTTCAGAGCTTTGGGGTTCTAAGCTTCTTTATCCTTTTAAATAAAATGGTGCCGAATTCATCTATTGTCATCTAAAGAAATGATTGAATATTAAAAACAAGATTTAGATTTAATCCAAGGAAGAAACTACTTTCAGTCACTTTCAAATGCACCCCAGGGCAAGGGTTCTCTACCTTTTTGTGAGAAGGAGTTACTTTATACTTTATCCCAGACCTTAAGATTATGGTGGCTAATGGTAAGTGAGAAAAGAAGGTGCTGACCATGATGTCCTTATGTGGAGTATGGCAGGCTTAAAAACCTGCTGATAGATAGATTACAGTTAACTGGTTAGGGACTCATGTTCTAGAAGATTCCTGTCTGCAGGCCTGGAGTTGGGATGACCTGAGTTTAAATATGGCCTCAGACACTAATTGTGTGACCTTGGACCTGTCACTTAACCTCTATGTCAGTTTCCTTACCTGTAAAATGGGGATATTAATAGCACCTACCTCCCAGAGCTGTTGGGAGGATCAAATAAGATAATAATTGTAAAATGCTTAGCACAGTTCCTGGTACATAGTAAGCACTATGTAAATGTCAGTTATTATTATCATCATCATCCCTTTCTTGTACTTCTTGGTCACCCACAACCCATAGTGGGTCATGTGATCGTAAAAGCCAAACATAAGATGTCTGTAAACTCCTTTATTTTGTGTGTTCAAGAATTGGCGTTTTGTGGCTAATCAAATATTTTGGTTAATTGAATGCATAGCATATGTTGATGACTAATATTAAAAGAATTAAGATTTTTAAAAACATATATTCTTAACACTAACAAGATATGTCCTGCTTCTGACATATATAGGCTGTGTGACCCTGAGCAAGTCACTTCTCAGTCAGGGCTCTAGGCAACTTTCTAAAACTACAAATTACCAGATGACAATCTGTGTTGGTAGAGATAATTATCTCAGTTTCCCTTGCCAATAAAATCATAAATCGAGTCCTTATTCCTTATCATATTTTTAACACTAACTCTATACTGAAGAGAGTAATGTGAATATTATGGGCACTTAATAAATGTTAGCTATGTAGATCCATGGATTTCTATAGTTGGAATGTACCTTTAAGATCATTTATTCCAACTCCATTTACAGAGATGGAAACTGAGGTCTATAGGGACTTGCTAAAGGTCATAGTCAGTCAATAAACATTTACTAAGTACCTACTAAGTGTCAGGCACTTGCATTAGGTATATAAAGAAAGGTAAAAGACAGTACCTGCTCTCTAGGAGTTCACAGTGGAACGGGGGAGACAAATAGCAAACAACTACGTACGAACAAGATAGACACAAGATAAACTGGATTTAATCACGAAGAGAAGGCACTAGGACTAATGCATATCAGGACCTTCTATAGAAGATGGGATTTTAACTGGAACTTGAAGGAAGCCAGGAAAGCCAGGAGGCAGAGATGAGGAGGGATGCCTGGGAGTGTCTTGTGTGAGGAATCTCCAGGAGGTCAAGGTCACAGGATAGTAAATTATGGGTGGTGGGGTGTGGGAGAGTATAAGAAGACTGGACACATAGGAAGAGGCTGGTCATGGAGGATTTAAAAGCATACATAGCTAGTTGGTAGTAGGGCTAGACTTAAACCTAGATTTTCTGCTCCAATGCTACCACAAAAATGGCCACTCTACATTCTAGTGGGGGTACAATGTGTTGTGAATATTTTTTGTACATATGAGATCTTTTCCTATTTCTTTGATCTTTTTTAGGTATAGGCCTAGCAGTTGTAGAGGTGGGTCAAGGGATATACACTATTTAGTAATTTTTTGTGTATAATTTCAAATTGCTTTCCAGAATGGTTATACCCATTCACAGGTCCACCTGTCCATCCATATGTGCTCGTTTTTCCACAACCCCTCTAACATTGATCATCTTGTGCTTTTTGTCATCTTTGTTACTCTTATGGGTATGAGATAGAAATCTCAGAATTGCTTTAATTGTATTTCTTTAGTTAGTAATAATTTGGAGCATTTTTTCATATGGGTATAGATAGCCTCAGTTTCTCCTCTTGAGAACAGTTGGTCATATACTTAGACCATTTATTAGTTGGGGAATGACTCTTACTCTAATAAATTTGAATCAGTCCCTTATATATCTTAGAAGAGGGACCTTTATCAGAGAAACCTGATATAAAGATTCTCCCCCCATTAATTATTTCCTGTTCAATCTTAGCTTTATTGGATTTGTTTGTATGAAAACTTTAAAATTTTATGTAATCAGAATTATCTATTATATCTTCTGGAATCCATTCTAACATTCGGTCATGAACACAGATTTGGTAGATAATGTCCCCGCGTGTTTCTCTAATTTACTTATATGTAGGTCACATATGTATCTGGAACCCATCTTAGTTTAAGGTTTAAATCTTGGTGTTAGTCTAAATCTGATTTCTTCTTTCATTCTGTTGGAGAGTACTTCTTCCTCCCTAATATTCTGGAGAACAGAGAGGCATTCTTTCAGCTGCTTCACCTTCTCCTCTAGAATAGAGACTAGCTTGTTCTTCATGCACACATACTGCTTGAAACTCGAATGTGGCACAGCCTCTGCTGTCTATTTGAACAGTTTTCTTACCCTCCACACCTACTTAAATTAAGGTCTCATTTTGTTTGCTATGAGTTGTTTGTTGTTGGTGATTCTCGCTGAGAACTCCGTTTTTAACAGCAGCCTTCAATACCTTAAGCCAAAGAAGTGATTTGTCTGGGAATTTCAGGGACTGTGTCGTGACCAAGCTGGGATTATCTTGGGGTAAAACATCCCTTTATCCCTTGTAAAGAATAAATTACAAGTCTCAGCTAGGAGATTTCAACAACTAGTGTGTGTTGTTCCTTCTGGGACTGGTGACAAGATTTCTACCACTTGTCAGTGCTTATGAATCTTCTTTAATTTTCCAAAAAGTGAAGGATGCTGTTGCATCTTCAGAAGGTCTGGATTGTGGAGGAAGTGTGGTGTGGTGGGAAAAAAATAAAAACAAACAAAACTGGCTTTGGTTCTATCTAGTTCTGACTCTTCCTTTAACCCGGGCGTATTACATTATAGCTCTGGGTCTCAGTTTCCTCATTGATAAAACAAGTGTATTGCGCTAGGTGACATCCAAGGTCTCTTTCAGCTCTCATGATATATTCTAGAAGAAACTCATTCCCATTTGAACTTCATTGGTCAGAACTTTCCTTTTACTTCTTTGGATTATTTCTTTCATTCTTCCTAAGCCCCCTTCATCTTTTTTGTTTTGATGGAGGGTTAGAACTTGAGTGACAGATAAGAACACTACTTAATTTTCAAAGGTAGGTCCATAGGAGGGTGAGAATCTCTAGCATACACACACACACACACACACACACACACACACACACAGACACACACACACAAAACACACCATCTCTTCCCCTCCCTGACATTTTTATAGAAGTGAAATCAGGTTAAATTAGATATTAATGGCAACCTGGAAGGGAGAAGAAATCACAGAAGTAGTCTGAGGGGTATGTTGAAGAGGGATCAGAAATCTCACTCAGGGTAGTGAGGTTTTATCCTTTTACTTTAAGCAGGAACTGGTCGAACCATGTACTCTTCTTTTTCCTGTTACCTCCCGAGTCACTGCTCAGCTGCCATAGTTGTATGAAGCCCCACCATCACCCTGATTCACTGTACCCTAGGGATGGATGTGACCCTGAAACCTAGCGGCATTCAGCCAGAGTGAAGGTATGTTCCCTTCTGAAAGAGAACTGGAGACAGGTTCTAAATTCAGTATTGAAAGGCTATATTGTCTATAGATGATTTGTTATCACTGAATATCTATTGAGTGTCTGCAAGGTGATTGAGAAAGATAAGTAACTAGTGAAATTAGACTAAGTTTGAACTGGCCTTGTGCCCCCAGAACTTGAACATAGGCCAAGCTCTTGTGTCAGCGTTACACAGGAATGACCTTAAATATTAGAAATGAAAAATCATTTACTGCCTCAGAGATCAAAGTAGCTTATCGATTTCCTTTTGAATAAGACATTGGTACTCATCTCACTCCTTTGGGCAAAGACAGAATAATTATTATTCTCTTCTTGAAAAGGAGACTTATAGTGGAGAGTGGAGTAGGGGGTGGGGGATGACTTGCCCAAGGTAAGACAGGAATCAGTAGTAAAAACAAGAATATAATCAGCCCGTGATGCTAAACCCAAATGTGTGAAGATGACTAACCTCTAAGCAAAATTATGAAGTAGGCAAAGTTGGCATTGGACAGCTTCTACGTCTCTGGTTGGATCCTTTATTTTTCTGCTTGGGGTTGCCTTCTCTCTCAGACATTCTATGCTGTCACTCTTTTCCCTCTCTTCTGCCAAAACTTGTTCCCAGGGAAGGATCTAAAACTCACTTACAACAAGAAGCATATGATTGATGACAGCTTAAAGTGTTCTACCCTTTCAGGGACTTTTGCCTTTCAATAGGTTAAATATGTCTTAAAGGACCAGAAACTCTGATAAACAGATACCCCAAGAGATGAGTGAAATATTTCATACTATTGCTATAAAGGGTCTTTGGAGTGAAATATGCTTGGTATTTAGGTGGGAGTAAATGCGTAGTTGAATAGTAAAGTTTAGGAGCCCGGGGAAGGAAGCAGTCAGATATATTTAACAATAGAATTCAAAGGAGTTATTTGACTTGAATCACCACATTATTAGGCAGCAGTGGGTAGAGATTTGGGCCTGGAGTTAGTAAGATCTGAGTTCAAACTGAGCCTCAGATAATTACTAGCTATGCTATCCCGGCCAAGTTACTTAACCTCTGTCTGCCTCAGTTTCCTCAACTGTAAAATGAGGTTAATAATAGTGCCTGCTTTCTAGGATTGTTGCCAGTACCAAATGAGATAATATTTGTATGTGCCTGGCACATAGTAGGTGCTATAGAAATGCTTGTATACTTCCTTCCATTAAACTGGAATTTTTGCATAGCATTTTGAGAGAGGTTCAGAGGCCCTTAAAATATTACATAGGTCAGCTAGAAACACAGAAAATATAAATACCAGAGAAATTGTATCAGTGGTTTTGGTTTATGCATTATGCTTGTCTTCTTGTGGTAGCTGATCACCAACTATTCCTGTTAGGTCTTTTTGCTAGAAGAGGTGAAAGGGCCTGAGGACTGCTGCTCTGTTTTCTAACATTTAAAAAGATGCGTAATTCCTAGAATGGAAAAAAATAATCCAAGAAAAACAATTTTGAGAATGAAGAGAGAAATAAAGACAATGTGAGGATTTGTGTGTGTGTGTATGTGTGTGTGTGTGTGTATGTGTGTGTGATGAAATAAACGCTGTCCTGTATGTGATGCATATTGTTTTCTAGAGTGCTTACAAGGTATCTAGGACTCTTTCAAGTATATTATGTTGAGCTAGCAATATGTGTTGAGATATTTCCCATAGGAAATTGTGTGGGGGTAAAATGAACCAAAGTGATATGACTGGGGGTACCCAGGATTAAGTCCAGTCTGTGTGAACCCAAGGTTAAGGATGCTGGGCCATGGGTTACATCAGGAAAAGATCACTGATAACCTTGTTTTTTCTTTTGCAGGAAAAGCAGGTTTTTTGGCACCTTAGAACAGCAAGGAGGAGTCACAGATCCTAATAGGTTTGAGGGATTCCTATTATTCTTTGAAAGAGGAGATGTATAGTGGTGGCAGATATCTCCTTACTGAGGATTGAGAAGGTACCTCTCTATATACATTTCAAGTGGTTAATTAGAAAGTATGCTGTCTTCCCAGAGTGTATATAAATGATGTGACAGTCCTCCAAAACTTGCTAAATGCAGTGACTCATATCTACTTTTGGTAATGTGTATGGTAATAAATTATGACTGCAGAAGGAATCTGGACTGCAGCTTCAGTGATTATTACATCCTGGATGGGTAGTTGAAGCCCTAGACTTTGGAAGATGACCATGGGAAAAGGCTTTGTGAATAATATTAAGAATAGTATTTGATTTGCTATATTACTCCTTGTTATACTAAAATGCTGAGCTCCTGTCCAAGGAGAGAAGGTTTCTTAAAAACAAAAGGGAGAGTGTGCTAGGGAAGAGGGTTGTCAACTTGATCACAATGCTTTGATGGTAGAGAGGGAAAATTCCCAAATAAAACAATAAAAAAGGTGCTATTAGAGGACAACAATAATGTTCAATCATTTATAGGAAAAAGTATTGGTAAGAATATTAGGGGATCCTATATGCCAATGCACAGATTATGTCTAAGAAATTAAGTAAACTTGCAATTAAAAAATAAAGCAATAAACAGTCTCATTAGGGTAGCTAGGTGGTGCAGTGGATAGAGCACCAGCACTGGAGTCAGGAGGACCTGAGTTCAAATCCAGCCTCAGATGTACCACGTACTGGCAAGTCACTAAACCCCAACTGCCTTGCAAATAAAATAAAATAAAATAAAATAAACAGTCTCATTGTGGCTTGGTGGGATCAGACTTGTGATCAAAATATGTCAATAGAACATAATGCCTTTAAAAAATAAAAGTCTAATAGGAAGGGTAGCACTATATAAATAAAAACAAAATACCTGAGGTGGTAATGTGGATTGGGATAAAAAAGAAAGAGAAACAGAAATGATACTATTGTAAGCATATATCCCAGACCACTTGGCCAGAAGGAAGATGTAGATGATACTTTCCAAATACAGAGCAAAAGTGTTATGAAACTGGCATAGAGGCGATTTGTAGTAATTGTAAAGGACTTCAACTCTTCAGACATGTTATGAAACTCCTAGTCCATTAAAAGGAGAAGATCTGGAAAATTTTTGACTTGTTAATAGTTTCCTTTAACACAAGGCAAAGACAGTAGTGTACTACTGATATTCAGGACCTAATTTCTACCAGTAAGAAAGAACTGGTTGGGGTTAGGAAAGGTATATTATATCATGTCAGAGTTCAAAATGGTGAAGCAATGGAATTCTAATCATCATTATTCATGTACTCTATGCATTAAGGAAGCAGATTTTTAAAAAATCAGCGAGGAGATAGATATAACCTAATGTGATATATAGATGTTTTATGTAGAAAATATTATAGTGAGCATTTATAAGTAAATAGTGTATGTTAATATTTGTATATTAATGTGATACATATCTATAAAATATGTATATAGAATATACATAATGTTTAATATATTACATAAGGCCTTATATGTAGATTATATTATTTATATTGTTATATATATTTTCTTTATAACACCTACACATAATGTTATATATAAAACATCTCTACATTAGATTATGCCTGTTTTCTCTCTGATTTGAAAAAAAATCTGATTCCTTAATGTCTAGACCCTATGTGAATGGCTATGTTTAGAATATGTATATGTTAATTTGTCTTGGGTATTGAATCTTTATCAGAGAAATTTGATACAAAGATTTTTTTTCCCATTTGACCACTTTCCTTCTTAACTAAGGTGCATTAATTTTGTTTGAGCAGAAGTCTTCCATTTTTGTGTAGTCAAATCATATTTATCTTTTTTAATTTTTGCTATCCCTTATTACAATTCCACCAACAGTGCATTAGACACCTTTATATTCTTAAAATTGTTGAGGATCTCCCAAGAATTTTTGTTTATGTGTCATATTTATTTATATTTACTATATAAGAAATTAAAACACCTTAGTATTATTATAAAAACGGTTTTGATTTTGTTGGTCCCCTGAAATGGTTTTGAGGACCCGCAGGGGTCGTGGGACAGCTAAGTGGTACAGCGGATAGAGTGCCAGGCCTGAAGTCAGGAAGACATCATCTCAAATCTGGCCTCAGACACTTACTAGCTGTGTGACCATGGACAAGTCACTTAACTGTTTGCCTCAGTTTCCTCATCTATAAAATGGGCTGGAGAAGGAAATGGCAAACTACTCCAGTATCTTTGCCAAGAAAACCCCAAATGGGGTCACAGAGTTAGACATGACTGAAATGACTGAACAACAACAATAAAACAAAGGGGGCCTTTGGACCATCCTTTGAAAACTGCTGAGCTAGAGAGAACTGCTAGAAGAGGGCAACCAGAATTATGATGGGTCTCAAAATCATACTATATGAGGACTGATTGAGGGACTTGGAGATATTTTTATTATTATTATTATTTTACTTTACGTGGTATACAATTTTCTGGTTTTAGATGGTGAAGGGGCCCAGGCTTAGATATAACTACTCACTTTCCATCTTGCTGGAATCTCCAGATTCAGACAAATTATATCCCAGAGTATTCAAAAACTTGTAGATACTATCATGGAAATACTGTTGGTAACCTTACATAAATCATGGGAGGGCCAAAAAGAACAAAGAATTTAATCATGGAGACTGGAATAAGGGAATAAAGTCTTTATTTTGAAAAAGGAGGAGAAAATACCCAATATCTTAGAGATTAGGGGTTAATAAGCTTACAATATATACCTAACAAAATCTATAACATTATTAAGCAAATGGTCTATGGACTACTTGATAATAAAGCTGTGATTAGCAAGTGCTGGCCTGGATTCACTAAGAACATGTCATGTCTAACTAATCTCATTTCCTTTTTTGATAATATTACTAGACTAAGAGAATGCCATAGATACAGTGTATGTGGATTTCAGCAATTCATTTAAAAAGTGTCTCATGGTATCCTTACGGACAAGATGCAGAAATGTGAGCTGGAAAATCATGTGGCCATGTGTATTCATAGTTATCTGAACCAGAAGAGGTACTAATCAATACAGGAGAAGTATTGATTAATGGATTGATGTCAACTTGGAAGGAAGATTTAATGGAAGACTACAGGGCTCTATATTATTTGACGTTTTTATCAATAACTTGGATGAAGACAGAGAATGCATGTTTATCAAATTTGCAGATGACATAAACTCGGGAAGGATAGCTAATATGGGTTGACAGAATTAAGATCCAAAAAGACTTCAACAGGTAGAAGCAATGGAATAATTGAAACAAGATGAAACTGTACAATTCTTACACATCTTTTAAAGCCTAGCTCAAATATCCCCTCCTTTGGTGAGCAGAAGGACTCTTCCCCCCCCTCTGAATTCCAATAATAGACACTAAAGACACCTGGAGAGAGAGGTTTTTACAGACTCACCTCGACTTCCCTTTGTTTCTCCATAGGCCATTTGTGGGGCACGTTAAGGGGACTCCTGAACTGGGAGAGCTTTTGGACAACTGGATGAATTGTAAAATCCATTCCAATTCTTAGATTCTATCATTCAGAGAATGAGGTTGTAATTGAAGACTAGCAGGGAGGGGACAAAGAGGTCTTTTTGCCATCTCTGAAATCACACAACATTGCTGGGTGCCTACTCCAAATTTATATATCTTTGGATCAATTTTAATGGAATTTGGAAGCAAATTTTAGTGCATTTCCTTGATTCTACTGGCTCCCACTGAGCTATTGGAGATTAAAATAGTTATGTACCTCAAAACAGAGCCTGAATTTATAAGTGCCCCTCTCAAGCAAAAATGTTGGTGACAAACCCATTGGGAAAGCTATTGCAGTGAGAAGTTAAGCAGCTAGATTTATTTCTATATTTTGCAATCAAGGTGTCTTTAGTTCCTCTTTATAAACTGTTGGGGTTCAGTCTCAATCTTGTCATAGGTATCTCAATGTCACTACTTGATACTGAACAATGAACCCAGCTCGTTATTTTGCTGCAGTTGACTTGAAATCTCAAATCAGTTGTGTATCAAATATGCAATCCTGAATTTGATGCTTTGTTTCAAAAGTGCAGTAATATTAAAAAAAATTGACAATATCTTGCCTAATTATGAAATTCTGTCTTTGCTGCTCAGGCTTGATTATCTTGGATATAGGATTGTCTTTTTTTTAGGTTCAAAATACAGTACTATCACTTTAAAAATACTTGGGAAGAATATGTTTCATCAGTGAATTGCTTTGGTGCTTTTGCCCAAAGTGTGGAAACACTTGGAGGGAAAAAGATAAATTAGCATAAATACTTGAGGCAGTGGGAAATACATCTTCTCTCATTTCCTGATAATACCCTTTTGTTGCCAGAGCCTTAGCACTAGTCATCACTAGGGGGATGTTAGAGAGAGAGGACCATGGGGAAATGGCAGCCAGGTCCTACCTCTCTTCTGTCATTAATGAACATAATTTGTTTCTCTAGTCAGATATTTTAAGAGTAAACAGGGCTGTTGGACAATACAATTTGGTTCTCCTTGGCATAAATCAATGGAATGCTGAACACTTGGGTGGGAGGAGGGGGGAAGGAAAGAAGTTGAGTTCAGAAGGTTCCTTAAAAATCTAATGTTTCCTTGAACCACTAAGAAAACCTTCAAAGGAGGAGGTAGTGGCTCAATTTAATTCAATTCACCTTTTGAAAGTCTTTCCCATTTTATACTTCAAAAATATCTAACTATAAATGTCAGTTATTATGATGTTCAATCAATCAACAAACATTTATTAAGCACCAATTATGTTCAGTTAGGCTCTGGGGATACAAAGACAAAAAATGAAACTCCCTATTCTCAAGGAACTCATTCTATGAAGGAAAACAACACGTACCCATTTAAGTAGAGACAGTATATATATATCTACAAATATACGCACACATATATATACATACATAGTAAATGCATGATAATTTCAGTGGGGAGGCACTAGTAGCTGGGATGATCAGCAAAGGCCTCGTGCACGACGTGGTATTTGAGCTGAACTTTGAAAGAAGCTAGAGATTCTAAAACATAGCAGTCAGGAGGGCGTTAAATTCCGGGCCTGGGCAAAGGCATGGAGATGAAAGATGACATGTTGAATATGAGGTTCCAAGCTAGCAAGAAGTTCAATTTGGCTGGACCATAGAACTCGTGAAAGGGAGTAATATGTAATAAGACTGGAAAGGTAGATTAGAGCCAATTTGTGCAGGGCATTAAATGCCAAATAGAAGATTTCATCTTGATGCAAAGAGGAAAATGGACTACCTGAGCTATAGCTCTATGAGTCTTTAATTTATCTCCTTTGCAGGGGTCAGGTTGATCAGAGGGCTTGGGGAATGACTCAGCTTGCAAGTGGAAGCTATTGTCCTACTATCAGTGCTGAGGAAGGAATACAAACTGGCCCTCACATACGTTGTCGACCCTCTGCCCAGAGGTCAATTGTTTATTTTCCCAGTACGTGATGGGTTTGCACTTTTCACATAAGGCATGAGACAGCCCTATGTTGTTCCCAGTAGAAGCAAGCCTAGGGGAGTTGGCCTAACCAGACATTGGCCAAGAGTCAAATAATGCCCCTCCACCCATCCTGGAAGCAGCTTCTCTCTTGAATAATATATTAAACTTAGATCTCAGATCACTCACGATGCCCGTATGGAGACATCTAATGGAAATGGGAGAAAGTCAAATAAATGTTCAGTAAAGAATTCTGGTAACTTGAATAAAGGCTTGTGATAGGGTGATAGGGTGTCACCTCATCTGAATGTGTTGATACTTTCCAGAGAACTTTTGTGTGTGTGTGTCACAAAGACCTCTTCACATTGGTGAGTTATGAATATGCAGGAAAGATGGCGTGAGACCATTCTGTGTCTCTGAACTGAGGCCAGTCTAATTCCTAGGACTCTAGTCAGTGTTACTTTTCCTGCATTTTCAGCAGCCCCAGAAATAGATTTCACTTCATATGAAATGCAAAGCACTGCAGAGTACAGACCTTGCCCTGGTCTCTGATCTAGACAAGTTTTCTCAAACCTAGTGTTCATGTATATGTGTATGTATATGATATATATATGTATTTTTTCCTTCAAAACAGTGCCTTGCCTAAGCCCACAAATGGGGATCATAGGATAAGCAGATACATAACATATTATCCAAAATATTCCACCAAGCGTCTTCCATTACAGGTCAGAGGGACTTGCAAATGGAGGCTTCCAGGTCAATGCATTTTCATCTGAGAGAAATTCTCCTTCATAATTAAGAATGTGTCAGCATTTCCATCACAAAACCCCAGTGTTAAAAACCTCTCTGAAGTGAAACTTCCTTTAAAAATTCTGAGTCTTAGAGCCAGTCTTTCTTTTTCTCCCTTCTTTTCCTCTGTTTCTGTCTCTTCTCTTTTTCTGTCTCTCTCTGTCTCTGTTTCTTTCTCTGTCTCTGAACAATTAAGGTAAGACACTTTGTTTCCTTGAAAATTAGAATAAGAGAAACTCATAGTAATTTAGGAATGCTGGCTGTTTTTCTTCAGGCATCAGTAGGGTTGGATGTAAATGACTTTATAAAATAGGTACTCCCAGTCTTGGGTACTTTTTCCTAGCATCTTCACATTGCCTCCTGGCTGCCCTGGGTTGCCCCTCCTCCTGTCCCTTCCCAGCAAGCCCTGTCTTTCCCAGCCAAGCCCTGCATTCTAAAATTTTCCTTCTCTTCTCCTTTATCTTCCACATTAGCCTGACCTCTTTCGCACTCCCTCAAGGCCTAGACTAAAGATTGTATGAAAACTTTGGAGACAGTAGGTGTAGGCAAAAGAGAACTGGACTCTTGTAAGCCCAGCTCTTGGATTAATCCTGTGATAAGGATCAAACTATTTCTTCTCTATGAACTTCAGTTTCCTCATCTGTAAAATGAGGATATGTGCTATGTATGTCAGAACGTGGTGAGGAAAGTAACCTATAAACTATTTCAAACTGGGCTACTTTATGCCTGGGAGTTAATTGATGGGAGCAGAGAGAGGGAGAGAGAGAAAGAGAGACAGAGACAGAGAGAAACAGAGAGACAGAGACAGAGAGAGAGACAGAGACAGAGGGAGAGGCAGAGAGGCAGAGAGAGAGATGGAGACAGAGTGACAGACCAAGAGACAGACAGAGAGATAGAGACAAAGAGACAGAGAGAGAGATGGAGACAGAGAGAGATGGGGAGAGAGACAGAGACAGAGACAGAGAGAAGGGGACGGTGTTCCAGGGGTAGATCCTAGGGTGAGCAATAGTTCTAAAAGTAGTAACTTCTGTTTAGGGACAATGAGTTGACCAAACTGGTTGGAGTGGAGGGTTTATTTAGGAGAGTATTAATAAGTTTGGAAAGATAGGTTTGGGCCTGATTTATGAAAAGCTTGATTGCCAGAGTCAAGAGTAGGTGAAGGGGAGTTACTGATGGTTTTTGGGCAGGTGAATGTAATGATATGTTTTAGGAAGATGGATTTGGCAGTGGTGTGTAGGATAGATCAGAAGGGATTGGTTGTCACTTTTACCTGTGAGCAAATCTAAGCATCAATCTGGACATAAGGAGCTGGACCAAATGCGTGGAGAGAAAAGAGGAAAAGTGAAGTGTAGACAGGTGAGGAAAGTAGGGGCTCTTATAGCAGAGCATAAACACAAGGGATTAGGAGTTAGGAGCTTTTCCATTAATTGGTTGGAAGACAAGTAGGATGGAGCAGTAGAAAGAGTCAGATCTTGGTTCTAGCATTAATTGTGGGCAAATCATTGAACCTTACTGAGCCTCTTTCTGCATTTGAAGAGGGGGAATAGGGATGGAGGCTGGACTTAGGATTTCCATGAAACTCCCTTTCCCAAGGTAAGTTATACCTTTTCTGCAACTTCCAGTCTTAAAGGGTTGTCTATAGCAGAGGTGTCAAACATATGTGACAGGTATTTGTAATTCCTATCTGATTTTAATGTGTTAGTGTATTAATAAAAAAAGAAACTTAGATGTATAGTTTTCTAAGTCAACTTGAGACCTCTTTCTCTCTGAGTTTGACACCCTAAAAGGTGAAGTGACTTGCTCAAGGAGGTCACACAGCCAACGTGGTAGAACTCACCAGGTCTTCACGACTCTAAGGCCAGCACTCCATCCAGTGCCCAATGAGGATAAGGCAGGCTTGCTTTGAGGCTCCAATGAGATAATGAATGTCAGAGTCTTTGTAAACTTTAAAGTTACATAAATGTCCGTCATTATTATTATGGATGACTTTGAGTAAGTCACTTCCCTAGAACTCATTTCCTTATCTGTAAAATGAATGAAATTGAATTAGATGGAAGCAGTCCAGTACAATTGAAAAGAGCACTGCCTCTGGAGTGAGATGACCTGAGTTCAAATCCTCCCTCTGATGTTACTACCTGTGCGACCATGAGCATGTCACTGAATTATCCTGGGCATCAGTTTCCTCTTCTCTATAACTGAGTGATGGGGGTTTGAACTAGGGCCCTTTCCAACTCTTGCTCTATGATACTATGACCAAATGGATCCTGCCTAGTTATAAAGTATGATTCTGCGATTTCTTCCACTGCCCTCTCCCTCCATATTTTCTGTACATTCTTTGTAGCAGACCCCCCCCCCCAAATTTCTAGTTTCTAAACATCTGAGATTTGGAGGGTGGTTAGTCCAGAAATGACTGTTGGAAACAAATGTAATTGCTTCATTTCTGGCTTTAATTGGATACTTGGACAGAGACCGAAGGTTTGGACTATATCTGGGTATATACAGGACAGATGCTTACCCTAGATGCCATCAGAGTTCTTAACTCCCAGATAATTAGGCCCCAAGGGACAGGCTATATTTCCCCTCTGGTTTCCATCAGATGCAAGTTTCTTCATTTCCTGTCCTATGCTATTAGAAACTGTTAGGGTCTATTAGACATCTACTATTTCCTATTCTGTAACTGATTGCATATCAGGGGCTGATGGGGAAGAGGGAGAATCTTGTGACTTTCTCCAGCATCTACAGTGACACTTTGGCACTATTTAGGTACTTCCCCTTTCTTCTTCCACCCCCCCCCCCAAAGAATTAATAGGGTCTGCCATACCATGCTGTTTGGCACAGCCCAATCTAAACAATAACTGTACATTGAAAAGGCTTTGTGTCCTGTTACAGGAATTTCAAACATTCATGAGCATGCTGAGAGAAGATTTATTTTGGGCATTGGGGATCTTTCCCCAGTGCCCCAAAAATCAAAGAACATACACGGGTAACTATTCTTTCTATACGTATGGCTCATTCTGTCCCAGAAAAGCAGGGGTAATACAGAATTTCCCCCAGTGTGCTCCTAAATTCCCTCTAACCCTAGAGCCCCGCTGCCTTCCAAGAGGTTGTCTGAACTTCTGCAGGGTAGGGCCAGGGCCCTTGCTTCACTTCTCAGTAGTCATTACTTTAGAGGGGATGTCATCTGGCATCAGATCTAATTGGTGAAGAAATGCCCTAGTGGCTCCAACAACCACTCGACTATTTCTTAAGGTACCAGCATTGTGCTAAGGATTGGGGATACAAAGACAAAACAATTCTTGGCCTCAAGGAGCTTACATTCTAATGAGGAGGACCATGTTGGGAAAAGGCTTCCCCAGGAATAGCCTCTGTGGTGCTCTCAGGGAAAGGATGGAACATGAAGAAACTGCCTCAGGAAATCTTTTGGAGATCCCTGGGTAAAAGGCAATGTAAGTCAGAGAATAAAATCAGCATTTTTTTTAAAAGAACCCTTAACCCTGCTCCCCTCCCCAACCCATCCACCCTCCCTCCCCAGGAAGCTATGGGTGAATTTCATTGGAGACCAATGCAAAAACATCCAGGAAAAAGCCAAGTAAAAACTTTCCCTCATCATTATTTTTTACCACATCCATCTAAGTTATTTTTACCTGTTGACTCCTGTTCTCCAACAACAAGGACACACGTTCTGTTCCTCCCCTACATGCCACTTGATTCCCATTTCCAATATTAATTCCCTCCATGATTCTCTTTTCTAGAAGATGAAACAAGTGTTTACTTGATTATAAATAATGACATAGTACACGGGCCCGAACTAAAAGTACAGGACAATCCGGGCTCGATGTTGTCTTATTATTTATTGTGCCATCAGCACAGCTCCTCAATTGAGTCCCAGCCTTAAATCAAGAAGCCCATCTTGGAACTTAATGTAAAAGAAAACAATTTGTACAAAAAGCCTCCCCCTCCACTCGCTTGCCTGGCTTGTCGAGCAGTGAGAGGATGGAGGCTTGACATAAAAAGGTATCTGCTGAATAAATCCATCTGGTTGCTAATAATACAATGATGTGGTGGAACGTCACAAGAGAATACCAATTGCTACTCTTGGCAGATCTGTATGCAGCAGCGGTTGGGGCCAGCCTCCTTTGTCTAATAAGAAACATAGCATTTGGTGCCTGCAGCCAGAGAGACTTTAGGACATTTAAAACTTTGTTCAATCTTTGGGGAAATTGTAAGAAATCTGGGGATGAAACAAGTGATGTCTGATCTTTAGGACTGGCTGAAATGGTTTTAAAACGGACCCAAGGGGAGCTGTCCCTGAGGGAAAGACGACTGCAGACCTATGCGTTTAAACGGATGCTTAACATTTTCTAGGTTCAAAAGGCTGGAAGGTTTGGGAGTATTTGTTTGCAAGTTGGTTGAAAAGGTCAGAACCAAGTAAAGGAAGAACATCTCAGTAAAAACATGTTTAACCTTTAAGCTCCAGATATATTAATATTGGAAAACCCCATCTAATCTGGGTTCAGATGAAGTGCAGGAAATGAGTCACAGAGGAGTGTGGAAGTTGAAAAGAAGACCTGCAGAAGAACCCAAGTGGATAGAGTGCTGGATATTGGCATCAGAGATTGTGGGTTCAGATCTTGGCTCTACCATTACTGCCTTAATATCACCATTTTTGTTGATCAGTTGTGTCCAACTCTTTGTGACTCCATTTGGAGATACTGGAGTGGTTTGCCATTTCTTTCTCCAGCTCATTTTACAAATGAGGAAACTGAGGCAAACAGGGTTAAGTGACTTGCTCAGGGTCACACAGTTAGGAAGTGTCTGAGGCCAGATTTGAACTCAGGAAGATGAATCTTCCTGACTCCAGGCCTGGTGCTCTATCCACTGTGCCACCTAGCTGCCCATTTATGTCACCATGGGGGAATTGTTTTTTACCTCCCTGCCCTTCTCTGTAAAATGAGGAAATTGGACTAGTTGATATCTAAGGTCCTTTCCAAAGGAAAGCTCATTGAGTTCTAAAGTTCTAAAGCTCATTGAGTCATTCAAGTAACTCAATCCAACAAGCATTTATAAAGCACCTACTATGTGCTAGGTGCTGGGGATATAGAGAGAAAACCAAATTTTGTCCTCTCTCCTCCAACCTCCTAAACCAGCCCCACAGCACAGGACCTCATTCTCTACTTTACTAGAAAAAAATAGATCATAGATTTGAGAGCGAGAAGAGACCTTAGAGATCATTAAGTCAAATTCTCACATTTTACAGAGGATGAAACCAAGGCCCAGAAAGTGGTTTGTCCTGGGTCACACAACTATTAAGGGTCTGATGTGAAATATGAACCCAAGTCTTCCTGTCTGCCAGCTGTAGAGGGGCCTTCTATTGAGTTTCCTCTTCCTTTGTTTTTCATATCACAAAACTCTACTCATCCCTCACTCTCCTGCTTCTCTCCAGTCTCTCTAGCAGAGATGGCTCCTCTCCATGCCAAGGCCAACTCTTCTACCTGTGCTCTTTCCCTGGGGACTTGTCACTTGACCCATCCCTTCTCCATTCACCTCCCAGCCCCCAATTTCAATCTTTCTCATCCACTGGTTTCTACAGTAGCCTTAAAATAGGTTCAGGTCTTCCTTATTCTTGGAAAAACCTCCCCTTGACCCCGTCACCCTTTGAAGTTGATGTCTCTTCTCCCAAACAACTAGATGATGTGATCGGTGCTTGTTGCCTTCATTTCCTCCCCTTCCACTCATTTCTCAAACCCAGTAATCCCAACTGCTCGTTGGGATTTAAAAAAAAAATTTTTTTTGCCTTTTTTTAAAAAAAAATTCTTATCCTATTCGACCTCTTTGTGGCTTTCAATGCAGTTTCTTTTCTGGGATGTTCCACTTTCCTTTCACTCCTGTGACATTGGTCCCTCCTGGTTCTACTCCTACCAACCTAACCATTCCTTTTCTGTCCCCTTTGTTGGGTTACCATCCATATTTCACTCACCAAGATGGCTTCTCCAAGGCTCTGTGCTGATCTCTCTTCTTTTGTGTCTTGGTGATCTCATCAGCATCTAGAGGGAACTTATTTCATACTCTTCCCCTTTCCAGATTACCTTGCAGCCAGACTTGCTCCCCAAATTGAATCTCCTGCCTCTTCTTTTGTACAAATTGTCCCCCATTTGCTGAATTCATTCCCTTCTAGTCTCTTATTCAAGGATTATTTCAGGTGCCACCCCTCACGTCAATGTCCCCAGTTATTAGTTCTTTCTCGACTCAAATTCTTTTATTTAGAGTAGCTAGGTGCCATAGTGGATAGAACACTGGGCCTTGAGTTAGGAAGAGCTGGGTTCAAATTCTGCCTCTGATATTTACTTGCTGTGTGACCCTGGCAAGTGACTTAACATCTGTCTGTTTCAGTTTCTTCGTCTCTAAAATGGGAATGATAATAACACTACCTACCTCTCAGAGTTGTTGTTAAGATAAAAATTGATAATATTTGTGAAGCGCTTTGCAAAACCTAAAGAATGATATAAATGCTAGCTATTATTATTATTTACTTATTTTCATGTTATTATGTCTTATAGAATGGTATCTGCTTCAGGGTACAGATAGTTTGTTATTTCTTGTGCCCTCAGTTCCTAACAGTGACTTGCATACGTGTAGATACTTAATAGATATTTGGCAAATTGATAAATATTGAGCACCTACTGTGTTCAAAGAACCCTTCTATATGCTGAGGCAGAGTACGAAGATGCATAAAATTCCATAGAAACTTGCAATCTAGACTTGTAAGTCACTCCCCTTATCTTCTGTGGTTCTCTATGGCCTATTGAATGAATTTCAAATTCCTGTACTGGGCATTTAAGACCATCCGTGATTGAGATTAGCCTAACTTTCCAACTTTCTCTCATTTTACCCCTTCCCTTAAGTACTCTTAGCTCAAGTCAAACTGAATAACCTTCTACCCCATAAATATGCAGTATGTCCTTGTGTGTCCACACATGACTACATTAATACTGTTCCTTATATGAAGAACTAGCATTCATACAGCACTTTAAGGTTTGCAAAGTACTTTGTAGCTGTTAACTCATTTGATCCTCACAACAACACTGTGAGGTAGGTGCTATTATTATCCCCATTTTATAGATGAGGAAAGTGAGGCACAGAGAGGTAAATGACTTGCTTGGAGTCACACAGCTAGTAAATATCTGAGGTAGGATTCAAACCCAGGTATTCCTGACTCCAAGTATGCCACTCATCCACCTAGCTTCTTTCTTTGCCTATTGAGTTTCTTTCTGTTCCGTAAAACTGAACTCAAATACTTTCTCTTCAACAAAGCCTTTCTCTGGTATTCCTGTTTGGTGATGACCTTTTCTCTTGCAGCTCTCTAATGTACTTATTTTTTTTTCCCTTTTCTTTTTTTGGAGGCAATTGGGGGTAAGTGATTTGCCCAGGGTCACATAGTTAGTAAGTGTTTGAGGCTGGATTTGAACTCAGGTGCTCCTGACTCCAGGGCCAATGCTCTATCCACTGTGCCATCTGCTATTGCTACCTGTGTGTGTCGCATCCCTTATCTAGACTATAAGTCCCACATGGACATGGGTCATGACATGCTTATAGCAGGGCCTTAATAATAGAGTGCTTAATTTGGAATCAAGAAGACCTGAACTTAATTCCTGCCTCAGACACATGCTAGCTATGTGACCTTGCGTACAGATGAGGAAACTAAACCTTAGTTTCCTCATCTGTAAAATAGGGATAATAAGAGTGCCTACTTCACAGAATTGTTTTAAGTATCAAAGGAGATGACAGATGTAAAGCACTTTGCAAACCTCAAAGCAATATAAAATGCTAACTTTTACTACTACTACTACTATTACTTCTAAGACTACTATGACCACTACTACTATTACTGATACTTTTACTTCTACTATTGAAAGAATGAATGGACATGGACAATGTAAGTATAATTCAAGGCAGTAGATGATAAGTAGCAAATGAGTGGTATTGCAATATAGGATTGAAGAAAAGAGAAGGATCATTTCTAGTTGGAATGCTCATTCCTGGTTTCATGGAGGAGGTGAGATTTGAGCTTAACAGGTAGGTAAAATTTCAGTTGGGCAGCTAGGTAGCTCAAACTAGGTGGGCAGAACACTGGGTCTGGAGTCAGGGAGACCTGAGTTCAAATGTAAACTCAGATGTTCACTAGCTGTGTGACCTGGGGCAAGTCACTTAACCTCTGTTTGCCTTAATCCTCTGGAGAAGGAAATTGCAAATCACTCCAGTATCTTTGCCAAGAAAACTTCGTGGACACTACCGCCCACTGGGTCGTGAACAATTGGTTGTGACTGACTGACTGAACAACAAGGATTTCAGTAGGTGGTGAGTGCTCTAAGTAGGAGGAATAGTAGGCATAAAGCTGCTCAGGGAACAATAGACCAGTTCAACTAAAGTTCGGGGTTCACTGGTGGGATCTCACATCATGAGGTGCCAGGACTGGAAAAGTAGATTTAGGCCAGGTTGTGAAGGACCTTGAGTACCTCATGAAAGTAGGAAAGATCTGGTGCAGTAAAGAATTCCTAAGCCTCCAGCTCAAAGTGAGGACACACAATCCAGTGCCTGTCAAATGAGAGTCACTTTACTGGGGCATGTTAGCAGTCAGCCAAGATGGTGGCTGAAAAATGCCAAACGGTGATGAACAACCACTGGTTGACTTATTAAGCTCCAAAGTTTTAATGAAAGAGCCACAATTACAGAGCTCTCTGCCTTTGGCACTCCAGTATCCATCTCAATTTCCCCTTTCTTTGCAGAGAGACAGTGATTAAGGATTCATTCTGTGCATGAAACGAGTGATCAATGGCGACTGGCATTCGCCATTGTTTTTCTTTCTCCTGATCCGTATACAATGTATCTTGGGGAGCAGCAGTGCCTGAGAAAAATGAGTTTGCTAGACACAGTTCTATTTTGATTTAGACCACAAATAGTCCATTTCACTTTTTACATTGATAACATGAGGATGAGTTCCATTTCCTGAGTTCCAGAATCTGAGAATAACTAGTTCTCTACTGATAGTCAAAGAGAAAAATTTACAGAAAAACACTGTGACCTTTCATTTTAGAATTGTGTGTTTGTGGAGGGGGGGATATACCACCCAATTTTTGTGGTCTTAGTTGGATAGGTGACAATTGAGACAAGCTGATGTGGTTGTTTTCATCACATTGTTATTGTTCTTTTTAGGGAGCTGTGAATAGGAGGAAGGGGCACCAGCTGATTCCAATCTGGGACAGGGAGGCTGGCAGGCTCCAGGAGAACTATAATACACTTCCCCCACTTCCCCAATGAATTAAATGGCATATTATTGAAGCTATGTCAAGCACATGATTGTTAAACCCAGGGAAGGTAAGGGAAAAAAGCATTTCTTAGGTCCAGGGTAGTTGGATGGTACAATGGATAGAGTGCTGGAACTGGAGTTTAAATTTGGCCTTAGATACTTACTAGCTGTGTGACTCTGGGCAAATCACTTAACCCTATTTGCCTCAGTTTCCTCATCTGTAAAATGAGCTGGTGAAGGAAATGGTAAACCACTCCAGTAGCTTTGTAAGAAAAATCCCAAATGCAGTGACAAAAAGTCAGACACAAGTGAACAACAACCACAGCGACAACAACAATATATGCCAGGCATTGTGCTTTACAAAAAATTTCTCATTTGAGCCCAGAAGAGAAGGTGGTCACTGAACATAGGGCTAATTCCAGGCAAAATGCCAGCATTTATCTTTGGAGTCCTTTTGTCTCCTTTTCTGCCCCTCTACCCATAGGAGGCATCCTGGAGAAGTGGGAAGAACTCTTGCTTGGTAGTCAGAGGACCTAGGTTCAAATTCTGACTTTGTCACTTAGTCCTGGTGTAATATAAGTGAGCCAACAACAAGGATTTATTATGCCTACTCTATGCTAGGCACAGGGCTAGGCACTGGGGCAGGGGGGCATACAGATACAAAGCATGAAACAATCTGCTCTTAAGCTCTCTTAGCTTCAGTTTCTTCATCTGTAAAATTAGGGGTTTGGATGAGATGACATTTGAATTCTGGTCTGGCTCAAAGTCTATGATACTGTGGTCTCTTGACACTGGCTTTAGGTTTCCCTCCAGTTGCCCAAGCTGCACCCCCACCCATCCACCCACCCAAATATTTAATCCAGCAGGTTTCATGCCTCCAAAATGGTCTGACCCCTTTCCCTGTGTTTCTCTCCTCTCTCCTAATCAAGAATCCCTTCCCCTCAGGCAACTGTCTCACATTTAGGATGTGAAGAGAAAACCAATCTGATGAAAGGTGTGACCTTCTTTCCTCTCAAGGATGTCCTCAATGTTCACTCTAACTTGATTTCACCTATAGGAAGGGTGCGAGGCAGCTGAAGAGAGGAGTGGAGGGGGAGAGATAGTACATAACTTGTTTTTCCCAGGGTCCCCAAACCCTTAGTGATAGCCCCACAATAAGTATTCCTGATGTTCTCAAAGCACTTTCAGAACCTCATTTCAGTTCATAGAATTTGATAGTTGGAAAAAAATAGAAGTGGTCTAGTCCTCCATCCTCATTATACAGAAAATGAAATAAGACCAGGCAGAAGTAAGACTAAAACCCACATTGTAATGGAAAGAGTTCTGGATTTGAAATCAGAGAACCTATTAAGCAGCGGGGATACGAATATAAGCCAGCAAAACAGTCCTTGCTTTCAAAGAGCTTGCATTCTAACAGGAGAAGACAATATCTGGATGGAAGCTAGAGTTGTAAGAGGACCAGCAGAGGGTCTGTGAAAAGCAACATGGTCTGGAAATGGCATAGCGACTGGGTTTCAGACAAGATAAGGTAAATACTCACCTATCAAAGCCCAGAGTCCCAGGGGCGGGAGTCCAAGTAATCTATTCCAGGACTCTTTCTGCTCTTTCCTGTTGCCTCTAATTCTTCCTCATTATTACCTTTGGAGAAGTCTCTGCATGCCTCAGTTTCCTCACCTGTCAAACAGAAATAATACTAATGCTGGTCCTACTGTAACTCACAGGATTGTTGTGGAGGTCACCTATGTAAAAGTGCTTCTAGGTAGTTAGAGTCTTATTTTTGTGTTTATTTCTTAATCCCCTTTCTTTCATATGGGAAAATATAGAGAAATAACCAAGGCAACTGTTTTTGCCTTTTGACTGATTCAAAAGAATGAACAATAGAACAGGTGTTGTTTATCCTGGGGGAGAAAAAACTAAAGTGGGGCATGAGAGCTGGCTACTAGCATTTGAAGGACTGTCACCTGGAAGAGGGATTTGATTTGTTGCACCAGGCCTGAGGTAGCAGAATGAGGAGCAGTGGATGGGAGTACAAAAGATGCAATGATGAAAACTATTCAAATATGGAATAGGAAAGTGGGTTTCCCCACACTTGAGGTCTTCAAGCAAAGGCTGGAAGCCCGCTTGTCAGGTACATTGTCAAAGAGATCCTTCTTCAGGTCTGGGTTGGTCTGGGTGACCTCTCTGGCCCCCCTTCCATCTCTGAGATGCTGTTGTTCTATGTTACTTAGCAGTGGCTACAAATAACAGGTAAGGTACTGATGAGTTCAGAGAAAATAATCGAAATGGTCACGTGAGCATACAAGTTAGTGATTGTCTATATGTGACTTTATATGTGTGTTAGATAACAGCATGAAGGACTCCTGTTTTCTACCCCAACTATCTTTCTCTAGCATTGTAGCTCATGGTAACTAGTAGGATTTTTAGTATGTTGAGGGTGTGAGAGTAAGGGTGCTGATTTAAGCGGGAGTGTTCTCTGAGCAACGTTTTGCTGAGATATGGCTCTGTTAGTGCTTTCACTGAAGCCTCCTAGCTGATTTTGGCTTTCAACACGTTTGTCTGTGGTTCCCTTACTTATGCATGAACTTCTGATCATTCTCCTTGAAAAATCAAATTGAATATCACATACTGTTATTGGCAGCAGGATATTCCTTTTTTTTCTTTTTGTATCTTTTGCCAGTTAATTACCTAAATGTTTGATGAATCAGAGGAGGAGGGAGAAGGAAGGCCAGAGAAGGAAATCTTAGCACTAAGTCATCAAAGGCAGGAGTACTGATGGAGTGCCTGCCAGGAACTGACTGGTTAGATAATGTGCATTCAGAACTACGGAAAATCATTCAAGGACTAGGCTTTTGGCCCAAGGACTGTGGCCCCTTTCCCATCTAAATCAAGGGTTCTTACCTGGGTTCCATGGGCAGATTTCAGGGTAATCATGAGCTTGAGTGGGAAAAAAATTACAATTTACTTCAATGTAATTGAATTCCTTTGTAATCCTACGTATTTTATTTTACTCATTGAAAAAATGTCATTCTGAGAAAGGGTCTGTAGGCTTCACTAGACTGCCAGAGGGAAGCATGACATGAGAGATTAAAGACCCCTCCTCTAAATAGAGATGAACCTCCTTTTGGATGGGTTTGTTCCTTTTGAATGCTTGATTTAAACAATTTTCTCCGAGGTCTTGGTTCTGGGTGACCAGGGAGAAGGTTAATTTACAGTAAAGGTGGAGTTGAGCTATAGTGAGTGGGTCCTCTGAAGGCAGCTGAGAGACAGATTATTTCATTATCTATCTTTGTATTGCCAACACCTAGAAGTCTCTGGAATGACTAGGTGCTTAATAAGTGCTTCTTGATTGATTACTTTGTAACCTGAGATGGCACCCAGTCCTCAGAACATGCAGAGGGATACTGCCTGCTATTAACCAATTTGTGTGTGGGGTGGAGGCAGCTAGGTGGCACAGGGGATAGGGTGTCAGGCTTGGAGTCGGGAAGACTCAGCTTTCTGAGTTCAAATCTGGCCTCAGACACGTACTAACTGTGTGACCCTGGGTAAGTCACTTAACCCTGTTTGCTTCAGTTTCCTCATCTGTCAAGTGAGCTGGAGAAAGAAATGACAAACTACTCTAGTGTCTTTGTCAAGAAAACGCAAATGGGGTTGGGTAATGAGCTTGCTTTTCGGAAGTATGTGATTATGTGTTATGGAGGGGCCCTGACCTCAATTTAGGACATGTGTAGGTATTCTATGACTGTTTCCTTTCAGATTAATATGAAGCGAATAAAAAAAAAAGCTTTAACCGACTTCTGAGCCAGAAATGAATGTGTATGCAAAAGACTCCAGTGAAAAGACTTGTGCTCCCTTTCTCCCTCTGTCTCTCTGTCTCTGTCTCTCTCTTTCCCTAGAGGCCATCAAGCCAAGAACTTCTTCGGGTTACTAGGTTGAGGGGTGCCTTAGGCCCTTTACTCCTCCCCCTGAGCCAAAGCTGTGAACACATGGCTTTTCTGTCTCTGTTGTATTTCATTCTTTCCTGCTCTTAGGTGAATGTGTGTGAGGATGAACGAACTAAGCTATAACCTTCTGAGCAAGGAGAGGTCAGAAAATCCGTCAGAAATACAGCAGCTGAGCCATGTTAAATGACAGAATTCTGGATTGACTCTCCAGTGATAGGACAAATATTCACCAGCATTTCCCTCAGAGAGCTTCCTTCTCTTTATCCAGAACCTGGGGAAAGCCTTGTTACCTAAGCCTTAAGAATTAGCTTTCTCTAAAATGAGACAAGACTATTCTCTGATTGATCCTGATTTATTTGATGTGTCTTTGTGGTCACCTAAAGGCCTAAAGAAGTCTTGGTAGATTTCTGGAGATCACTCTAGCTACCATGTCCTTTCCTGGTCTCCTGATCTGAGACGGTCTGTGTTTGGAGACTGGGGGTGTGTTACCACCAGAGAAACTTAGTGCCACTCTACCTGGTGGCATTCTTGTTCTGTTAGAGCAAACAGTTATGTTCAATAACTTACGTGCCTCTTTTGTCTGACATTAAATCTGAATAGTGAGTACTGGCATCCAAGCTGCCTCTGACATCTCCTAACTGACACATGCAAGTTGGGTTCCCAGAGCACAACTGGTTATATCTCTCCTTTAGGATTCTACAGGTACCCTTGAGTTTACCTCTGTCTGGTTAATTAAGCACCTACTAAGTGGCAGGCATTGTGCTAAGTGTTGGGGATTAAAAAAAAAAAAGGCAAAAGGCAGTCCCTGCCCTGAAGGAGCTTGCAGTCTAAAGAGAGAGAGAACAAGCACACAAACATGTACAAATATCGTATATAGAAGATAAATGGGAAATAATTAACATAGGGAAGGCACTAGAAATAAGAGGCTGGGGCAAAACTTAAGACAGAAGACAGGATTTGAATTAGGACTTGAAGGAAGGCAAGGAGTCCTGAAGCCAGCTTGAGCCTTCCGTCTTTTAATTTGCTCTCCTCAGTATGTTATCTCCTCCTCACATGTTATCCTCAGCGATTAGTGCCCCCCCAGCATAATTTAACCAGTTGATATCTTCTTCATATCACCAATAAGCAATTAACATCAATTAGCTTTTATGCGGTGATATTTACTGGGAAGATATGGCACCACCCAAAGTATAAAAACATCCCCTGAATTAGGGCATTCTTCCCTCTCTTCTCAGTCCTGGGTTGAATAAGCTCCAACTTAAAGTGGTAGTTGCAAATATTCTTCTCACCATCAAGTTCCCTTCTGGGTGCTGTGGCGCTGATGAGTGGCTCACTTCCCTGCTTGCAGGACATAGTATCTTAGCTGCCAGATCCATCACTTCTGAGCTGAGGGGAGCAGGTAGCTTTTCAGGGCTAGATCCTTCTGTGCTTGTCTAGCCCTTCCCACAGTACCTGGCACATAGTAGGCACTTAATAATTGCTATTGAACTAACTGGTTGATGATTCTTTCTATTTTTCCATGCTCACGTGGTTGTTGTCTCATCTATCACATCTTTGATACTCACTCTTTTGTATGCATCTTCAATTCTGGTGCAGCAGCCAATTGAAATTTTCCTTTACCATGCAGAAACTATATAGGAGACAGTCACAGATTACCTTTCCCTGCTCTGAATCAGGGACAGGGCCCTTCCATTACAAATATAATCATGATATACTTCCAGATTCAGGCTTGCCAAACCTCTGTCGTGAATTGGCAGAAGGCAAAGCATAACTTTGAGGACTGGATCCCAGTTGTCCAGTCTCCCCATTACAGAGTGATTGACAGACCAGTAGGGAGCTCTTAAAGACTGGGTCCAGCAGTAGGGATCAAAAGGCCATACAAAATTTGAAGCGGAAGGGACCTTAAAATCATCTTGTTCAACCTTTTCACTTTATTGATAAGGAAA
The DNA here is from genome assembly GCF_900497805.2 of Vombatus ursinus. NCBI lineage: Eukaryota > Metazoa > Chordata > Mammalia > Diprotodontia > Vombatidae > Vombatus > Vombatus ursinus. The sequence goes on along the minus strand of NW_020948983.1, from coordinate 51,136,978 downwards.
TTGAGTCCCAGAGAGAGACCCAACATCTATGATTTCTGCTTCAAGATCTCTAAGGTCCCGCTAGCTCTAAATAAATGATCCTAAGGTCAAAGGAAATTAGTACAGGTGGGGCTAGAACCAAGTTCTCCTGACCTCATGGCTGCTGCCTTCACCCCCCAGCATCTGATCCTTGCATCTGATGGGCCCTGCTGACTACCTTTGACCCATCCAGATTGGCTTTGGTGGATAGATTTATTCTGAAGCTTCTAGAGAACACCAGAGCTGAGCTCTTTCTACAACACGAATCTAGCCACCTCTTAATTTCCATCACTTCTGGGTGAACAGTCTAAGGGACACAACGCGGCCACTGTGGAGAGATGATCGATTTCTCCTTCCGGCTCTACTGCTGCTTCACTGTGTGGCCATGAGCGAATGATTTGGCCTCTCTGAGGTTTCATCTGCCAAAGGGGAATAAAGAAGCCTCCACTTAGGTACTTCACAGGCATGTTGTTATCAGGGATGCTGGTGACATTCTTTGATATCTGGAGATGAAAGATGCTGGATTAATTCAGAGTTTTATTTGTTGTTTTTTATTATTATTAATAGTTAAATCTCAGAAGACATTTTGACAGACTTGTCAGCAATCCCCCGACGTGTCACTTTCCTAAGAACAGTAAACATTGCCTTCTGAGCCTGTCCCACTACTGCTTTTTTTTATTTTTCCCACTGTGGCAGTGAAAAATGGCTTCAAATCATAGTATTTAAAATGATGATATTTTTTGATGTACTCTATCTGCTTTCAGGCACCAGCTCAGCTCCCCACTCCTGTAGAAAATGAAAGGCCAGAGAGATTTAAATGTCGGCCTTCCCTTGACTTTCAGAGACCTAGTTAGGACTGGGCATGAAGGAGCTGACATCTGAAGGACTGCCATGAGAAGAGGGATGGCCTTAGTCTCAGCAAGTTCTAATCCCTCCCTGAACCTTCCTCAAAGGAGTGACTAGAAGCTTAGTTTTAGGATGGTGTGTCCAGAGGCTTGCAAAAGGCCCTGGATTGAGAGGCGTGGCTACTGGCATCTTCTCTCCCTGCCCAGGGAGTCCTTCCACCAGCTCCTCCTCAGTTCTGGTCCCAGGGAGTTAAGAGGGTGGAAGTCCCCCAGCAGCATCCGCGGATGTTTTCAGCCAAAGTAACCCCAACCATACTCCCTCTACTTCCTGCCCCCAAGGTCATTTACAACTGGCTACAGCCATTGACTGAACTTGGGGGCTCTTTCTTCTAAAGCCTTATCGTAGCTTTTGGGAAGCAGAAATTTAACTGCTGACTCCAATCTGATACTGGTTGAATTTAGGATGGATGTTTGTAAGACCAGGGTCTCAATGCCCACAAAGGGGTCCTAGACTATTGACATTTTTTCAAGGATGTATCTTTGTTCTGTTGACTCCTGGACCTCTGAGTAGAAGGGAGGGACGCTCTAAGAGGTGCTTCCCTGTGGACTCTTGAGCTGTTTGACCCATTGTCTTGGGACATGAACTCAACCAACAAGTGCCCAGTTAAAACAGGACGTGGGCCTGTATGTTTTCCTCCAGATCTCTGTGTCTCTCTTCATATTTTTGTTTAATTATTTCTTGATCTCTTATAATTTCACTGGCTCCCCTTGCCCAAATCTGATTTTCAAGGAGTCATTTTCTTCCTTAAGATTTTGGATCTCCTTCTCTCATTGGTTTACTTTCTTTTCATAATCTTTTTGTTTTTGTTGGATTATTCTTATTTTTCTATTTAATTTTTCCTCAATCTCTCTCATTTGATTTTCAAAGTCTTTTTAAAGTTCTTCTACGACTTCTTTTTGGGCAGGTGACCATCTGACATTGCTCTTTGGGGGTAAAAGAAGGTTTCTTTGCTTCACTATCCTCCTCTGAAGATGAACTCCAGTCTTCTCTATTCCCATAGTAACTTTCTATGGCTGGGTTCTTTCTCTTTTGCCTGTGCAATTTTTTAATAGCTTAATTTTTGTAATCGCCCCTAGTCCCCGGGGAATGGGGGAATTGTATGTCTGGCCTCAGATCCTCCTTCAATTCTCCTCTCTGACCTTGAACCCAAACCAAGACCTGCAGCCTCTGGTAACTGCCCACAGCCAGCTGTGTCCTGCCCCACTGCTTCTACAATCACCAGGCCTTTCCTTCCTGCCCCTAGCAGGTCACTTCAGCACAGCTGGGTCTGGCATTCCTTGTCAGCAGAGGTCCCCTCCATCTTCCCTGGCTCAGACTTCCACTCTCCCACTGTCCCAGGGGTAAAAGTTCCTATAGCTGGGGCCCGAGGCACAGTTCCAACACAGCTGACCCCAGGCCTGCCTCTTGTTTAAGCGGAACTAGCCTGGAGGTGTTTACTCTTCATAGGGGCCAAACCTCAGCCAGGGATTTTTCTTCAGATCTTCTCTGATTGTCCCAACTGTTCTGCCCCCACTCTTACTGATTTTTACCCTCTCTATGTTTGCCCTGAGGGGCTGTTTTATCTCTTTTGTGGAGGAAAATCTTGAGAGCTTGGAATTTTCTGACCTACTCGACCATCTTCCCAGAATCCTCTCTCAGACCTCTGTTTCTCAAAGTTTATTTTCTACTTCTGTGAGGATTTTTCCTATCCATTCTAGTTTAATAAGACCTCCTAAGATGGCACTTGTGTGTACAGAAACATTTGCTGAGGTTATTAATGTTTTAAAGACAATCCAGACATGGTGTGGTGTAATAGATAGACTGCTGGACTTCTCAGTCAGGAAGACCTGGGTTCAAATCCTACCTCAGAAACTAATTTGCTGTGTGACTCTGGGTATTTTATTTAAAATCTCTGGATCCTGATTTACTCATATTTAAAATGAGAAGATTGGACCCTCTCAATGATGTCTAAGGTTGGTTCTACCTCTAAATATATCATTTTATGAGTCTATGAGATTGTGACTTCTATGATCATCATCTTTTTCCTCCCTCCCTTCCTCCCTTCCTTCCTCCTTTCCTTCCCTTCCCTTCTCTCTTTCCTTCCTGCCAGAGGAGAGGCTGTCTCTAAATATTTCTCCAAGAGGTTCATTGGGGATGACAAGGATTCACGCATTTCTAGTCCTACTTCCTCATTATACTTATGAAGAGGTAGTCAGTTGAAGATGAGAGAGAGGCAGTGACTTGCTTAAGGTCACCTAGCAAAGTCCCTGCTAGAACCCTTTTCTTCTGAATAGCAGGCCAAGGAAGTACTATGGTGCTAGGCTACCATCTACCATTTTGAGGGCCAGAATTCCTGGGGTTAGTGATGTCTCTAGTAGGAAAGGACAAGGCGGGTTTTGGTGTCATTTTGCCTTCTTGTTATCTCTGCACAATCCTCATTCCATTTCCTGGCCACTGCCATCCCTAACAGGAAAATGATTTACTACTTTAAAAGTCCATTTCTCCTTGCATTGCTATATGCTGTAGGGTTGAAGCTATCTTTCTGCATAAGATCCACTAATAAGAAGAATATTTCATTTCAATGTCAGAAGTCTAATATTGTAAGCTCATTTCTTCTGCAAAAAAATGTCACCCTAACCTTGACATCTTTCTCATATTTACTCTTGAATGGGGAGGATTATAGCAATAAACATTAACTCTTTTTGCTTTTGTTAATATTGTCATGAATTTAAAAGAATTCCAGAGCCTTAGGTTTGGAGGGGACCACAGCAGCCATCTGGCATAACCCATACCAAAAAAGGAATCCCTTCTATGTCACACTCAGCAATTACTCATTCTGTCTTCGCTTGAAGACTGCCAAAGAGTAGGAACCCAGTACTCTCTGTTCCACCCACTCATAACCACCCCCCAAATATACAACATACTCTGCCTTTTGCTTTTTTCTGCAATGGTAAGTGATTTCAATGTAGAATCTTGTTCCTAGGACTGACTACAGGCTTAATCACATTCTGAGTCTTTCTTATGGATCCTAGCAGTCATGAAATAACCCCCTGCAGGATAACAAGCTATCTAATTAACACTCTGTACCCAAGGAAGAATAATGTTTTTGGTAGTGATAATAACTGTCTCCTGTTCATTGCATTAAAGATTTGGAACTGAAAGATAACTCAGAGGTCATATTGTTCTCCTCCCCCATCCTCCATGTTACAGATGTGGAAACTGAGGCCCGGAGAGGGTAAATGAATGGACGTCACACAGACAGTAAGCAGCAAAATCATGATTCAAACTCGGGTTCTCTGACTCCGAATTTGTTAACATTTATATAGCATTTTAAGGTTTGTAAAATGCTTTACATACTTTATCACATTTGATCCTCACAACAACCCCGGGCAGGAAGGTGTTAGTCTCATTTCCATTTTACGGATGAGGAAACTGAGGCACAATGAGATTAAATGACTTGTTCAGGAGCACACAGCTATTATGTGTCTGAAGGAAGATTTGAACTCAGATCTTCCTAATCTCCACCTCACGTTATTCCATGTTGCCAGTCCTAATTCCATTGTTTCCAGGACTGCCTTGGCTGATCTTGGCTCAGGGAGTACCCTGGTCCTGAGCCCATTGGAGAGGGAATATGGCAGTCCTTTTTATGGTAAGGTGCTAAGTGACGGTAGACCAGCAGCCTCTAGGTAAGAGCAAACAAGTCCAGCAGGAGCAGAATCCTCTCATTTCCTTTTGGCAATTACCCCAGGATCAGAGGAGCACCTTGCTGCTTCACTGGTGGTACAGGGGATGGAGGATCAGACACGGAGACAGGGAGATCTGAATTCAAACCCTCCCTCAGATTATAAGAGCTGTGTCTGCCTGGCCAAATCCTTTAACCTCATTGTGCCTCAGCTCCCTCATCTGTAAAATGGAGTTCAGAACAACACGTACCTCCCCCACGGTGTTTTGAGGATCAAAGGAGACAAGTTAGGTAAACTGCTTTGCCAACCTTTAAGTGTTATCTAAATGCTAGCTATTATATGTTAAATAGACTTCCCAGGTTCTCCAACCCCCTCATTATAGAGAGGAGCAAATGGAGGCCTGGAAAGGGAAAGTACTTGGCCCAAGGTAATCTCTGACTGCAAGGGTCAGAACCAGAATTCAACCCCATATCTTCTGTCTTTAAGTCCAGTGCTCTTGAAGTAGAGAAACACAAATATTGGTTCCAGGAAGGACCTGGAAAAGAGCATTTTGGAAGAGCTGCATGGATTTTTGGCTTCCAGAATGAGAGGGTTTTTTATAAATGTCAGGAGAAATGAGAATGAATGCAAATGTCCATGAGCCATTAAGGTCTAAGGTCCACGGAAGGACACAAATGAGACATTAGAACAGAGAGGAAATAAAGTCCATAATAGGGGAGCAAACACTTTGCATTGTGATTCTAAATGAAGCCAGGGGCTTGCAAAGTGATTAAATCAAATCCTTGGACAGGCCAGAGCCAGTGATATTAATGTGTTAGAACCCAGGCCAAGCTGTTCTTTTACTTATTACAGAAATAGGCAGAAGACAGATTAGACACGGAATCTATTGCTGCCAATCGCTCCCTTATGCCCTACCTCACAGGGCAGTTAGAATGAAAGTGTTTTAGAGGCCTTAAAGCACTATATATGTACATTATTATTATCTTTATTATAAAAGTGATAGTAATTTAACATATTCTCCCCTTGGTATTTTTCAGGAGAAATAAAAGCTGAGCTGTATTCCCTTGTGGGAAGTAGCTTGATAAAATGGCTAAGCTTTGGAACAAAAGGACTAGGTACAAATCTGGCCAATATCACATAGGAGCCATGCGATCATAGGCAGGTCAATTTCTCTGTGCCATAATCAAGTCACTAAGCCTATAAAGGGATGACAGTGTGATGGAGTAGATAAAGAGATGCTTTGGATTCAAGAAGGCCTGCCTTCAGGTCTGCTTCTGATACATTCTGGCTGTATGACCTTGGGTAGGTCATTTAACATCTCAATGATCAAGGCAACTCTCTAAGAGAACGTGTCAACCTGCATTGTTGGAAGGAATTTTCTTAGCTGAGAACTCACTACATCGATAAAAACGCAGATCCAGTCCATATCCTTTGTCATTGTTGTTAGTGTTACAGCTGCACTAATTCTGTGATGCAGGGTTTCATAGAGAATACCTATTTTTAAGCAGTAATGATTAAGGTAACACAGTGAGGAGTGCCCTGGTTTGCACATTGACTAAATGTAATGGTGATTTCATGTATGTAAGGAATGCCCAGTGTGGATATTTCCTCCACCAATGCATATTAGAAACCCAGTTAGAACTTTTAGTCTTACTTATAGTATTGCTTATGGCACAGATTAGTTATGCAATTTGCCAGTGATTACACAGCTAGTGTGTGTTAGTGGTGGGACCTGAACCAAACCTGCCTGACTGCAGGCAGATCCACCATTCCATCCATCTTTCATGACTGAATATAGATCATCATTTATTTCTTTTGAAAAATACCAAGGTGGAGAGAGAGAATGTTATGTTAATGTATTTTTTGCTGTTACCATGTGACATGTTCACTACTACGTAATATGAATATTTCTATATGTAATATTGATATATGATATTTATATATGTAATACAGGCAGGTAGGTGGCACAGTGGATGGAGCACTGGGCCTGGAGTCTGGAAAACTTGAGTTCAGACACTTACTAGCTGTGTGACCCTGGGCAAGTCACTTAACCTCTGTTTGCCTTAAATCACTGGAGGAGGAAATGGCAAACCATTCCAGTAACTTTGCCAAGAAAACCCCATGGATAGTATTGGTATGCTATGGTCCATGAGGTCACAAAGAGTCAGACACAACTGAACAACAATACATACAGATATTTCTATATGTAATAAGGATAATTTTTCCTCAAAGCAAATACTATACTCTGAAAGATTTTGATAGATGAAGTATTTATTTCACACTCACTCTATGCAAGGCACTGTCATGAACCGAGGCTACAAATATACAAATATAGGCAAGCAAGATGATCTTTACCCCTGTATTAATGACTTTCAAAGCCAGACCTTTCTTGGTGTGGAGATAAATAAGAGAGTTCAAAAGGTATTAGCAGAGGAGGCCAGTAATGGCAAATGAAAGGTCTTGGAATATTCAATGACATATTACAGGATGAAAAGTCCCAGGGAACATCATTCACTCGTCCATTCAATAACCATTTATTGTGCTCACTTGCCCGGCATCCTTACGTGGATAAGCAGTATTGAACTGTATTCCTCTGCTTGGAGTTGACCTGCCATGCTTGCTATCTTGCTTGTGCCCACTGTGTCCCACAAAGGTTCTCAGATAATGTGAAACACCATTACACACCCATCCACGGCCACCTGCCAAAACCTTGATATACTGAATTCTCTCTGGATCCATTTCATCTGGTCAATGGGAAAGAGAAACTATAACAGGAAAAAAATGTTCCTTTGGTACTGAATGGAGTGAGCGGGGGTGAGGCTGTATGCCATGTTGGCATTTGATAGGATAGAAGATGTTCTCCAGGCAACTTTTCCTTTTTTTTTTTTTACTCTAGGCTATAATATTTTTCAAATTTTTGTTTTTTTTTATAAATCATAATCTATGCATATTGCATAAGTTATCTATATGTTTCTATGTAATCCATATATACATGGATTAATACAAGAACCATACATATACACATAATCCATAAAGCCAGAGACAGCACCAGAAGGAATTTTAGAGACCATATGTTCTGAACTCCTAATTTTTCAGATAAGGACAATAAGTGTCACATAGGAGAAATGATCTGCCTAAACTTATATCTCTAGCTAGGGGCAGAGCTGAGACTAGAGTTCAGGTCTTGAGTTCCTAATTCAATTAATGCAAAAGATGTTTCTCACAGTTCCTTTGTGAAGCATTGTGTGCACTAAGAGCTGAAGATCCAAAGACAAACACACAACATCGTGGCCCTCAAGGAGCTTACATTCTACTAGATTTGTGTTCCTTTAAAGCAAAGTCTAAATTTTTTACATTTTATTTTATCAAGAACTTGACAGACATGCTATGTCACGTAATGGACAGATTGCCACATGACAGACACGCCATGTCTTGCCAGATATAACATAACATACCATGTGACTGACATAATGTGTACGTGACATACCACATCATGTGACAGACTACATCACGCCATGTCATGTGACTGACATGGTATGTCATATAATGGACAAACCATGCAACAAATCACATCATTGATGATGTACCATGTAACACAGTGGCACATGACAAAGACAATAATCATGTGATGGCACACTGCACCATGTGATGATGCAATGTGACGTGTGGCAGACATGCCATATTCTATGACAGAAATTGCCATGTGGTGGTTTGCTATGTAACACTACATCATGTGATGACATACTAAGTCATGTGACAGACATGAAATTTAATATTTTAAGAGGATAAGATAAATTTAACATGTTAGTAGTAATAACATTGACCTGTTTGTATTCCCTGATTGGTTTCTTTTTGTTTTCTTCTGTGTATTTTTAAATTTTTTTTGCCCTTTTTCTTTCTCTTTATTCTTTGGGCAACTCTATTTTAAATAATATTTACCCTCAAATCCAACTCCCAATCTAAAATAAAAGCTTTCCTTGATAATTAATATGAATAAGCAAAGAAAATCAACACATTGACCACGTAGTCCAGTTTTGTACTTCCATTACTTCTCTGTAAAGAGACAGGAGATGTGTTTCATCACCAGTCTTTTGAAATAATAATTGGTCACTTGTTGGATCTGAGTTCAGAAATACTTCAGTTTTCATTTATATTATTTTGGTCTTCATGTGAATATTTATCTGGTTCTACTCACATTACTTTACATCAGTTCATATAAGTCTTCCCAGTTTTCTCTAAATCTGTCATGTTCCATATTTCTTACAGTGTATTGCTGATCAACACCACCTGATCAACTCCATCTGCTAAAAATGTATATGCCTTGTGAGTAGGGATTGTTTCATTCTTTTTGCTTGTATTGCTAGAACCTAGCAACAACCTAGAACATAGTTGGGAGGGTAATAAATGCTTGGGTAGCTAGATGGTACAGTAGATAGTGTTCTGGGCCTAAAGTCAGGAAGACCTGAGTTGAAATCTGGCCTTAGACACTTACTAGTTGTGTGACCCTGGGCAAGTCACTTAACCCTGTTTGCCTTAGTTTCCTCATCTGTAAAATGAGCTAGAGAAGGAAAGGCAAATCACTGTAGGATCTTTGCCAAGAAAACTCCAAATGGGGTCATAAAGAGTTGGACACAACTGAACGACAACAATAAATGCTCATTGATTGATAAATGGGAATCCATTTTCTTTTCAATTCTTTGCTGCAACAAAAAGTACAACTATTAATACTTTTGTATGTGCAGATATTTCCCTCTGCTTTTACTTCTTCACCAGGAGGGATGGTGGTAGTGGTTATGGTAGAATTTTACTTAGCTATTTTCCTTTGTTACAAAGAAGGATCCATGGGGTTTGAGTGGGTATATCAGGAAATGACTATGGGATAAAACAAAAAAAATACAAAAAATATAATAGCTCATAAATAAATTTACTAACCACTTTGGGTACTTAGCCTTTTTTTGTGTGCCAAATACCTCTTTGGCTGTCTGGCAACTCCTATGGACTCTTTTTTTTTTTTTTTTTTGGTGAGGCAATTGGGGTTAAGTGACTTGCCCAGAGTCACACAGCTAAGTGAGTGTTATGTGTCTGAGGTTGGATTTGAACTCAGGTCCTCCTGACTTCAGGGCTGGTGCTCTATCCACTGTATGGACTCCTTTTTAGAGTGTTTTTTAAATGCATACAATAAAATACATAGGATTATAAAATAAGCCGATTATATTGAAATAAGTTTATGAAAATGTTTTTAAATAGTTCACAGTTAATAGTTAAGAGATCCTGCTATAGTGAAACCTGGCTTGGCATAAATTGCTTCTTTTTGACTAGATTCACATCTTGCTTTTTTTCTGGCTGCCTACTTGTCTGTCTGTCCATCTCTTCCAAATTGGTATCATACGACAGCAGGGCTGGATTCTTTTTGAGCATACAGATTATCTTGGTTCCAATTCTTCCCATGAGGAAATCCCAGTGGCCACAAGAACCACAGGACCTCCCAAGTGCAGCCTTGGGCCTACAGGCATTTTCTCTGACCTCAGTTATTTCATGGCCAATGGCCCATAAATTATGGGGTAAAACTGATGAGTTTGTGCAAGGTTCCTTGAAGAGGATAGTTAGGGAAATAACCTTCTAATAAAAAGGACATTTTAATAAGGAAGGGTAGGAAATATATTCCCCCGTTTGAGAGCTAGTAAACAAATTTATGATTCCACAGCAAATAAATGATGATTTTAAAAAAAAATTTGCCAGCCAAGCAAACACCAACTTTCAGTCTTAAAAGTTGCATACAAAGGGGACTATTTTCTGCTCCTGCTCTCTGCAGTAGGCTTCCATTAACGGTAATGGGTGTTACATGCCCTCATCAAGGAGAGAAATAAGGAAAAGAATGTGGCCCATAAGTCATCTGGAACTGCTAACCAAAGCAACTGTGCAAGTTAACTTTTCAATTTTTCCTTTCAATATGAACTTGGAGCTCCCCTGTTAGCTTAAAGGCTCTGACTCCTGAGGAAATATGTGTGTGAAAGTAGGTGACTTTGATGCAAGGCAAGAACAGGACTTGATCCGGGTGAAAGGTCGATTGGAAGGATAAATGTTCCCTCTGTGTTCATGCTTCATTCACCCTGTTGAACAGAAAGGTAGTCGATGTGTTTATTTTCCAGCAGAAGGAAGACGGCCCTGTGACATGTGAAGAAGTATACTTTCTTTGGCTCCCAGATGTTTGCCCCTGCTCTTCATGGAGCGACTAAGCATATTTCTAGGCTCAATTCATACGAGAGCATCTGGGGGCAGGGGAAGAGACTCGGGGAGAAACTCGACATCTTGCCCCAGGCTAGGCAAGAAGTTGAACCAAGATACATCAGTAAAATCCAATTCCATGACCTTCATCATCTTCAAGTACAGCACCTTCATCTCCTGTCACTTAAAGAAAATATATGAGTTCACTGTCTTTCTTTCCTCTTCTTTTCCACGTGCTGCCTGGGGGCTACTATAAAGCTTCTACCTTGGGAGCATCCAGCATGTGACATGTACTCCATCTTCCCAGGACCTCTCACCCAGGTTTGAATGTGGTTTGTTTACAACATTGTCACTTGGGTGAACTCTGGAGCCCCTACTGTGAATGTTTTCTCTTAGCTTTTGAACCAGGGACTGGACTGAAAGGAATGGTGGGTTCTATTAAGCTTCAGAAAACACTTAAATAGGTTAGTTTCATTCCAATTTGGAGAAGTGATCTTTAAAGACAAGCTCAATGACTTGCTCAAATAGATTTGTTTTTGAAAAATTTACCATTGAATATGCATGTACAATTGCCCCTCGGAGTCTCACTCTCCTACTTGGACACTCACTCATAGACTAGATCCTCAGATGTTGACTATTTCTTCCCATGGGGTTCCATGAGTAACCTTAAGAGGCTGGAATTTCTAATACTATAGCTCCTGAGCCCCCACTAGTATGCTTTCCATTATTAGAATCGGTTGAACTCATTAGTTTTTACAAAAACAAAAGATTTACTGAAAAGGTGTAGCAAGAGCAGTGGGTACAAAACAATCTCTACAAACCAGGGTACACACCAGGGGGCATATCCTTTTGCATACATGAGGTCCATGAGGAGAGTGGGCTCAAAGTACAAGGGTAGTTGGGCACATGTGTAGAAGCCAAATGGGACTGAGGGGTTCTTTGAGACTCTTGGCCTTGGGAGCCCTTTCTCCCTTTGTGGAGTCTTTATGAAATTTTGTTTTTCGTGTGTATCTCTGCTGAACTCTGAAAATAATTGCCTTTTTAGAATCCACAGTCTGCACTTCTCTGCACAAGAAGCGAAAACCCCTGAAGTCCTCAAGATGACTGCCTTTCCACATCCGTCTGTAGGTACTTCTTTTGTCCTCAGCTACCATCAGTGGAGCAGAGGACACTGATTGATGGTGGGATCTGTGATGGAACTCTGGAACGCAAATGATTACTTCGTTTTCATAATATGGGATTCATCTAAGATTAAGAAAAAACAGAGGTATCATGTGCTCACAAACACATAGTAGCTAGCTGCCCTTTTTACCACGTGGTGGTTGATAGCTGTTCTTTATCTCAAGAAGTGCCATGAAGAAAAAAAAAATGGAGAGATCGGAGGATCATCCCTTCTGTATACAAACTCAGTTGCAATTTAGCACCTCTTGAGTCATCTGTACTTATGACTATGAAGTCAACTAGAAGACTTTAGCGGATTGTTCAGTACCATTCCTCAGTCACGCATGGATGGAAGTTACGTAGCTTGGATTGCAACTAGGCAGAGGATATCCGTGCATACCCTGTATATTATCCTATCAGGAAGGGCAAAACAAAGCATGTTCTCACCGGATTCTTAATGGTCAGTATCTTCACCCCCAGTCCCCATTACAAGTATCTGTTTGTGGAGAGGCAATATGGCATAGTGAATAGAGTGGGGGGGGGACATGGAGTCAAGATTTGTTTTTCAAACCCAACTGTTCTTAGCTATGTGACTGTGGGGAAGTCATTTAACCTCTCTGAACCTTGTCTGTAGAATGGAGATAATAATGCCTATAGTATGTAACTCCACAGGGTTATTGTAAAGCATGTATGAGATGATATCTATAAAATGCATTGCAAATCCTAAAATGCAGTTGTTGCTAGAAATATTTAAATTATTTCATCAGGAATAAAAAGGAAAACAAAGTTGTTGATCCCCATGCCTGCACACACATCATAGGTAATGGAAAGAAAAACCTTCCACAGGGACAGAGATAAGATGTGGGGTTAGTTACAGAGATGTGTTTATACATATAAATTAGTTTGCAAATAAGCTGGTTAAATTAGTTGAACCACCAGTTAGAGTTAATTACTGATATACTGACTGAATTCAACTAACTTGTTGTTTGAATCCAAATTTTTTTTTAACCAGTTTATAGTTTATTATAATTTCCTGTCATTTATCCTTGGGCAAACTCATTGTTACCCAGAAGCCTTGCATTCATCTCGTATTGATTCCCAATAGTATTCCCTATGCCACCTTCCAACAATTATACCAAGCCTTCTTCATTCTCAAGTCTCAAACCTGACCTTTGCCTCTCATGTTCTCAGCAAATGGCCTCACCTCCTACTTTTCTGACATCAGCCCATTCATCATGAGTTCCCTTAAGTCTTATCACAAGATCATAGGATTTGGAGATGGATGGAACCTTTAAAAATCATTGATTCTGGTCTCTTCATTTTATAGATAAAGAAACTCAGGCCCAGAAAACTTAAACTTGCTCAAGGTCACAGAGGAAATAAGCCAAAAAAAAAAAAACCCCAAACAAACCCATTCAAGCCCAGTCCATCTCACTCCAAATCTCGCTTCTCTTTCCATGACGTTCCTCCCCTGTCAGAAGACATTGGGTCTTCCCCCTTACTGTCCTTCTTCTTTTCCTGTCTCAGAGAAAGAGCTAGCTCTCTTAGTTGTTAAGGCCAACCTCTCTCCCTTGGCTTTGGCACTTACTGAACTGTATGAAGTTGGATTGAATTGTATAGACAACCTTAAACCAAGATAAAAGTTTATACAAAAAGCTAAAGTATCGAGAGGGAAGAGTCTCAATTATGTGAGATTAATCTATCTCACTACAAAAATATAAATTGCTATTAAATTTGGACTCTGGCATTATAATCTTTATAAAATCATTCTCGTGAGGATTTCAACACGGCAGGCCCACATCTCAATATAAATTGAATATTGGGAGTTGTTTTTTTTTTTCCTTTTGGCAGCTATTGATTTCTTCTCCCCACTGGTGTTGAATGGAGCTCAGATTGAAGTGGCTGTCTTGGGATAGTGACTCCAATGAATCTAATTCTTTATCGTCTCCAAACATCTTGGCCCAGGACTCTGTGTCATTGATTGGTGACAGTAGAGTTCCAAGAATGGGGATAATGTGTGTGTATATATGTGTGTGTGTGTGTGTGTGTGTGTGTGTGTTCAAACTTATCTCCATGGTTTAGGTCATAAAGGGAATAGTTTATTGTCTGTATATATGCATCCCACCCAAAGTGATACATATAATTAGGTATTATAATATAATATTGCCCATTATATTATTATATATACCATTATATTATAATGTGTATATTACAATGCACAATATTCAACATATTATCATGTTAGAACACATATAATTTAATATGTATCATATATATGTATATTATATTCAGTCAGTCTCTACATGGTAAAATCTCACAGCTTCAGGGTTCTCTAGACTGAAATTAGTGGGAATTTGGACAAAAACTAGCTGAAATTTACCTTTGCTTCATCAACTCATTCTTCACGTTTAAAGGGGAAATTACCAAGATAAACAAGATAGCAGGAGACGAGTGTTTAAAACTCTTAAAAGAACAAACCATTGCCAAACACCTATTTATTTATAAAAATTGATATGCTTATTACAAGAAATGTTCCCTAATCCTTAAAGCAAGTTCTCTAAAATCCACTGATGGCAATAACAGTAACTTACATTTCTATAGCACTTAAAGGGTTACAAAGTCACTCCTCACAGCAACTCTCTAGAGTAGGTGATGTAAGTATTATTTATCGGTATCTTCCAGATAAAGGAAGCAGGCTCAAAGAGGATAAATGCTTGATTTGAAGCCGGATTTCTTCTGACTCTTTCCACTGACTAGGTGGCACAGAAGAGTTCAAGACTTAGAGTTAGGAAGACCTGAATTCAAAAGCAGATTCTTACTCCTAGCCATGGTAACCCTGAGTAAATCATTTAACTGCTCTATGCCTCAGTTTCTTATCTGTAAAATGGGGTTAATTAATAGTACCTGCTTTATAGGGTTGTTGTGAAAATCAAATGAAATTATATATGTGTGTATGTGTGTGTGTGTAAAATTTAAGGAGTTATAGAAATGCTAGTTTTTATTAAGCCCTGCTTACCAATACAGATTTTGTATTACCTGAAAGTTATGAAAATATATGTTTAAATACAGTTTACTCATTTGGATGGACTGTCTCTCTAATCTATATTAGTGACATCTGTTTATATTTTCAATGTGGATATTTTTTTCATGGATTTTCATAGTATCTAAGTAATAATATGAACTCACATTATAACATACTTTAAGATTTGCAAAGCACTTTTACATATATTAATTAATAAACATTAAGTGCCTACTATGTGCTAGGCACTATGGTAAGCACTGGGGATATAAAAAGAGTCATAAGACAGTCCCTTCCCTGAAGGAGCTTACAAGCTAATATTATCTCATTTGATCCTCACAATAGCCCTAAGAAATAAGTACTATTCTTGTCTCCATTTTTGACTCGAGGAAATGGGCTGAAAAAAGTTAGGTGACTTGTGTAGGATCATCTAGATTGTTAGTGTCCCAATGCAGGTCTTCCTGACTTTAAGAATACTCTGTCCACTAAGCCAAAACACCTCTCTAGGTAAGTTAAATAAGTTATGTAAAGGAATTTAGTAAATTACTTTTTAAAAAATTTGAGGCAATTTCTAATAATCAAATACTCAAAATACTAACATTGGGGGATCTATTTTTAAATGTTGTTTTTTCTTTTAAAAACTCAATCCAGGTATGATTGATGTAGTACATGAAAATTCAAGGTTTAGACTAAAGTTCTGTCCTCCAATCAACTTGTACTGTCCTTAATTCACTGTCCTGAGATAGCCTCAAGGGGACAGCTCTGTTTATGTGAACACTGGAATCAGTGACCTCAAGAATTCCTGTCATTCCCAACACTTGAGAACATATGGTCTCCTAGACCGACCTGCCCTCTGATGTTCCCATAATCATCTGGTCCCACAAGGTGAGTTGAGAGTCTGCTGATAACTAAAAGTGCTCCTACATTTCCTCTTTTCTCCTGAGTTTTTTTTTCTGCAGAGGCAGTTTGCTTGGACACTGTGCCTGAGTTCAAAGGCTATCTGGTGCTTTCTTAATTCCAAGCCTAAAGTAATCATTGCAATTCTGACTTCAGATGTGGAAATAATTGACAAGAAAAGCCTGCCTAATAATAAGATAAGTGTTATCCAAAGATGCTTAGCAAAGCAAAATGTAGAATCAGCTGATAAATGAGTTACTTTTGGATGTCTTATCAACCTTTCTTGGGGCTTTTTTTTTTACTAAGACTGAGTTTTTGGAAGTAGGATTGGCCCTAAGTGTGGGCAAAATAGGCAACTGTCCAAGCCTACCTGTCCCCACCCAGGGCAAGTCACTTAACCTCTCAGGGTCTCAGTTTCTTCATCTATAAAATGAGGTGATTGGACTTTTTGGCCTCTAAAGCCCCTTCTAGCTCTCAACCTATAATCTTATGAAATTATCTTCCCCTGATTTCTTCTGGGATAAGGCATTGGGTCTCCAGAAATCTCCTGTTAAAATATACCTCTTATGTGAGTAAGCCACAAGGAGCCATTGTCTCATTAGCCTGAGTCAGCTTGTCAAATTAATTTGCCACTATCGCAGAAAGCGGCATGACTAGTTGGTGCCATAGTGCATAGAACTCTGGGCCCAGAGTCAGGAAGACTCGTCTTCCAGAGTTCAAATCTGGTCTCAGACACTTACTAGCCATGTGACCCTGAGCAAGTCACTTAGCCCTATTTGCCTCAGTTTCCTCATCTGTAAAATGAACTGGAGAAGGAAATGATGTACCATTCTGATATCTTTGCCAATAAAACTCCAAAAAGTCAGACATGAAGAGTCAGACATGACTAAAAATGACTGGTCAGACAGACATTGTAGAAAGCAAATATCAGGCCTCTAAGGATATATATGTTTTACATAAATATAATGAGGAGAAAGCAAAGTGTCCCAAAGAGTGTTGCCCTGGAAGGGCAGGTCTAAGTGGGGCACTCTTCTAATGACCCTAGACAGTTACAGGACAGCTTACAGTCAAAAGTGCATGGCAGAGAATGTGGGTGTTGAGGAGCTAAACTTTTTCAACTTTTCCCGGGTTCAGGATTGGCTAGCTTTTTTTAAAAGAGTAACTGTAAATTGAGCAAAAAGATGTATTTTCTTTTTCTTTTTTTTTCTTTTTTTGGTTTAGGCAACAGGGTTAAGTGACTTGTCCAGGGTCACACAGCTAGCGAGTGTTATGTGTCTGAGGCTGCATTTGAACTCAGGTCCTCCTGAATCCAGGGCCGGTGCTCTATGCACTGCGCCACCTCGCTGCCCCTGACATATTTTCTTTATGGGGCAAAATTTTGTAGGAATTCATGTTTTAGGAAGAGATGGATGAGATGACGACTAGATAAAAAGTCTCTCCAAACTCTGAGTCTATGATTCTATACAAGTAAACCATCAAAGAATGTAAATGGGGCTCAAGCCCAAGCTCTCATCAACTCCATTCTCACAAATTCTGGGAGCATGGGATAACCATTCCCTACCAATGAAGGACTCGTGTGTGTGTGTGTGTGTGTGTGTGTGTGTGTGTGTGTGTGTG